>NC_136916.1:23272821-23660291 GCF_949752795.1 Hyperoodon ampullatus
AGAGCATTAGAAGCGGATCTGAATTTCCTATCTGTCATTTTATTTGCCACATTCATTTTTTTCTCTGCCATTACCCTTGCTGATTGTGATCTTTCAGCGCTATTGGGCCCCTGCTTCCACAGTTTTTAATCTGCCTTTAATCCCATAGATTTTAAATATTCCCGGCACCGAGAGACTGGAGGCAATTAACTGCCCTTCTGATGCTCTCCTTATCAGTTTCCTCCTTGTATCTCCCAGAAGCAGCCTCAAGACACTTCGAGGCTGACAAATACTACCAGCATTTCAGATGAAGCATCGCCTGCACATGGGGTTGTGGAGTCCAGCTGTGCCCGGTGACGCTGAGCAATCACAGTCGTTTTTGGAGGAAGAAACGGGAAAGAAAGGTTGGGGGCCGCCAAGCCCCTGTGCCCGTGCTCTGAAACAATGCCCTCGTAATGTGTTTTTGGACTTGAAAAATACATGGATCCTCTAATCTGTTTAATCTGATTGCTGTGTTTAACTAGAAAACCATTTCCAGCTCTCTGGCTTTAATGAGGGATTCAGATGAGATGTCAAAAGGAGACGTTAGATCGAACATCTCCTTGATTCTAGCTCTCATCTCTTCTCTGGGTCTTGTTTAATTTTGTTCCCATTTTTCATACGCTACAGTAAAAATCTGCCCACTGGATTTCCCAACCACTAGTTAATAAATTTCCAACACATTTAACTGAAGTCCGTTCATACTTGAACAAATTCAGATTTCCTAACAGAACTTTAGATGTCACCCTGCTCCATCAAAGTCTCATGAGCACGGAGTACATCTGAGGAGTCGAATCAAGGTGACAGAACTCAGCTGCCGTGAAAAAAGAGAGGATATTTTTCATTCATTAAAACCCGTGTGCTCATCCACTTATATACGTACATTGAAATACACTCTTAAAAAATTACCTTTCTAGTGAAAGCCCACTCGTGTCCTCATGAGAGCACTGCAGAAGAGCTATTCTTCTAACATCTCTTTGACAATGAACCAACTTGACTCTATCATTGATCCCTGATGAAAAGTTTGAGCCTTTCACTTTTATTGTAGTTTAGCGTTCAAATGAAACACCTCTGAATTCAGAGTATAGCTCAAAAGATGGAGAAAGCTACTTCTCCATTCCATACAACACCTCCACATCCAAGGACATTGAACAATTCTCTTCCTCAGACCCCCAGTCTCCTAAACACACGTAATATTCGACAGCAGTTTGGCTTACTAATGACCAAACTATTTGGACTTTCATAAGAAAGGTGTGCCTATTGTGTTGTCCGTGCCCATAGACTCATACAAAATCCTTGTAAATATTCACAGTTAGGTCAGATTGTCTTCAGTTCACATAAAGTCGACGGTCTTTGTTGGTAAATTTTCCACCATATAACCAATCACGATTGCAGTTTATGCTGACATCCCCTAGTGGATATGCCATGGGTTTTTCCACAAAGGAGAGAGTGTAACCCTCCCTTAGTGGGGAAAAATGATATAAATTTCTGACTTTACTCAATCTAAGGATTGGTTCCCCCATCAAACAATATTCTCTTGAGGTGAAAAATAGGCATTAAATAAACAGGCCATTGTGCAACCAGCAAGGGTTCTATATCTTTTGGAAGCTGCTCTATTTTTTAAAGTACAGAAATTACAGAGGATGATGTCAAACAGGGAGAAAGGATATGGTATGGGAGACAAACAATGCATTAAGTGCATGTGGTTAATTGATTGGCTCCACTTTCTGTCCTAAAAGAAAAACCCAAGCTCTTTCAATCAACCTCCATGGCGAACCCAGAACATGGTAAATGGAGGGATTTGACAGCGCAGAAATGCTCTGCCCAGAGGTTGTTTATAAACAACGCCCAGCAACATAAACAAGGGAGGCATCAAGAAAAGCAAGTGATGAGGAAGAGGCCAAAACTTTGTTATATAACAGGAGAAACACGGGGGAGCAGCTCTTCCTGTGTTGTTTTGCTGTGACTTGCAGCTTTGCTTAAGCATTTTAAAGATTCTTGCAGGTCTTTTTCAAGCTGCCAGCTCTAGCCTACGAATTATGGTAATGTGCCACTTCTGAGCCCTCGGCAGGATTTGCAACAGAGAAATCACATCAGCCTATGCTGATTAACAATTCCATTCCATCCAGAGATTTATATAAAAAAACTATCTTACATTTTGCTTTTTAATAAGAATGATCGCTATCTCAAATTGAGTCCCAGCAAATTTTAATAAAGGCCCAAGGTTGAGTGGCATTTTGCATGCTGATTTAGCTGTGATTGCTTGCTTTTGATGAGCACTAGGCTGGCATGTATAGCTCTCCTCAGAGCAGGTTTAAAGACCAGGAGTGAGGAAAAGGATAAAAATAAAAACTTCCAACTAAAATTCAAGGTCTTTTCTTTCTATGATTGATTACTGAATAAATACCTACATGTATCTTTGGATTCAGCCTAAGAATGAAATTCCCTACAGCTAAACAGCTGTTTGTTAATGGCTTTTAATATACTAACCTGTCAAAATATGTTAACTTTGATGATGGCAATTATTATTTTAAAAGATATTATCAATCTATTTATCTATCTTCTGCCCTGATAGTTCTTCTCAAATCAAACGGAGAGTCACAAACAAGTAGCATTTTTGTTTCCCAATACATAAATTGTTAATTAATAAATATCTCTTGGGGGAAGCATTCTCCTTTGTTTAAATAGAAAGCACATTAATTATTTTGAACAATAAAACTAGAGGTAAGCTAAGATTTTTCAGCCTGTGACAGTGGTTGATGAAAGACATATCCAAGAGGGTATAGATTTTAGGTGCATAGCTCATATGGATGTTTGGGGAGGTGGGATAGTTAATATATCTTTAAAAAACTAACAAATCAGTGGTTATAGTTTTATGGGATGGTATTAATGAGTGTTGTTAGATGTTGTTTAACCCCATTGCCATTGATTTCATCATTATGTGGATCTGTGTATATAATTCCATGCCACCATGAAAGCTACCTCAAACAGTTGAGGGGACATTGTATTCAAATTCGCCTGCCTCCCAAAGAAAGCAGAATTGACCCACCTAAAGCAGAATTCAAAAAAAGTCAAAACATGCAAATGTGATCCAGTTCACTGGCTAAAGATCACCAAATTTCACCAACTAGATAGTCCGTGAGTTTCCAAAACAGAGAGCCTGACCTAGAAAATGTGGCCACTAAATTCCAGAAATAACTAAATCTCAAAATGTCCAAAACAGTTTTCAACAGAATTTTAGCAATAAGAAGGTATCTTTCCAATACCCGAGCACTTATTGGATATAACATTTTGCCCCACAGAAATCTTTGTTTGATTTCCTTGTTTTTTAGGGGACAATGAAGGAATGAGGCAATGTAACATTCATTACAAGACAGTAATCACATGATTTATTGTATCATAACTTATTGTGTTCATTATTATAATCTATTGTATTTATTGTATTATAACGTGATTTATTGCATTATAACTTAGCTAGCCAATACTGTCAAAGAATTTTCCAGAAACTTGAATTCTATCCCTTTATATTATTTTAACCACTTGCATGAGAAACATTATTTATAAGTATTTTTTATTTTTATGCTTTTTAAAAAATTCTGCACAATTTAATTAGTTTTGTTTTAGGTGCTCAAAATGAACAATTTTGTGGTGTACTAAATATTATATTTATAAATAATAAATCATGATAATATAAATATGTAAATATCATAATTATTATATATTATAATTTACTTTTTCAGTAAGTATGTACTGAGCTTCTGTGATGATCCAAACATATTGCCAAGTCCTGAGGATACAATGATAAATATGATATAAACCCTCTCCTCAGGTAGCTTACTGTCTACCACAGAAACCAAGATGAGATAGACGTTTATAACATAAGGTGATCAATGCAATGACAAGGCAGTATATTGGTTGCTATGGAAACACACTGACTGATAAGAAGGGAATCAGGAAAAGATTCCTAGTGATACAACCTCAAAGCTGAGTCCTAAAGGATCAATAGCAGCTAAGTTGAATGAGAGCAGAGATCCTGAGGAAGCAGAAATAGAAACAAATCATAATAGCTGGAAGTAGCAGGGAATGTGCAGGGTTTTCAAAACAAAATATTTATGGGCATCTACTGTGTGCCAGCCACCTTTCTACATGCTGGTGTGGAGTTAACCAACAAGAGAGCTGGTCCCGGCTCTATGAACTTCACATTGCAGACAAGAGAGCCCCTAATTGTATCAGTGTTTGTAAAAAAGTGAACCAGTCAACAATAGCATGTAAGGCGGAGTAAATATTACAAAGAAAATTAACTAAGGAGACGAGATTGAGTGATTTGATGGCTATCTTAGATGGGATGACCAGGAAAGACCTAAGGAATTTTCTCCTAAGGGTAACTGGTAACAACCAGAGAATTTAAAAAAATGATCGGGTTTCCACTTTAGAAGTTCACCACAGCTGCTCTGAGAAGAATGACTTGGAAAAGAACAAACAGAAGTTGGGAGATCCTGCAGGAAACTGTTGCCTTAATCTGGGTGAGAGGAAAGTAATCTGCATTAAGGAAATGCTCCTCGACTGAGGTAGGGTCACCTGGAGAAAACTAGACACTTTCAGGAGCTATTGAGGAAGTGGGATTGACAGGAACTTATAAGGCACTAATGTGGGCTGGGCTATAATGCAATCATAATCAGGGATAGCACTGGGGCTTGGGGCTTGGGGCTTAGGCAATAGCCGGAGAGCACTGTTACCGATGCAGGAAATATAAGGAGAGTGGGCTTGGGGGTTCTCAGTTTTCATCAGGTTGAGTGTGAGAATGAGTGTAAGGCTGAATATGAGTATGAGTGTTGATGTAAGCATGAAGTGGGACATCCAAGTGGATATAACAGATACATAGTTGGATATATAGAACAGAAGCTCCCTAGAAAGATCTAGAAATATCTTCCCCTGTGTTAAGGTTGTGAATCTCTTTCTTTTCTATTTACCTCTCCTTCCTTAATATCAGCCATTACCTATAAATAATTTACCTTATTTTTATTAATTTCCCACATAGTCCAACATGTTGCCTTATATTTATGCTCTTTCTTCCGAAGAACACTTCTTTCTTCATTTCACCCTACTCACCTATCAAAATTCTAACTGTCAATTAAAGAGTTAAATTTAAGAAACAAAAATATAAAACAATGAGAATAAAATACAGGTTTTGGGGGCTTCCCTGGTGCCGCAGTGGTTGAGAGTCCGCCTGCCGATGAAGGGGACACGGGTTCGTGCCCCGGTCCGGGAAGATCCCACATGCCGCGGAGTGGCTGGGCCCGTGGGCCATGGCCGCTGAGCCTGCGCATCCGGAGCCTGTGCTCCGCAACGGGAGAGGCCACAACAGTGAGAGGCCCGTGTACTGCAAAAAAAAAAAAAAAAAAAAAAAATACAGGTTTTGTAGGGTTTTTCTGAAGGGAAGGGAAGAGAAAACCTACCAATCATGAAAGCAAAGGAAAAAGCTGAGGATATGAATAGAGAATTTAGAAAAAGAAATTTTTAAGTGGTCAATGAATGTATGAAAGAATGATTAACTTCATTAAAAATGAAAGAAAAGCCAAAGAAAACAATGATGAGAAACTATTTCACCCATTAGATTCCCCCAAAAGTAAAGGAATAATTTTTTTAAAACCTCCTATATTGGTAAGCATGAAGAAAAGCAGGTATCTTCATATACTGCTAGTAGGGATTAAAATTTATAGCATTTCTGGAAGAGAATTTGGCAAATGTACCTAGTCAGCCTTAAAAGATTTATACTTTTTTTCCTAGTAAAATCATTCTGAGAACTTGTCCTAAGGAAAGAATCAGTAATGAACATAAATAAAGATGTATACAGATATTCATTGCAACTTTATTTATATTGGGAAAAACAGACTAAATATTCCATTAAAGGCCAATTAATTAAATAAATTATGATAAATATACAAGATGGAATGACAAAATGCATAGTAACATCACTTAAATAATATTTAATAACCCAAGGAATGCTTGTGACATATGTTTATTTTTAACACAATAATACTAGTTAATTATGTAAAAAATGAAAAGAGAAAAAATCATCCAAAAAACATATCACATAGATAACCATTTCTATATAATATTTTGTATCCTGCTTTTTTTTCACATAATGTTCTACTGTGAATAGATGCCAGAAAGGCATTTGGTTAAAATTAATATCTATTTCTGATTTTATATGATAGAAGAAAATGTATTGAACATACTTAATAGTGAAATACTGGAGGAAATGTCATTGAATGGGCTGTTCTTAATATTTTTCTGAATGTTTCAGAGAAGTAAATGGGACAAGAAAAAACAAGAGATATAGACATATTGAGGAAAAGATAAAACTATTATTTAGAGATGAATGTTTCTCTACCCAGAATTAACTTGAAAACTAATAGACAAAATGAAAACGCTTAGTAAGTGGTTAAAAATATGTACCACAAAGTAAAATTTGGGAGACAATGAAAAGATCCGTGGTTGCCAGGGGGCGAAGGGATGAATAGTCAGAGCACAGAGGATTTCTAGGGCAGTGAAAATACTCTTTATGATATAATGATGAATATATGTCATGGTACATTTGTCCAAACCCACAGAATGTACACACCATAAGTAAACCCTAAGTTAACTATGGATTTTGAGTGATGATGAAATGCTAATGAAGGTTCATTCCTGGTAAAAAATATACCCATCTGGTGAGTGATGTTGATAATGGGGTGGTAATACGTGCCTGGGGGCAGAGGGTGCACAGGAAATCTCTGTCCTTCCTCTCAATTTGTTGTAAACCTAAAACTGCTCCAAAAAAAAAAAAGCCTTAAAAAAAAATCTACAGCTTCCATGTAGGCTATAGATACCTATTAGAAAACATAAGGGAAAGAATTTTCCCTTCACAACAGCAACCTCAGGTACAAAACAGACATAAATCAACAAATGAAAGACTAATATTCCAGTGGTAAAGTGGGCAGAGAGCATGAACAAGCAATTTACAGAAGAAGAAGAAACATAAAAGCCTGACACATATATAAAGAATTTCAAATAGCACTAATAAAGACATTAAAAATAAAACCAAAATTAGATACAAATAGTATTCTTCTATCCAACTAAAATGTCATTGAAAATCATAAAAATGGGATAGTTGTCATTGTTGAAAGAATAGGAGGAAATTAACAATTCCGTACATAGGTGATAGGGGCCTAAAGTTACATAACCAGTTTAGAAAGTACTTTTGACATTATGTTTTAAGCATACATTCTTTACAATAAATAGGCGTTAAAATTTTAAAACAGAAATCAACAAATACCATGTAGTTCACCTTTTAGCGGTATTTCCAAAAGAATGGGTTTTCTCCAATTCTTAAACTCCCAAGTCTTTTTTTTTTTCTTTCAACATATATACTTAGTCCAGTTTCACAGTCTTTTGCATCTCATCTTTCTGCTAGAACAGTGTTTTACTCACCTTTCTAGGTTTAGCATCTGGAAAGTAATTTGCACCTTTTAGGCACATATTAAATGTTCCTAAAATTGAATTTCAAATTATAGAAAATTTATATTTAGGGGCTATCTGATATTTACAATCAAGAAATCAAAGTACATTGTAATTGACCTAAGATTTTGATAAAGATCACATTTATCAACTATATACTCAAGATTAATTACTCTTTCTAATATTTATGTTTAATAGAATTTAGCAACTTTAAAAAATATGTAATGTGACCCAAACTTAGCACACCACACACAAAAAAACTGTTGTTATAAAATATATGTGGATATATGTATCCATATATATCCACATTGGAACTATAATTATAGTAAGGGTCACAGATGACATTATATGGAAATGATATATTTTCCAAGTGATAACCTAGCAGATAATAAACAGTCTTGGTCAATTAAAAATATTCACCCATTCATTGCAATTGTTGCATCAGACGATGTTTGATGGGTTTTCAAAAGATTACGTTGCTTAACTTTTTCCCTTTAGGCAAATAAAGTATTGTTGGGCTCATTTCATAGATAATAAAACAAATACAGAGAAGACATGACTTCCCCAAGGTTACCCAATTAATATATAAGAGATTTGGGACTGAAATCAAGTTTTCCTAGCTCCAAACCAAACGTTCTTCCTACTAAATCATGAAGAATTTGATGTACTTACTTGCCAAGAACAGAAAATAAAAATACACTTCCTGCTGGTTTCCTTTTCCAAGTTCTGTCATTCAATAAAATATGGGTATGTCTTTATATGTACGTGTGAGCGAGAAATGCCAGAGATACTGATAAGGACAAAGAGAGCATCAGAAGCTAGAATTCGATCCTGTGCAGAATTAATTTTAACTGGGCTTTGAGAGCAGCCAGGTGGTCATCTCATGTTTATTCCCTAATACTTATCAGGCTAAAAGTTTCCTTTGTGCGTACTATTTCCTCTCTGTCTTAGATTCATAGTTAAACTTCTGGTTTCTTCCATTTGTTTCCATGCTCTCTTCACCACTTCTTTTCTTGGAAGTCAATTTTTTAATTTTTAAAATGTATAATACATGTTTAAAAATCAGAAAATACTGGAAGTACTATAAAGAGAACACAGATTGCCTATCATTTCATAATTGTATTCTCTCTTGAACCCTTGCAACTTTGGGTTTCATCACTTATCACTCTATTCATCACTGATTTTCAAAGTCAATATTGACTTTTTTCAAAGAATAGAGAGAAGCTTCCATTTTGTGCATGTCGGAGTGTCTTTCTTTTGACTGTGTATATTGGTAAGAAACATGGACTAGAAATAGACTAGAAAAGACTAAAGTTTAATGCTGCACAGGATCGAATCTATGCTTTTCCATGGTTTAACCCCAGGCCAACTGATCCATCAGGTAGAGTACATACTGAGCCTACTGCCTCTAATACTTTTAAGGGGTCTAGGAAAATGTTTTAATTTCTTTTAAGATCAGAGGGGGGAATAATGAACTTTCAACGTGGAAGATTATCTTTATCTTTATACCAAAGCAGTCATAAAATATGCTTTAATGTTTTTTAATGAAGGAAGGGACCCACACTGGCAAAAGTGTCTAGGGTCATGAACGTTATGAGGATATGTGCTCTCAGGGCAGCAAATGACAAAGTCAATGATGGACATCATCAAAGGATAAAGACAGTGTGCAAAAAAAAAAAAAAGAGGAGTCTAGAATTTTATTGAGGGTGTTACGTAAGTGGCTGGTGGTACAGATTTGGGGGCTTTTTTTGGCCCCACTGCAGGACATGTGCGATCTTAGTTCCCCAACCAGGGATTGAACCAGGGCCCCCTGCATTGGTAGCATGGAATCTTAAGACTGGACCACCAGGGCAGTCCCATAGATTTTTGGATCCTACTCAGAGGAGAATGGAAGGGGGACAAGCTTGAGAAGCAAAAAAGAAAGTGAGTGGGCACAGAGGATGGAAGAGGTGTCAAGTAAAGAGGGAGTGTTTGCAGATGGGGTTTATCAAATGTGAGATCTTGGAGGAGTGCAAAATTAGGTCCTGCGTAGTAATGGGAAGACTACTGAACGAGGATGAATGAGATGACTTGGTTCCAGGTTCACTTTACCACTAATCAGGTGTAAGTTGGACAGGTAAACTCTCTGATCTGTGTCACATCTAGAAAGAGTTCTATTAATACTACATCTCCCTGAAAGCAGTAGGTTGGCCTTTTTTGATCTCTTGATGTATCTCCAAGCTCTAATTTCTGTTATGCCATAGTTCTATAATGATTGTATCACAGGAGTTGTTTGCATTGTAGTTATGAGTTCAAAGGGTTAAGAGGTAGACAAAGCTTATAAATGGATATAAACACACAGGTACAAGAGGAATTGATATTTCTTCTATTGTTCAAGAGGAGAAACCTTTTTGTTATCATTACATCACTTCTCCCTTTTCAGTAATAAGCCATGAAAGAATATGCCTCCACTTTTCCATTTCTTGCCCTTTGAAGTTAATTTCCAATCCTAACTGTAAATCAGAACTGGTGCAATCTTTTGATAAGTTACAGACAAATGAAAATTTAATTTATATAATATCTTCCCTTTTTTAAGTGCCTTGTTCAGTCGAAGCAGAAGCAGCTGTGAATGATGGCTAAGTTAAAGATAAAAAGTAACATCAAAGTAATGCCTGTCATTATGATTTCAAACAGCATGTGCCACTTGGAAAGGTTTGGGTAAAATATTTTTAAAAAATGGATGTGGTCGACTAACTTAAATAAAATATAGGCATATGGAAAGTGAGATATCCTGTATATTTCTGAATTACTCTGTTCATATAAAATCTAAAAGACAATTGAAAATGAACAGGTGCATTAGACATTAAATTTTTGCACAACTATATGTGTGTATGTATGTGTGTGGGTTATACTGGGGCATCACTGTCCAGTTACAAATGCCTTATATGGGTTCTCAGCTTCAAAAATAAGTGTGCTTTTTCATAATTACTGGAAGCACCAAGCTCAGGAAGGATTCTTGCCTCCATGACCTCCATGGTGCTACAATGGTATTTAAGGTGGGAGTGGGGGTCAGCTGCAGAGAAAGAAAAGAAGACAAGGTATAGCTAGGAAGGGGCATATCACCCTTCATAGACCATGTCTTCATTCTCGGCAAAGCGTCTTGAACCAAAATTAACCCACTGATGGTAGATCTTTAAATTCCTAAACTTGATGTTAATTTGGAGAACAATGCAAGTCAGTTGATGGAAGCAAGATTTCTATGGGAATAGTAGGCTTTTATTGGAAGTGAAACTGAGCTATTTGGACAACAGCCGTCAATGCCAATAAGCTCTAAGTGTGCATATTAATAGACTTCCGTGGAGAAGAGGGGTCTCCTTTGCTGCCAGTGGAGTAATTTAATGTCGAAACTTCCTAGAGTGCATACAATGAGATTCCTAACAACACTGGCTTAAGCGGTGAGCTGAGCCCAGGCTTATTTTGTTTCAGTGAACCCTGAACGCCTCAGAAGAAGAAAGGACAACCACCCTCATCTCGGAGAGGAAGGAGGGAAGTCAGACCCATCGGCAAACACAGTCTGGTGTCTGTGACACCCAAAGACCCTTTGTCCAATTAAACAGCAGGAGAACCAGCCCGAGCTCCTGGGTGTTCCTTGACACTGCTGCTCAGAGCCTGGATAAGATGCTATCAGCAGGCCCCTCTAAGTATTTTAAGCACTTTAAGTAGATCACTGGGACAATTACCATAAAGAGTGAAAGACATGGGCCTTCATTGATGGGAGATTAATATTGACCACAAGGCTATTGATTTTTCTCTGCATCTTATTTCTGATGGTAAACTTGTTTTACAGCCACCTGAGGCTGATTGGTTGTATTAGAGAATGAGTGAGAAATACTTAGATACAGTTATTTCGATATAGAATCCTGCTTTTAAATGTGTGTGTGGTTTTGTGTGTTTGCTTTTCTTATTGAGGTGCTAGGAAATCATGTGAGTACAAACAGTTATAGTTGAAGATTCTTACATTGCGTACAATAATTACCATTTATTAAGTGCCTAGGTGATTCCAGACACTGTATTAGCCATTACATATATCGTATAATTTAACTCTTGCAAAATTATGTACAGGACACGTATGCTATCCTCACACTCCAGATAAGGAAACTGATGTTCAGGAAGATTGAGACACCTGTCCAGGCTCACTCAGAGAGTAAGCAGTGAAGTGGGGATTGGAACCTGGTAGATATTAGTATAGTTCTATATAATTCTAAAAATAATTTTATGCCTATTCCATTAATTATTTTATAATTTATAATTCCATATATTATTTTATAATTGCAAAGATATTGGAGAAGTAGAATTCGGGGTATTCAAAGGTTAATTGTACATAAATACTGTTAAAAAATAAATAAATAAAAAGGTCAGAATGATGACTCTGAGTATCTAGCCTGGACCAGTAAAAGGATGATAATGGCTTTAATTGAGAGTCAAGGAAAGAAAAAAAAGGCAGGGTGGAGGGAATGGCAGGAGGTATAAAATGACAAGTTCAGTTTGGGACAGATCGTTCTGGTTTTGAATTTTAAAAATACTTTTTTAGGTTGTTAAAGTAATATAATACCAGAAAGGAAAATGGGAGGAAGAGAGGAGGAAAAATAAATCCTTCGTAATGTCACATTTCCCAACACAATGATCCTCGACATTTTTTCTTACAATGTTTTTATGTACATCTTCTTGCTTTTAATTGCAGTGGAAGTGTCCATCACAAGATGCTCTTTTTTTTTCATGACGTGATATTTCAAAGACATTACTACATAATCTTCATACTTATCATTTTTCATGGATATCTTCCATCTCATCCAGTGGATATATTAGAGCTGACTTCACAGTTTCTTTTATCGCTGGGCATTTTGCTTACACTTATGACTTTTTGGTATTTTAAATCACCTTGTGTTGAATAGACTTATGTACTCTTCTTGGGGTAGACGCTCTGAAATATGATTCTAGGTGGGTCCATTTCTGTTTGTTGTTGATGCTGGTGAATTTAAGTAAAATATTTATGAGACATGTGAATTGTGGGTCTAGTGTTCAGGAGAAAAGTCCAGGCTAGAGATACCTTGATCTCTGGGAGCATGGGTACAGCTGTGGGCATTGTGGGAGTTTTTAAACACCATTTTTTTTTTTTTTTTTTGTGGTACGCGGGCCTCTCACTGTTGTGGCCTCTCCCGTTGCGGAGCACAGGCTCCGGACACGCAGGCTCAGTGGCCATGGCTCACGGGCCCAGCTGCTCTGCGCCATGTGGGATCTTCCCGTACCGGGGCACGAACCCGTGTCCCCTGCATTGACAGGCAGACTCTCAACCACTGCACCACCAGGGAAGCCCTTAAACACCATTCTTAATTCTTTGACACTTTTTCCAATGAGAAGTGAGATCTATGTCCCCTACTCAAGAGTCTGGAAGGACTCACAACTGCTCTGAATGAAGGAAAGACTTTAATGGCTGGAGGGGAGAGGGGTGTACCAAGCTGCAGAGAGCAGAAGATGTATCAATAATATCCAGAGCTAAGTCATAAATGTGATGCAACTTCCGCCTGCTTCTCTTGGCATCCTAACTCGTTGGATGTTCCCAGCTGCCATGATGTGAGAAACCTCAGTCACATGAGAGGATGTATCTAGATGCTTAGGTTGAGGCTTGGATGAAACCAACCTTCAAGTCATCCTAGCCCAAGACCCAGACAAGTGAGTGAAGAAGCTGTCAGAAGATCCCAAGCTCCCATTGTTGGAATCATATCCCAGCCATCAACAGGTTCCTGATAAGGTAACATGGAACAGGGGTAAGCTGTCCTCACCATAACCCACTCTAATTCCTGACCCAGAGAATACATGAGCACAGTAGAATGGTTGAAGCTTCACAACTCCCAGCTTAGGATGGTTACAGCAATAACTGGAACTGCATTTGGTACCTAGAAGTGGGTTCTGCTATAACAAAGTCTAAAAGTTATGGCATTGGTTTTAGAACCCAATAACAGACAAAAGCCTCATGGGCCTCATGGAAGCTATCAGAGACAGCTTGAAAGAAAGAGAATACATACTAAATTCAACGATCAAGGTAAGAGGAATTTCAGGAAGAGTGTTAAAGCTGTCCCCTCACTTTTAACACCCTAAAATAAAATGAAAGAGTAAAAGACATAAGCTAAAGAATGAATTACTTTGTTTCTGACTATAATTTGAAGGAAACATAGACGCTGGAGGAAATGTAACAACTAGCAAATTTGGAGAGATTGTAACAGCTAGTAAAGTGTCCTCAAAGTAAGAAATGGCCTCAGAGCAAAGATCAAAAATCCTAGGTGCTGTCAGGAAAATGTGGTCTCAGGAAAATGTGGTCTCAGGGCAAAGACAAGTCCTCACCTACAGAATCCATGAGAATAATAGAATGGTGGTTGTGTTATGCCACTAAGTTTGGGGTGATTTGTTATGTAGCAAAAGATACCCAAAACATGCACAAATGAGATTTTCAGGACAGAAGCAGGAATAATTTGAGGCCTGAGAGAAAGAGGGGGAAGAAAAAGATGTTTCATAAGCAGAATAAGAGGAGATATTCCTTAAAGGAAGAGGTTACTCATTAGCCCTAAATGGAATATAACTTCTTTTACTCAGCATCATTATCTTGAGATTCAGCTATATTATTTCTTGTATTCCATTTTATGGATGTACCATAATTTGGTTATCCATTCAGCCTTTGACAGGCATTTGAGTGGTTTCCAGATTTTGGTGATTATGAATAATGCTGCTATAAACATGTACAGATTTTAGTATGAATCTAAGTTTTCATTTCTCTAACATAAATTCCTGGAAGTGGGGTTGTGGAGTCACATGGGATGTCTCAGCCTGTTTTCCAGAGTAACTGTACCATTCTGCGTTCCAGGTACTCCACATTCGCCATCAGTTTGTATCATCAGTAATATTTATTTATTGGTTCTAATAGGTGTATAATGGTATCACAGTGTGGTTTTAATTTATATGGCCTTAATGACTAATGATCTTTTCATTTGCTGCTTTGCCTGCCTTTTATCTTCTTGGTGAAGTCTTTGTTCTAAGCTTTTGCCCCTTTTTTAACTGGGTTGTTTATTCAGTTCCTGTTGAGTTTCAAGAGTTCTTTTTTCTGGATATACGATCTTGGTTGATACATGATTTACAAATGTTTTCTCTCAATCTGTACTTGCCTTTTCAACCTCTTAACTGTGTTCTTTGAAGAGCAAATTTTTAAAATTTTGATGAAATTCAATTTATCAATTTTTCCTTTATTAATAGTGTTTGCCAAAATCACGAGGTGAGGGGCGTATCTAAAAAGGGTCAGAAAAAAGGGAATAATTTGGGGGGGTTGGATCTATTCTGTATCTTGTTTGCAGTGGGGGGTTACAAGAATCTATGCACATGTTAAAACACACAGTACTATACACACTCGAAAATGTAAATGTAAATTCTTGAAAAATCTCTTTCACATCTAATATATCTGAAGGAAAATGAATGTAAATGACATGAATCAGAGCTTTTCAATGCATACAATCTTATTTGTATTAAAGAAGGTATAAAACAGAATTAAAAAGCAGCTGTTAAGCCTGACATCTATCTAAAACATGAAAGTGGCATAAGTTTATATTCTGACACTCTTCCACTGTTTAACATAATTTAAATGCTAATTCTATGCTTGTTTCAACAGTTGACCAGCAGCAAAAGAATCAGTTCTTTCAGGAATGTTGCCCAGTAGAAAAGATGCTTAAGTATTACAGAAGCCTATGTTTCATTTATATCTAACCCTGATGGTACACAGGAAAAATGACTTGGGGAAACTTGTCCCATTACAGGTTGTCTAACTACAAAGGAGCCGTGGCAGGGGTCTAAGAGACCCAAGACATTCAGGACCTTTCAAAACTATTCAGATTATTGACTCCATCTGCAGACAAATAGGATCAAACTGCTGGGTCTTTTTCTCTGCCTTTATAACTAATCAAAGCCTAAATGTCTCAAAAATACCTTCTAAACAGTTTCCTTGTTTTGTTTATTATGCTTATCACAGAGCAGTTAACATTTGCATTTCTAATGGACCATCGGGACAGTTCAGTTGGTTTTCAATGACCCTTAACGGTTTTCTTTGTTTCAGCAAAAACCAGTGAGTCTATTCTTTGGGAGCAACTTCTACTTATGAGAGAGCTGCCTTTTTATCCTTGTGGCCTAGGAAGGGATAAATATTGAAGGATGGGCTCATTAGAAGATGTACTAGAAGCTGAGAAGGTCTGTATTCATTCTCCTCCCGCCATCGGTGACGCGGAAGTGACACAGGAGCCGACCAGAGTTGACTACTTACTTTTTCCCGTTTATGCCCTGTATTTTCTCACTTCTCTAGCTTTTCTTCCATGAATCCCTCCTCTGGAACACCCCCTCCCACCAGTTTCCATGCCCCCATGAAGCCATCCTTAATTTCCCAAGCTGGAACAAAGCCCCCTCCCCGCCTCAAATACTGCTGTATTGTTGATGTACTCCCGTTATTTTAGCATTAGTCACATCCTTCTTCATATATAGTTTATTACATATTGATCTCTGGCTGTCCTTCACTACTGTTTCTTGTAGAAAAAAGATCATACCTTATTCAATTTCCTCTCACTCAAAGTGCCATGAACATTTGTCTGATGGGTGATTTGCAAGTGTTTTCTCCCAGTGCGTGGCTTGGCTTTTCACTCTTCGCTGTTTTCTTCAAGGAGTAAGCTTTTTAACTCAGATGAGGTCCAATTTATTGTTTTCTCCCTTATGGATAGTGCTCCTGGTGTCAAATATATCAAAGAACTCTCTACCAAATCCAGAGATTAAAGGTGGAGTTGGGCGAGGAGAGCATCTACCCAGGAAGGGTCACAGTGATGGAGTATATGGGCTGCGTTGGAATTGTTCTGTATTCTGGTGGTAGTTACAAGAATCTATGCACGTGTTAAAACTCATGGAACTGTACACCAAAATATTTACTTAGCACTTTCTAACGTGCTAAGAGGATATTTGCTTAATTCAATCGTGTCGCTAGGAGAGTTGTTTTTTCTACCTTATCTTGAGAACTTACCTTCCTGAACCATAAGTCATATTCTCACGCCCCCAGCAAGCTAAAAAAGCAGAGAGAAAAAAAACTGTTCTTCAATCAGCAAGTTAGATTAACTTTAGGCTTTTCTCCCCTCTCTTTCCGATGACCTCAAATGGCAACTGGGCATATCCCCCAGTGACCTATGAACCTAATGGATTAGAGTAAAAATATTGTCCAGCTTGGAGATTTTTTGCCCTACTTCAGAGTGATGGGAAAAGTGCCCCATCTATATTGTCTCTTTACATTATTGGAAGTAAAAGAATGATGTGGACACAGGAAAAAGAGCCCAAAAGAAGAGAAGTAACTTCTCAAATATCCCCCTGCTCCCTTCTCAAAGCCTGCCTAGGAAAGAAGCTGGGATACGTCTTCTCCAAGGTGACAAGGGAGCAGCAGCCTCCTCTGAGCCATCTGCCATGGGCCCTGCCAGCTTGGGACATTCTCTGGCCCACCTTGCAGAGACCTGATTATCTCCTGGCTTCCTGTACAGCTTTGCTGGATTCCATCTGCAATGTCTCACTGGAGATGAACGTTGACATCCCCAGAGCAGGAAGTGCTGAAGGGCTCCCAGACCTCACACATGAAAAGGAACTTTATTGCTCCCAAACCCCAAACTTGACAGTTTTCCACAAGAAAGCCCTGGCTCCATACCCGTGGCTGTGTGCCAACAAAGAAGTAGGACAAAATTTATGAATGTTGCCCCAAACTTGCCACAGCATGGTTAAAACAATTTTTGAAACAGATGAAAAACAGAAGAAATGACCTTGGGTGTGCACAGATGTGCCCTGTGATTCAATCGCCTTTTCTTTTAATTCAAGGGATCTTTCCTGGGAGGGAATAAAGGTGACACAGTCATTTTATTTTGAGATGATGGCCAGGGGGATTGCCATCATAGGGAGACAGGCGGCTCCAAAAGATCGAGTTGACTTATGTGCATCACTGATTTATGACACATACAGTACTTTCAGATCTTTGGGCTCCTGCACAAAATCTAAACTTACAACAATTAAGCTAAATCCATTAATTAGTAAGATGAATTAGAGCTTCAATCCTCAAGTAATCTAGGAGAGAATTGAGAGGTCTACGTAGTTGGCACTCAGACCTTACCCTAATAAATTACACACAGTTCTTTGTGTGCTCCACCCTTTCCTAAGTGGCCTCCAGTTGTGATAATATAGAGCCAATTAGCCAGTGGAATTCCAACTACAAACTCCTTATAGCTTAGCAAACACTCCCTGAAAGCCTATAGGAACTCAGGACAGATTACCATCTCTGCTCAGCAACCAGTTAACATCACAGAGACCATCAAACCAATTTCCTGGGCTTCCCTGGTGGCACAGTGGTTGGGAATCTGCCTGCTAATGCAGGGGACACGGGTTCGAGCCCTGGTCTGGGAGGATCCCACATGCCGCGGAGCGACTGTGCCCGTGAGCCACAACTACTGAGCCTGCGCGTCTAGAGCCTGTGCTCCGCAACAGGAGAGGCCTGCACACTGCGCTGAAGAGTGGCCCCTGCTTGCCACAACTAGAGAAAAGCCCTCGCACAGAAACGAAGACCCAACACAGCAAAAATAAATAAATTAATAAAAGTTCTTTCCTTAAAAAAAAAAAAAAATTTCTTTCTCTTCCTCTATCATGATTTTACATGTCTGAGAACTGCCAGGAAAAAAAATAGTGCCATTAGCTGCCAAATTGTTCTAAGGACTGATAGCTTCCATGGAAAATAAAATTAAAAATAAATAAGATCTGTCCCTCTTAGGATAACACTACATTATAAAGAGTCTTAAAAGACAAAAACAAAAACAAAAAATAGAATGTTACTTCCTTTTACAGAAAAATCATCATGTTTGCTGTTTTTGTTTACTTAAGAGCATCTGAAATCATAAAGTTACTTAATATCATTTACTTTACCAATCTATAGAAAAAGAACACCCAATCACAATCTAACTGAGATATATAACCTTTTCAGAGCTTCTATCACTTAAAACAAAATTGAGACATTCAGAGCAAACAATTGAACTCAGTTACTCAAATGAGGCACAAACAAGAATATGTCATTTATTCCATCTTAAAAGATCCATTGTATGAAGAAAGATCCAGTATAAGGAGAAAGTGTTTGCAAAGTCAGATAACATGAAAGGCAGAAAATCTACATTGTATCTAAGTATTCCCTTGTTCGATAACTATATAGGAAGTGGTTTTTTTTTAATATATGCAGGACATTTTCAAAGCATTGAGATACAATCATGAATGAAAGTAGAGGTTCCTGCTCTCCTGGAACTTAACATGCTCATGAGTGAGACAATGAACAGATAAGTGTACCAAGAAGTCAAGTATAATGTCAAGTAATGAAAAGTGTGATGTAGAAGAAAACAGAGCAAAGAGATAAAAAACATGACTGGGGGAATTATGATAGAATGTACCTCTCAGAAAGGAGACTTCTGGGCTTCCCTGGTGGCACAGTGGTTAAGAATCCGCCTGCCAATGCAAGGGACACAGTTTCGAGCCCTGGCCCAGGAAGATCCCACATGCTGCGGAGCAGCTAAGCCCGTGCGCCACAGCTACTGAGCCTGCGAGCCACAACTACTGAAGCTGGCGCACCTAGAGCCTGTGCTCCGCAGCAAGAGAAAGGCTGCTATCATGAGAAGCCCGCGCACCACAATGAAGAGTAGCCCCCGCTCAGTGCAACTAGAGAAAGCCTGCGTGCAGCAACAAAGACCAAACGCAGCCAAAAATAAAAAAATAAATAAATTAAAAAAAAAAAAAAAAAAAAAAGAAAGGAGACTTCTGAGCAGAATGAAGCTAGAAGGGAGTTACACCAATACAAAAAATTTACAAAGAGATTATTCAACAAAATCACTATGGAAAGAAAGCCTTAATTACCAGGGAGAAAATAGTTTATTCTAGAGAGCTTAAATTAGTTAAATGTAAAATAGACAATTTGTTTAAAAAACAAAGAAATAGAGATAAATATTTATGTAATATTGGATTAGGAAAGGATGAACTAAACATGTAAGCAAAACAAAAGCTCTAAAGAAAAAAGCTAAATTATACAAAAATGTAAAATTCTGGCATGCTTGAATTTTATGATATAAACAAAACAAGTAGAGAAATGACCAAATGATAAAATACTTGAATATGTCTATTTAAAATGTCAATATATAAAGAATTTTCAAATTAAAAAATACTTTCAGATAGTATCTGAATAATAATTAAGAAGCAATTCACAAAAGAAAGAAATAAGAACTACCAATGAAGACAAAAAAGAAAAAGTTCAGCCTAACCTGTGTCAAAGAAATGAAAATTGCTTTTTACATTATGCTATGATATTTCTCTTATCAACCTAAGAAAGCATGTATACACATGAGAGAAATACTTCAAGTAAGAGGGATTTTTTAAAATTTTATAATAAAAGAAAAATATATTATAATAGCTTCAATTATTTATGTCTCCAAACAAAATAGTGAACTTGATTAGAATCATATTCTTCATTTTACTCACCAGAGTAAAAAGCAAAGGCAAATTACCCCATTAATACAGGAGCAAAAGAACTGAAAACAGGCTACATTCTTAAATCTTCTAAATTATATGCAGTCTTTTAATCAAGAGTCTCTGCCATCTATGAATCCATAAACTTTTTGTGAAGAAAAAACCCTTTTTATTTTATTGAACACTTGGATGATAATATTAACTGGGTTGGTTTTGGTTTTTTTTAAATTCCTAGATGGACAGAAGGAAATGTTCTAATAGTAAATCCCAGAATGGTGTGGACCCAGGATTGCTGCCAATTATGTTAGCTTTCCCACTGGGAATCTTAGCAAACTGAAAAGGAATCCATTAGGAAATGAAATCTGGAAGTATTGTGTCCGGTGAGTCCCTTCTGGGCCACAACCTGTGGTGCACTGGGCTCAAGATGAATTCTACATCATCACATGGTACAGGCTTTACTGGGAAAAGAAAACCTGGGAGGCTAGATCTGCAAGAGAAGAGAAAGCATGAGTCCTCTGACTGCCATCATCCCACGGAGAGGTACACAACGCCCAGAGGTTCTGCTCCTGTCTTATGGGTCTGTGTTCTACTAGAGGGCTATTGCTTCCTGCCGCTTAAGCCTTTTATAGGGCAAAAATGAGAAAGCAGCCTTGTCAGTGGGGCAATACACAGGCTACTTGGAGATGGGGTACTAGCTGTTCACTGGTCTCGTTTGATAATGCCAGCTGCCCAGCACCCGAAGTCCAGATGGCAAATAGGATTTGTAGTACCCTGACTTTGGGAGGTACCTCAGGTCTGATGGGAAGCTAAGCTTGGGAGCAGTCCCTCCCACTAGGGGAGGGGACATCTCCTAGTCTCTGGCAACTATCTAGTTAATCCAGAACCAACACCCAGAGTCACTTTCAAGCAATTTTGTTCACTGCATCACAGATAGAAAGGGGGCTTGAAGTTCCTGGCCTGAAGATGTACCAGGTCAGGTTCAAAGATTTGTTTCCAAGTAAATTTCAAGAGACACAGACGTAGAGAACAGATGCATGGACACCTAGTGTGGGGAGGGGTGTGTGGGATGGATTGAGATATTGGGATTGATGTACGTACATTACTATGTATGAAGTAGATGGCTGGTGAGGGCCTACTATATAGCACAGGGGGGAAAAAGCACAATCTGTTTGCAGGACATATATTAAGTTAACCTTAAAAATGCATTCCAATATACATTAGGTGCAAACGAATACTGTTTGATTCCACTCATACGAGGTACCTAGAATAGTCAAATTCATAGAGTCAGAAAGTACATTGGTAGATGTCAGGGGCTGGGAGCTGGGCGGGTGGGGAGGGGGAATGGGGAGTTAGTGTTTAATGGGGACAGAGTTTCACTTTAGGAAGATGAAAAATTCGGGAGATAGATGATGGTGAGAGGTGCACGACAATGTGAATGTACTTAGTGCCACTGAACTGTACAGTTAAATATGGTTAAAATAGTATGTTTTATATTATATGACTTTTACCACAATAAAAAAAAATTTTTTTTAAGAGAGACGAAGTAAATTTCAATCTAAAGGGAATCCCTAATTTTTTAAATAAAACTAGCTAGACTTTATTAACACTACAGTGTTTCAAACAATACATTAAGTGCTTTACAGCTATTATTTTATTTGATCCTCCTAATAACAGCATGACAGAGAGGTTATATTTTCCATTTAACAGACAAGTCAAGCACAGGGAGGTAAAATAAATTTTCCAGTTCCACAGATCTTGTATGTAGCAAAGTGGGGACTTGAATTTAGACTAGAATGAGCCTTAAACCAGTTTTCTTAACTATTACTCTGCTCTATCCATCTTAAACTATGGATTACTCTTGTGAAAGTGTTTATAAACTGAAGTCACTGTATGATTTTATTTCATATTGGGTACATAGCCTGGTACCAAGTCTTTAAATATATATTTATTGAGTGAATAAATAATTGACAAAAGGCTAAATAAAGAAAAAGCAGGATATTTTAAACTTACTGAATATACTCTGTGTCTAAGTGTCTCGGCTTTGATTTCAGTACATGTTGAAAAACTGCTTTACTGGTTGGACTTAAAAATAATTCAGAGAAAACAGAGTTTGTGTCTGGTCAGCCGTTATAAAGTAAATTTTACCCAGTGAGAACAACCTCAGTGCACTAATGTCGTGGATCAAATGTTTCTCTAGATTTTTACTACAATATATAAGGACATAAGTAAAGACAGGAGGAATGGGGATGAGTATTTTAAGTCCTCTAAATTATACCTAATTAGTTAGAAGAGAATATGTATCTGAAACACAAAGTCATCTGGAATAAACTTGTCTTATGATCATGAATTTGGGCAAAATATCAAGAAATTTGGAAAGTGATCCAGTTCCTTTTACCTTCAAGAAAGAGAAGTAGATGGTCTACTCCTTTCACAAATCTAGGAGAACATATGCAAAAACCAGCTGAAGACCCCTGTAATGTGTTGGATTCTCCATGCAAACCACAAAAAGGAAAGTCATTCCTCCTAGGGGGTTCCGTTGGTAAGAACTGACCAAGTGTGAACTAAGATTAGTGGCTCTACAGATATCTAGGGCAGATAGAAACAGAGAGTACAAATGTAATGAGGTGCTCGAGAATTTCCTCACAAACACTATTCCAATCTTTATGATCAGACAAAATTTCTCCTGAGTCACCTAAGGAAGTGGAGCAGTAGATGTTGCAGAGTCATGGCAGAGTCTCAACTGCTTTCTTGGTGAATCCTATGAGTAATCATAAGGATTTCTACTTCACAGAGATGTTTTGCAGATTAACTAATTAATGATTATGCAGTGTTACATCTTATTAAGTTTATTATGATCATTAAGTTCTCATGATGAAGAGATAGGTTTTGAAATTTGAATTTCAGTAGGTAGTGTTCTTCCCTCTGGATCTGTCATGAATCCCAGCTAGGGACCATCTGCTACCAGATGGTTCTAGGGAACATCTCTGACACCTTTTCACTCTCAATTGTTAAAACAACACTATCCACTAGCACTTTCTCCAGACACAAGGAAGAGTTAAGGAAAATGTAGGTCTATTTGATGAATATCATCTGCACAAGCTTTGACACTAGTTCCCTAAATAATATAGTATGTCATCAATATATATTTTCTAGTATACTTTAAAAATATAATATAAATACTATATTAATATATACATAAAATAAATATATAAAATAAATGTATATTTATTGTATAAAATAAAATATGTAAATAAAATATATTTCTATAAACATATAAATATAACAAATATAAGAATAGCCAACATTCACAGAGCATTTAGTTAGGTACTGTTTAATTGCATAAGTTATTTCACAAAATCTATTCAACAATCCCCCTTTTTTTTTACTGATAGAAATTCACTTAGTACTTTTTTTCTATCTGGTAGCATCAGGTGGGTTGAGTTCACCTATCCTTTTACCTACTTTGGACCAGTAGGAACTCAAAACTGTGCTACCAGATCCCATAAATAATTTGTTCATTACACCTTTCACTTCATCAGAATCACCTGAATGGATCTGCTGAAATCATTTGTCTAAAGTTGCATCTCCCTCAACTTCTCATCCCTCTTCATTGAATTTGCCAATCAATTTACCCTAATTTCTTGTATTAGGATACTAGATATATGTTATTTGCTTCTGCAATGAACTGTTTTGGCTTAGGCACATCTCTAACTGAAAGACTTTTTAAAATGTTATTTTACACATGAGAAACTGAGGAACAGAGATATTAAGTAATTTGTCCCAGGTCACACAACTCATAAACTGTGGAGCCATATATATGAACCCAGGGAGTCTGAATCCAAACTCCCACCTCAACTGCTAAGTCTTCCTCCTTCCTGACTGCCTTCACATACTTTAAATAGTACAGTGGAGGTGTTCAGCATTCTGAAATCATCTTCGCTCATTTTCCTCTGTTCATTTGCCAGTAAGTTCCATCACCTAAACAATGTCCTGAGGTCAAAATTTTGGTGTTGTCAATATCTCCAGGAAATTTCATCCAGAGGTTCTAAAGCCAACAATCCATCCCTCACTGCTCTTCTCCCCCTCCCAAAGTGTTCACACACAGACACTCCCTGAATTAATAAGGAAAGAAGACAATAATATCATTCAGAAGTTTAGCAATAGCAGAAGACATACTTTTGTGTGTAAACAAACAAAAAGCTTATTATACAAACAACGTTAACTGGAGTTTTTGTTTCTGTTTTTGTTTTTTTGCGGTACGCGGGCCTCTCACTGTTGTGGCCTCTCCCGTTGGGGAGCACAGGCTCCGGACGTGCAGGCTCAGTGGCCATGGCTCACGGGCCCAGCCTCTCCGCGGCATGTGGGATCCTCCCGGACCGGGGCACGAACCCGTGTCCCCTGCATCGGCAGGCGGACTCTCAACCACTGCGCCACCAGGGAAGCCCTAAACTGTTTTTTAAAGATAATTTTTTAGCTAGACGGCAGGCAAAAAAAAAGTCCATATAGAAAACAAACTAATGGTTACCAAAGGGGATAGCAGGTTGGAGGGAGATAAATTAGGGGCTTAGGATCTTGGGATTAACATATAGATATTACTATACATAAAATAGGTAAACATAACAAGGACCAACTGTATAGCACAGGGACCTCTGCTCAATGTTATGTGGCAGCCTGGATGGGAGGGGAGTTTGGGGAATGGATACACACTTATGTATGGCTGAGTCGCTTTGCTGTGCACCTGAAACTATCATGACATTGTTAATTGGCTATACTCCAATATAAAATAAAAAGTTTAAAAAAAATAGGTAAGCAAGGACCCACTGTATAACACAGGAAACTGTACTCAATATCTTGTACTAACCTAAAAGGGAAAAGAATCTGAAAAAATATATAGATATATATGTATAACTGAATCACTGTGCTTTATACCTGAAACTAACACATTATAAATTAACTATACCTCAATTTTTTTAAAGTATGTTTTATAAAAAAAAAGTTCATAAAAGTTCTAGACTTCATAAAACATGCATCAGGAAAAAAAATGCTTCTAGAACTTGTATAAAATTCAATGCAGACTCCACTTAAGAAAACTGGAAGAGTAGCACCTATTTTTTTTTTTTAAGATTTTTTTGATGTGGACCATTTTAAAGTATTTGTTGAATTTGTTACAATATTGTTTCTGTTTTATCTTTTGTTTTTTTGGCCACGAGGCATGTGGGAACTTAGCTCCTCAGCCAGGGATCAAACCCACACCCCCTGTATTGAAAGGCAAAGTCTTAACCACTGGACCACCAGGGAAGTCCCCTAGAGTTGCACCTATTTTAAAGAAAGCACGGAGAGTTTCTTGCTGTGACATTTGGTTCTGCTGCTGTCATTTCTGTGATGATAAATGGAATGTTCGCCTTCTGAAACTGAAGAATCCAGAGGAAATCTGCCTAAAGTCAAGCTTGTTCAGCAGCTCCGAGATGAACCCCAAGCCCAGTATCTTTCTGTCTCTCTGTGCCTTTTGCTGGCTGACTGCACAGCCCCAGTGTGCTGCTACGTACCTCCTTATTTACCCCAGCTGGAAAGGGGTTTGCTTTTACTCAAGAAATAAAAATTAATAGGACTCTAAGCCAAAGATGGGGAAGAAAAGAAAGATATAACTGAAATGCATAAAAATCACAAATTATATAGATAAGCAAAATGTGTTGCTTTTCATCATATAACCCCAAATACCCTAAGGTCCACAGTTACAGATAACAGGGCTGTAATGAGTGACTCAGGAAAAATCAGAGATGTTAGGAGTAGTTGCTGAGTCTGTGGGAGTTGATTTTGCAAACACAATGTCTCAGGTAAGACCCCTTTGGTGGCTGTAATCCAGCACGGGGATCCTTACCATACCTATCTATGACTGGTGTCATGGTCTCTGGATGTGTTCCTTGTGGGGAGGGGAAAAAAATGTGGCTGGCCTTTAAAATAATAGGCCTAACATTATTTTTGAAAGTGCATAGTAAACGAACTGTGACAATTAATACTACAGGTGACGCAGGTAAAATAAATCATAACATTATATACCTTTTAACGTTGTTTTTCCAAATGAGCTATATGTCATACCACTATAGGTTTATAAATAAATTTTCTCCAACTTATGTCAGATTTACCATCTTCACATATGAACTTGATAAAGCATCCTTAAAAGATTGCAAAGGGACAAACTTTCAACAGCCAAAGTAACTCATAAAAGGTCTTTTTGCATTGAAGTTATAGAATCTCATGACAAAAACTTAAACGGTTTCACTTATATTTGTCACATATACAAATCACTTGTCTCTAAACCACTGATATAAAAACATTTATTCTTGGATTGACTTGGGAGAAGCATCATGAAATCTCAGTTATCTCGTCTATAAAGTGGCGATAATAGGAGCTCTACCAAAGTCATCAGGATTAGGAGAGTTTAGTTGGAAATTCACACAGAAAAGAAAAGTCAGTTCAAACAGTCTTGATCCAAACTCGTCTCTTTCGAATTTGATGAGACTGTCATCCTCAAGACAAGGTTGCTGGAGGATTACACCTGGTATTGGGGGAGAAGGAATTGAAATGCCTAGAATAGGTCAAAGTCAGGCAGATACATTCTGGCCATTAACACGAGACAGACACTGAAGTCAGCTTGCTCTCACATGCAGCTGCCTCCTACAGCTATCCCTTTGAAAAGTGTCAAAGTATCACACACATGCAAAACATTGGGGAAAAACATCCCCATTCTCAAAAGGCAAAGTTTAGCTCATAGAACTGGGGATGCTTTATGTACCACCCATGGCAGATTGTCCTTCCCCTCTCCAAGAGCCAGGAAATAGTCTGACATTCTCTCATTGATCCCTAAGCCTCTAGTTTAATGGGCCAAGTGCATTCCTACCTCAGGACATTTGCACTTGCTGTCCCCTCATCTCAATGGCTGTTCCCCAGGTCTTTGCACAGCTCACACCTTCACTTCCTTCTGGTCCCTTCTCAGATGAAATTACCATGAAAACCTACCTTAACTACTCATTTCAAGGTCCAGACTCCACTTTCTCATCCCTGCCCAGCACCGCTTGCCCACCTTCCCTGCCTGTGGAGATAGAAAAACCCGACTCCCTCAGTTGCTGTCAGTTTATTTAACAGTTAGTCATCACTCATCCAATGCTCCCTGAGTGCCAGACTTGCTAAGCAATTTATGTACATTACATCTCTAAATCCTCACCACGGCTCTCCAAGATCTGTATCATCACCTCCATGTTACAGATGAGGAAAATAATCCTAGAGAGGTTAGGCAATCTGCTCCAAGTCACAGGGCAAAACCAGGTAATCTATCTCCAACCAACACTAATCAACTGAGCATCTCCGATGTGGGAGGGCATTTTGCTGGCTGAGGATATATAAATTGACCATACCTCACCTCTGCTCTCAAGGAACTTCCAATCCAGAAGAAAAGCCAGAACAAGGTTGTTTACAACATAGGATAAGTGAAAGAAACAGACAAAAACTGTAAGGACTCAAAGGAGGAAGGACTCACTGTAAAACAGAAGCAGGAAGATTTCACAAATGTTATGGACTGAGTGTGAGTGTCCCCAAACTTGTGTGTTGAAGCTCTGAGCTCCTGTGTGACAGAATGAGGAGGTGGGAACTTTGGGAGGTAATTAGGTTGAGATGAAATCATAAAGGTGGGGTCCTCAGAATGGAATTAGTGCCCTTATAAGAAGAGACCAGAGGGCTTGCTCTCTCTCTCCCCCTCTGTCCATCATGTGAGGACACTGAGAAGGTGAGAAGGTGACTGCCTACAAGCCAAGAAGAGACCCCTTACCAGGAACTGAATCAGCCAGCAACTTGATCGTGGACTCCCCAGTCTCCAGAACGGAAAAAAATAAATAAATGTGTGTTACTGAAGCAGCCCAGTCCAGGGTATTCTGTCATAGCAGCCTGAGCTAAGACAACACAAGAGCTGTGATTTGAGCAAACCATAAGGAGAAGTAAGTAGCGTTTTACTCAATGAAGTTGCATTCCAGGCAGGAGGAGAATTTCCTTTCAGCAACACAGTGATTCATAGATTGAGAGCATATTAAACAAGCTCCAGGTAAAGCTGGATTTAAGAAAAAACAACTTAAGAAAAACAAATATCTGTGTTGCTTTTTAAAGATATTCAGAATAAATCTAGAACAAATATACATTCAGGGAGGTGGAAATAATATATCTGCGTAAACTAGAAAAATGAATGGGTGAGATGGTGCCATGTGTAGCCCACTGGAAAAGAATATTGGCTATGTAATATTGGAGGAGAATCTTTGTTAAATCCCACATTTCCCTGTGGTAAACTGGAGTCCCTGACTATGATTTGCAGATGTATACATTTCATTTTGTCAGAGTTTTAGAAAGAGGTTCCCCACCCCCAGAGAAGCACCTGTAAGTGACATTTATTGTCTCTGTGATTTTAGTTCAAAATCAGTTCAAGTTATGACATGAACTTTCCAACTGCCAACAGTGCAAAGTCAACTTGGGATCTGAAAACCTGAGTGAGGTTTTTCTGCCTCTTACATCATTATTACCAGCAAGAAAGACTGGGATCAAAAGTTAGCTGACAATTGAGTTCATTATGCCTACGGCAAAAATATCAAGCGCGTTCTCCCACAGCTGTACCAGTTTTGCCCTCCTGGACGGGTGTAAAAACTTGCTTGAGAAAGCGAAGTTGGAAAGTGTGCCTTAAGACAACCAGGGACTGGCTCAGTGCTTCTGAGTTTTGGCTGCATCATATCACCTGGGATCACCTGGGAACCTTTTAAAACTTCTGATGCTCAGATCACTGGGAGTGCGATGCAAACATCTACAGTTTTTTGTTCTTTGTTTTTTTGCGGTACGCGGGCCTCTCACTGTTGTGACCTCTCCCGTTGCAGAGCACAGGCTCCGGACGCGCAGGCTCAGCGGCCAAGGCTCACGGGCCTAGCCGCTCCACGGTATGTGGGATCTTCCCGGACCGGGGCACGAACCCGTGTCCCCTGCATCAGCAGGCGGACTCTCAACCACTGCGCCACCAGGGAAGCCCAACATCTACATATTTTTTAAAGCTCCCAAGGTAATGCCAATGTGTACTTAAGGTTCAGAATCACTGCTTCCATTTGTCTGGTTAGTTTCAGCCCTGCATGAACATTACAATTACCTGGGGAGTTTTACAAAACAATGACGTCCAAACACCACCCTCAGAGACACTGATTCCGTGGGTCTGGGATCAGCAATACTTAAACACTCCCCAGAGGCTTGTAATAGGTACCCAGGGTTGAGCACTATTGTTGGTACTGATCCCACATCTGTCACTATATCATGCAGCTCTTTGTCAGGAAAATGTTGATTGAAAAATTATAGGCAGGCCCCTCCGTAAGAAAAAACCCCAAAACGAGAGGGCTAAAGTTCCCCCCAGGATTGCAAAGGAGAAGAGGAGTTTGTCCATGGCTCTGAGTCAAATGTGTTCTTAGGGGCTTCCCTGGTGGCGCAGTGGTTGAGAGTCCGCCTGCCGATGCGAGGGACACGGGTTCGTGCCCCGGTCCGGGAAGATCCCACATGCCGCGGAGCGGCTGGGCCCGTGAGCCATGGCTGCCGAGCCTGCGTGTCCAGAGCCTGTGCTCCGCAACGGGAGAGGCCACAGCAGTGAGAGGCCCGCGTACCGCAAAAAAAAAAAAAAAAAAAAAAAAATGTGTTCTTAGACCAATTAGACAAATTTTACTACATCAACTAAGACTGAGCAGAAATCAGATATTGATGGAGAAAATTTGATAAGGGTAAGTTCTTTGTTACATGGAATTTTCAGGTTCAGAAATATCAAACCTTCAAAAAGTTTTTCCTTAGAACCTTCTTCAGGTTAGAGGGAAAACAGGATTTTTTAATCCTCTTTATACTTTTTGCTTCCTTTTTCTTCTCTGTGTAGATGGCTCTGGATTATTGAACAGCCTGCTGATGCTGACATTCTGAGGGTCCATCAAGCCCCAACCTTCAGCATGTCCAAAGCTGAATTGTCCTCTGTTCACACTAAATCCCTTCAACCTTCCAGTGCCACCATCTCCAGGAGTGGCTCCACGATTTCTTTCTCTGCCCAAACTCAAAGCTTGGGGTCCCTCTAGGTCACTTTCCTTCTTTCATGGATCAAGTGAGAAATCACACAACGTGAATTTTCCCCTCACAAGTCTACTGTTGCCCGTTTCTCTCCATCTGTACTAGACTCTTGTTCTCTTCCAAACCTGAATTATTGAATATTATCACCCTTTTTCCCCTCACTTCCCTTTTCAGTATCTTTTATTCATCACCAACACATGACCTTGCTTGAGCACACTTTCATCTTGTTACTTTCTTGTTCATGAACCCCCCATGACTCCCTATTTTCTACCATTCCTAAACTTAACCTTTTTATCAAGACACATCGTCCATCAATTTTACACTACTTTTCAAATCTTAGATTCCCCACTGCTCCCAAAAGCATTTCTTCCTTTATTTCTTCATTGATGTCTTAAATTGCTCCACTGCCCCCTTTACTTACCCAAATCCTACAGACGCTTAAATGTCCAATAAAGTAAATATAAAAGCCACTGTCACAAAGAGCCCTTGTCTTAAAGTTCAGTACAAGAATTGAAACAGGCTGAACTTAATGTTTAGATGACTCATCCTGTCAACGGAATTATACACTGCGTTTCATGTTCCAGACAGAATGAAGAACACCCATGGAGGTGAAGGAGAGCTGACACCCATTTCCACTGGAACCACCTTTGCATACCCAGTTCTGCTGATCCAGCTGTGGTGACTCTTGTTAACTTCAAAGGCTGCTCATGCCAAGGAAGTCCAGAAGAGCAGGGAACAGGTAAGAGCAATGCCCCAGAAGAATTGAGCCCTGGAAAGGTGATGCATCCTGAAAATGTGGTTTTTAAAAAAAGACAAAAATTTTAATTTTTTTGGTTAAAATAATTAACCAAAGTGCTCTCCCACTCAGGGAGTGGACCTCCATCTCAGGGAAAGACAGTCGAGACCCATGAAACATAATATCATGAAGCACACCACTTGAGCACTTTGTGATTTGAACATTTATAGGGAAAACAGAAATTATGAGCTGTTGGGAATTCATTTCACAGATCACTACTGTCACACAGAATCCTTCTGGACTGCTCCTCCTAGGATGAAGAAGTTTCCAGAATGGCAGTTTCCACTGAGTTTCTGCAGAAAGAAAAAGACTCCAGTGGGGATGGTACACCGCATGGCATGCGATGCCTAGCAATCTGAAATTACACCACGGCCCAGCGCCTTAGGAAAAGGACACAGATGGCTCCCCAGGGTGTGTGTCTGTGTTTTCATTTTCACTTTGGGGCCTGTCAGGGTGTACAGTGCAGGCAAATGATTATCTCCTAGTGATGTCAGATCTTTGTAGAAAGTTTGTTTCCTTTGGATATTAAATCACCCAGGGTTGTATATGGCTGTTTCTATTAATAAAATATGTTCTGCTGAGTTTGGGGATATATTTCTTTTCATTATTTTCAAAGGAAACATTGAATTGCTCTTCTGGAGCAAGGTTTTCAATCCCCTCTGCATTTTTCTTGCGTCTACGCTATTGTCATTGAGGTTACGGAGCTGGGGAGAAAAAAATAATTTCAAGAATAGAAGTGAGAGTCGAGTCATGAATAAAATTTATGTGGTGAGTCTTTTTTTATCTCCAGAAATCAACTTTCCTGTCGCTTCCCACATTTTAGAGCCTACCCTCTCAGCTGCTTTTATACTGTGCCTAGTCCAATTGTAGCATCTGTTACGCTGTGTTGTTATTTTTGTCCTTACCTTGCTCTCTCCCATCAGACATGCATCTCCTTTAGGACAGGGTCTGTGTCCCTCATCTCTGTATTTTCATTGCCTAAGACAGTGCTCAATAAATATGTGGAATGAGCCAGAGATAACAATTATGTGCTTTTAGACATACAGGAAGTGGAAGACATATTTATATAAAGATTAAAGAAAAAAATGAAACTATGTTAAAATGGAAAGAAGATGCTGGAAATAGTTATAGGAAATTTTGAGACTTTTTTTTAACATCTCAGAAGCATGGAAGGGTCCATGCAAGAAAAACTGACATAACAGGGCTCTTCTGTGGGACAGGGTCTGATCAGGGGCTGATGGATCTCTACACATGCTTAATGCCCTAACTCTGGTGACACTTTAGGGACAAAAGTAAAGAGACCTGCACTTCGCCAGTCATGGGAGGAGATTGCTATAAGGAGTGAGCCAGTAAAAATAATTTAAAAAGTTAAAGGTGAAAGGGTTACGATTTTTATTGGAATATAATGTATATGTTAAAGTTTGTCTATGGGCAAATTTGGGCTTTTACTGAGATGCAATAAAGTAGACTAAATCTAATGAACTTTTTGTCACCACATATGAATACTGTGGAAGCATTTGAAAATAGGTATGGCTGGACCTACCCAAATGGAAACAGAGAAGCTCTTTGCAAGAGCTACCTTGGAATGCTCCCTAAGAATGCTGGATTGGAAGTATCCAGGAATTAGTTTTACATCATTTTTGAGGGGTACAAACTCTGGAGTCACACAACTTACAGTCAAATCCCAGATCTGCTGATTATTAGCTGTGTAATTTGGCAAATGCTTCTTAATCTCTCCTTAAGTTAATTCAAATGATATACCTGGTCCTATCTCATTTATGAGATTTTGGTGAGGATTCAGCAAGATGACACATAGTAAGCAGTCAATAGATATTGGTTCTTATCATAACAACCTTCCTAGTTAGTGTTGTTGCAGTTTATGTTCTACAGAAGACTATGAGATACTATTTGATAGAGCCACAATGAAACTCTTGAGGAAGGAGAAAATCTGGTCCTCTGTGGCCCTTTAAGACTGACACAGGGGTAGGAGGGTCAGATCTTCCCAAAGATGTCTTTGTTTGTTCAAAGGTTGAGGAGTTTGATGGAACATAAATCTGATTAATCTGACAACAAATTGATTTGTTAACAACTCATATTGTTTTTAAGCAAAATGTAAAATTTTAAAACAATAAAGACAGATAAAGAATTAAAAGGTAATAAACCAAATTAACTAATGTTATCTCTGGGTGAAAAAGTGATATGTGATTTTTGCTTTCTTCTTTATGCTTTTTCTATGTTCGTCATTTTTTGTCAAAATGAGATCCTGACAAGGAAATGAATTACCTTCAGACTATCTAGCTTATCCCAATAGAAGTTGGATTATTTTTCTTCATTGACTATGTTTTTTCCATTACTTACTAGATTTTAAGACCATTATCTCTATAGGAATAAATCCTTATACTTTCCGTGTCAGACATCAAAAATTCCCCAACAATAAAACTGCCAACTTGATAACCAAGACCTACTTAGAATATACCCAGGGAACGTCCCCAAATGTGTTCAATTATTCACCTGGAAAAATCATTGAGTTTCTCTACAACCTTGGAGCAGGTTGTGATATTCTTTGTGGTATCTGGACGTGATCACATCTATGTGTAGCTGATGCTTTGAGGAAGAAACCCATCTGAGACAGGGAATTAGAAAGAGAGAAATTCAGATTGCATATCTGAGACTCAAAAATGTCCCTGAGAACTTTTAAAGACCTGGTAAAACCTATTAAGTCTTTTTATAAAGCTCTGTGTCAGGTAAGGAACACTTGTTGGCCGCATAATCTTAGGTTCCCATGATCTGGATAGTGAAGACCACTTTGATAACTCTGTTACCCAAGTAATTTGATCTGTATAAGTGGCAGTTCTCCTGTTATATGCCCTTGACAGTCCTCCAATGTTCCTTGGTTTTGTCTCTTACATGATGCATGTTTATAAAATGTGTCTGTATCATTTTACCGATGTGAATCAATAACATACCTTTACACAATGAAAATTTAGGCATATTTCATTTCTAACTTAACACCATTTGTTCTATTAATTCAAGGAATATTTCCCCCCATGAAAGTACGAATGCCTATATGTGAGTCCAAGATGAACTATGAGCAGAAAAGGAAAATGCATGAGGACAACTGATATACATAGAAACCCGACTTGAAGAGATCATTTTTCTGTGATGGTGTGGCTCTAAAGACTCACCAAAGAGGAACTTTTGTGTTTGAACTAATAGGTTCTCTCCATGAAGGATGGCAATTACCAGCACCAGAAGCAGCCAATACCCAGAATTGAACACAATACCTGGGGTGGAGCAGCCACTGGGGAAGCAGAGCCAGAATCAGGTGCTGGAAGAAAGTCTGGTCCAACAGGCAGAACATGATGTGTGGAGAGAACTGAAAATAACCACAGACGGGAAGAATCTAGACTGTCATTCTTGGGGGTATAGAAGTAGGGAAAGAGGTGGCATATTAAGAGGGAGGGCAGGGAGAAAAGGATTAACACACAGGAAGGGGGAAAACGGACATGTAAATAGAGAACAGCAGCAAGGATAAGATGAGAGATGATATTTGAGATGATATTTAAAGGCACCAGTTGAAAAGCTATTGGAGTCAGGAGCAAGCAGCAAAAGCCATTAGTTTCGTAGCTACCATGTGTTATCTAAGAGTAACAATAACAGCAAATATTTCTTGCAGTGTGTATCAGGCGTAAGTGCATCCCTTGTATTAGTTCACTGTACCCTTTGCAATAATGTTATTGAGTAGCTACTCTTATCACCTTTTTGTGTGTGTGTGTGTGTGTGTGTGTGTGTGTGGTACGCAGGCCTCTCACTGTTGTGGTCTCTTCTGTTGCGGAGCACAGGCTCCGGACGCACAGGCTCAGTGACCATGGCTCACGGGCCCAGCCGCTCCGCGGCATGTGGGATCTTCCCGGACCGGGGCACGAACCCGTGTCCCTGGCATCGGCAGGCAGACTCTGAACCACTGCGCCACCAGGGAAGCCCCCTATTATCACCATTTTGCAGTTTAGAAAACCAGAGGTTCAGAGAGGTTAGGTGACATGCATCAGGTTAGCAGCAGGGCCAGGCTTCAAACTCAGCATCCTGGTTTCAGAGTCATGTTCTTGGCCATTATGCTGCATTAGCTGGCTGGGGCTTGAGTACTGCCTATTTATGGAATATTTTCAAGAGAAATATTTTCCTGAGAGCTGATGCCTCTTCTGCAGCCCTGCTCTGGTCTCAGCAGGAAACAATCAAGTAGGTTTTCCCTTTTTAAGCTGTATTGAAAGGCACATCACAGTTCCAGAATTGCATTTTGTTTCCAATATTTCAGGCATATAGAAGATAGAAGCACAAGAAAAGGAATGGATGGGGAGAAACATCATCTTGCTTTCAGTATTTCCTCTATGAATAAGATACTTTGTCTAATTAAAAAAGAAAAAAAACTGAAAGAAGGCAATGAAAACAACCATATGTGGTGTGAAAATGCCAGTTTTGCTAAGCAAAGCTAAAATGAAAACAAAGAAGCCAAGTTAATCCAAGGAGAGAAGAAGCAGGGATGAGCCCTAAGAACAGAGCCACCCACCCAAGTAACCAACAACTTCAACCTCTGAAGAGACTTCCCTTTTGCTAGTAGGGAAAAAGAAAACTGCCAAACCCAGAAGTGAGAGAGAAGGGGAAAAACAGAAGCAAAAACAACTCCTGGCTTAAAAAAAAAAAAAAGAAAGAAAGAAAGGGAGGGAGGGAAAGGTGAACAGCAGTCTTTGAGTAGGTCAGGTTAAAGTAAAAGACACTGTTTCACTGACTCCAAATAAAATTGGGACAAGAGAAAGATGCTGAACTGGCTACATGTATGTCCAAGCCACCACAACACCAGTCATCACTTTGCCATAGGAAAACCACAGGTTAAGTTCAAATGTGCAATATGAATTTCAGTTTTACCAGGTTGGGAAAAAAATACCCATCTTCTTTAAAACATGCATATTTGCTTTTTTCTTTTTCCTGTTTTTTCTTTCCTTTTTTTTCTTTTTTTACTGGTGAAAGTGTTACTTCCTATGTAGAATTTGGGATTGAAATCTGTGGAATAACTTTCTAATTTTCCCAGCTAACCTATTTTACTGTTTATAAAATTTATTTTTCTTGGTAGAAATGTACCAAGAGCTCAAATATATTTATTATTATTATATATAACATATTTTATATATTTAAATGTATATATAATATATTTTATTGTGTATATATATATATATATATATATATATATAAAATCCAGAGGTTTGAAACTATAACTGAATTTTTGAAAATGACCAGGACCGTGTCTCAGTTGCACCAGCAATTTCAGCCATTTTAGGAATCCATATAGATCCCCACAGATCAATTCTACAACGGTAATCAGCATCAGGACAAGTGACCGTATCAGTTGTGCAGCAATCTGCTATGGAAATAAAATATATTGACAGGGTATTGACCAAAGAACTGTATATTGGCTCAGTGATAATTTAGAAAAATATGGAGCATGGCGATAAACTTAGAGTTCACAAGAATATACAAAGCACCAAGATCAGCATTTGCCCGTGTTCTAAGCCATTTTGGGGGATGGGCACTCCCGCCAAACTCCACCGGTAACTAGCTGCATGCTCCGCCATATATCCCCGCCCCTCCCATCTGGGGGTTCCATAAATCAGGCTGACACGCATCGCCAAGTTACGGCAGCAGTGTTGTATAGCATCGGACCTCTCAGCACACTGAGCACAGAGACTCGTACTTAGTCGTGCTAAATAGATATTTGGCTAATAAATAGTGATGGATGCTTTTCAGGATCTCTTATGGATTCTTGTATAATAGGAGACTCGAGTTCCCAACGTTTTCCCCAGCCTAGTCGGGAAAATAGCCAGTTCTTATTTTTCATAATAGCAATCGATTTTTTTTTTCATTTTGAGATCAGCAAGTGCACCAAGACAAGCTTCAAACAAAGAACAAACAAATGATCCCACAGCCTATGATCATTCCCCCAGCCCAGTGTGCAGAAAGACAGCCTGAGGCACGTAGAGGTCATACAAACCCAAAGGTCACAAATCTGAACTCTCGTTTAAAGCTGTTCAAATATAATCTATGATATGGTTGGCCATCAATTTTCATTTGAAAAAAGAATAAAAAAGATCAGTATATAAAATACAAAATTGTTATAATTGGACCTCTTTAAAGAGAGAAATGACACTTTCCCCCAACATTGCTATACATATAGTATATTTACTTGTTTATACTCTGACTCATTCCACAAAGTCTTTGAGAAAGCTTATAGCTTGATATTTTCCACAGATGTAACAAAAAAAAAAAAAAAGAAAAGAAAGAAAGAAATAGTAAACACTTGCAAGTCCTGGAAATCCTCCCTAGGGTCCTGATGCCATGTACATTTGTCCAGTTTGCCTTATTCATCCCATATAACCCTGTTTACAATGATCAAAATCACCCTTTTTACCTTTTCTCTGCAGAAGTAAAGTTTCCATCTTTATTCTCCCCAAACAGGTGAAGAAAGAGGGTTGGGGGAATTGCCATAGAAATACCAAGAGACATAATCAGAGCCAGAAGCCAAACTTTCTGAATCAAGTGGGCTCATATGCCATAAAAATTAGTGATTTCTTTATTATAGGCCTCTAATTAACAAAATATGGTTTTAACATACAGCCAACAGAGTATATTTCGCTGTGTCCCTGTAAAACACCGCTGGCAAATTGGAAGTAACATAATAGCTAAATCACTGCAATTTTCACCACATGAAGAAGACCCAACTTGAATTTTACATGACATCTACCTGACATCAACCATAAAAGGAGCAAAGTCCAATATTTAGTCAATATTTAGTGCCTAATTCAGCGAATAAAAGCTTTCTAGTATATACTGTAGGCAAAACTAACATACATAAAATCATTGGAAATAAAAGCTGGATTCTATCTACAGCCCAAATTTCAGACATGCTTTTAAATCTTAACGACTTTGTTTAAAATTTTGTCAAATGATCATTTTGTAAATTAGTTTACTAAAATGACTGTTTGGGGGCAGAGGACAGACAGGATCACCTGGGGCGTATTGTTCCTCCATTGTCCCTTTAGGGAGTTGGTCTTATTCTAACAAAAGGAAGCAGTTTAAATGTGGCTTCGGTGCTCATTATCCCTTTCTTAATACTGTTGTCATTGTATTACTGCTTAAGGATGGTGATGATGGTTATGCCGAGCATCACAAATGGTAAAGTCCTTCATCTTCCAAAGTTCATTGATAATTGATTGAGGTGCAACCGAGCTATTTAGTTTTTTCACAATTGGCAAGCGTATTTTCATAAAACCCAGGTCTAAAGAGAGAGAAAGGGCCTCCCTGGTGGCGCAGTGGTTGAGAGTCCGCCTGCCGATGCAGGGGATACGGGTTCGTGCCCCGGTCTGGGAGGATCCCATATGCCGCGGAGCGGCTGGGCCCGTGAGCCATGGCTGCTGAGCCTGCGCATCCGGAGCCTGTGCTCCGCAACGGGAGAGGCCACGACAGTGAGAGGCCCGCATACCACAAAAAAAAAAAAAAAAAAAAAAGAGAGAGAAAGACCTTAACTGGCCACTGAGGTCCACAGCCTCTCTATGCAGCACTAGAAGGATAGCTCTGAGACCTGGCAATGTTATCTCCTTCTCTGTTTCTTACAAGCATAGTGGTAAACAGCTGCCTGCATCTGCCAACCAAGCTAAACTATGCTAAGGGAGAATGAAAGGTCATTGCCATTCAGCCCAATGACTGCTGTGCAGAGGGCTGGCTCTCAGCATTAGAAATGCCTGCAGCCTGAGGAGAAATGAGGATGAAGAACAGGTCAAATAAAATCGTGTTTCTGGGGTCACACTTGGTTTTGAACCAAGAAGGTGTCCTGATTATATCCAGTTAACCACATGCAGGGCTGCTGCGTTTTCTCTGCAATGAAAATGCAGGTGTTACCACACCAGGAAGTTGGTTGCATGAGGAGGTTGCTCTCAAAGCCCTGCCTCTAGGACCAAGGTCCTGCTTATTTGCAGTCCTGTGCCCCCAGCATCCCCTCCCATTGTCTCTCAAGCCCCTTGTGGCATATGGAGTTTAATAAACAAGGCTTGATTCGGAGAAGACCAAGTCCTCCTTACACACATTCATTCCTGGAGAGCAATGAGCGTTTTTCCTGAGGTGGACACTGAGAATGCCCTTTAAAAATCCATCACGCCTGCAGAGCACAGCCTCTAGAAGGAGCTTCCTGGTGCTAAAGGCAACAAGGGTATGATTTCTCTTAATCTGCTAAAATGCAGTCATTCATTTGGAGCAGTGGATGGATAAAAAACTCATCAGAGTATGCTAATGCCACAATCCTATTCATTTAGGTACTGTCTTGTAGGTTCCAACCAACAACAGGACATGAACACTAAGTATCAATCACTCAAATTATAAGCACCAACAGATCGATACTTATTAAGTATCTATTCTGCACCCAGAATATTACTTGGTGCTAGAAAGGGATGAAAGATAAATATGAGACATTTCCCCTACCCTTTCTATAGTTAAAGAATACATAATTCACTTTGTAAAAACTCTTGAGTATATACTGTAGGCAAAACTAACACACACGCAATCATTGGAAACAAAAGCTGGACTCCATCTATAGACCAAATTTCAGACATACTTTTAAATCATCCTTTAAATCTCCAAATAAATGTAATCCTTTCTTTCCCATATGAAACACATTCAAATATTTAAAGATAATATGTGTATGTTTTATTTTTCCAGGCTAAAATTTCTTTAACCCCTTCTCACAGGACAAGATTTTAAAATTATTCCCTGTCTTAATTGTCTCTTTCTAAATCGATGCTTGTTAAGCATCTCTCTTAACATGCTATGGTTCTGCACATGCACTCTATGAAATTCCGTCTTCCTATCTGCAAAATGGCAGAGCTGGGCTAGAATAATATGATTGTATCCTCCCACCATTAAAGGAGCTGATTTGAACTTCCTCACCCATAGCTCTGTTCATCTAGGGGACTTCCAGGGAATATCCACAGAAAGCACTGTCATCAGATCAAACATGTTGAAAAGGGACCAGTGTTGTGTGGTAACCGCTGTAAAGGATGTGGTTTCCAGGGGATTTGTCAGGAACTGAGGTCTCAGGTTATAGAGTGTGACAGGTGGGCTGGCTCACTTACGAGGCCACCAAGTATATGATCTGTGGAGCCTCTTAGAGCTCGGTCTCTTCACGGAGTAGAAAATAGAGACCAGGGGCCAAGGAACATGCTGAGGAGCTACTCTGAGCGGCAGATTGCATTTTCCAAAAACGTTAGCAGAGCATTTCTGACCCCAGCTGCTCGTTCAGGACCTTGTCACATCTCCAGCAAGAAGTGGGGCTTATTTCCTGTCCCCTAATAACAACTTCGAGGCCAAGAATGCTCGAATGCTTTTGTATGTTTCTCTCTCTCTGTCTGTCTCTCGCTGTCTCTGTCTCTAGCCATGTATTTATTTATCTGTCTGTCTGTCTATCTATCCATCTATCCATCACATCTATCTATCTATCTATCTATCTATCTATCTATCTATCTATCTACCTATCTAGCCATCCATCCAGCCAGCCAGCCAGCCATCACATCTATCTCTCTATCTGTCTCTCATCTATCTCTATCTATCTATCTATCTATCTATCTATCTATCTATCTATCTATCCATCCATCCATCCATCACATCTATCTATCTATCTATCTATCTATCTATCTATCTATCTATCTATCCATCCATCCATCCATCACATCTATCTATCAATCTATCTGTCTGTCTGCCTGTCCATCTATCTATTCATCTATCCATCACATCTATATCTATCTATCTATCAATCTATCTGTCTATCTATCTCTATCTCTACCTCTATCTCTCTGCACACCTTTGGAGCCCTGAACTACCACGTAGTAATTCTGGTTTTCCCAAAGCCAACAACCTGGAGAGACCACAAAGAGTCATCTGAGATGCCCTGCTGTTCAGCCCCCAGCTGTCTGTGTCGTCCCAGCTCAAACACGTAAGTGACAGAGCTTCCCTGTGAGATTCCCTGAGGGAGAGCCACCTCACTGAGCCCAGAACCATCAGAGATAATAACATGTAGTTGTTTTACACCATTAAGTTTGGAGCTGGTTTGTCACCCAGTGACAGATAACTGGGACACTTCGTTCTTCAAGGGGGCAGGGAGACCCTTTCTTCCAAGTCCTTCCATTCTATAGAACCCCATTTCCTTTCCCTAGAGTTGCCTCAATATATGATGATAACAGAACTTGGTCAGGCTGAGACTCCAAAGGAGAAATTCACTTCTGGAAGTGATGAGATCAAGTCCAAAATCCGGGTCCTTCATCACATGTGGCTTCCCCTTCCCTGACTATGTTTACACAGAGTTCTGCTTCAGTGGACCTTAGGGATAAGTGCCCCACACCGTAAAGAAAGGCACACGTCATCAGACCCAACTGGGTCCTTCATGGTGAATGTGGGGATGACCGCTGAGAACAGTGGACTCTTGAACCCAGCACAGAGATTTAGGTATCTGGTGAACCTGGGGTCCACCGGGGGCTCTCCTTCTAGATGGATGGTCTTGGGCAACTGTGTAAACCTTTCAGAGTCTCAGTCTTTTCACTTCTCAGCGTGGCTATAAAAATGAGTGTGAATAATAGACGTAAAAACCTGTCACCACGTAGAGGCTCAACAAACGTACTTGTCAATGTTGTTGCTGTAGCCTATCTGTGTTATTGTGATACTTTAATTCATTTCCAATAATAAAATAAGAGTATTACGAAAAATGGAACTGGACATAATCTCCACACATTGAACATTGAACTTATAATTTCAGTAGGAAGGGCGGGTAGAGTAATCATGAAGTGTTTATACCAAAAAAAAAAGGGGGGGGATACTCTGAAGAAATTATCTTCTGTAGTCCTTCACGATGAAATTAAGTCTGGGGTTTCTGGGGAAACTTATTCAGGACTGCAGAGCTAGAAATTTTACAGATTTGTTGAAATAACCTTGCCTTCCTATTGTTTATGCAAACCTAGATGAAATCAAGCAAAATATCTGAAGGAACTTGAGCACAAATTAGGCTCTGGGATTTTTGTTTTCTTTCGTTTTTCTTAGATTTTCTGGGATTTTTTGTTAGTGGGGAAAATGAGACACCGGCATTGATTACAGATGGAATATTCTCAGCAGCCCAAGTGGGTGTTGATAGCTGTACACAGTCATCTGAGAGCAGAGGAAAAGGGTAGAAAATGAGAATGCAGTCTCCAGAGAAAATTATTATGGTCCTGACAATCCTCAGTGGATAAATGCCTGGGGAGAAAGGGTAAAAAAATAATTCTGGGAAAATAGGAGCCTAACAATGGAGGTTATTAAAAGTTAATTTTTAACTGATTGCCAATAAATTCTATGCTGAAAAATTGTGGGAGATAATTTCTATTTAATAAAATGAAAAGATCTCCTTGCCCCCTAAAATCTGGCGCTAAGAAGATAATATTCTGGTGAGTAGTGGTGCTTCCAGGACTAGAAAAGAGAGTCCTTCAAAAGCAGCCCCGGGCTTTAGGCACCAGGCAGCATGGTGCCTCTGTTGAAAGATGACTTGCAGTTTTTATATCTCTTCAAAGGGAAATGAGCTGCAGGGACTTACCAGGGGACTTATTCCCAGGCTACCAGACATACCAGTCTTCTGTTTCTCATTGAGAAAAAGACTGAGGCTATGGAAAAAAAAATGTCAGGAAACCTAGTTCTAGTCTGTGCCCTGACAAAACCAGCTGTGTGACTCTGGGCTAGTTCTCTGAATTCTTCATCTGAAAATGTCCTCATGGGCTCAAAGACTCTCCAGTCATGTCCAGCTCCTTCCATGACACCCATTCAAGATGTCTTTCCTTAGTCTTTCAGCACCAGTTTTCCTGAAATGTGAAGTTTGCTTAGGAGCCCCCAAATCTCAAAGGAATATCCCCTTTAAATCTAAAAGGAGTGCTTGCTGGTTACTGCTTTTTGGCAGCTCAGGGTCCCTTCCCCGCACACACGACCTGCAAGCACCCTGGGCAGCCTCCCAGCACGGCCCCTGACGCTGAAGGATGCCACAGCCTTGGCCAAGTGGGCTGCCCTGTGTGCACTTGAGCCCCTCAGTGACCCAGCCAGCCTGGTCCTTGCCCCACGGCAGGCCGAGGAGAATGGCAGGTGAGAGTCTGACATGGGATTGGGATTCACTCCGGGGCTGGGGAGTTAACCAACTCAGGAAGGGGTGACTCTCCCCAAGGCCACACACAAGTCCCAGAGTTGTCACAACACCACCAAGCTCCAGGCCAGAGGAGGAGGCGTGCTTGAGGCTGAAGAGAGAGAAGCAGGGGCTGTCACAGTGAGGAGAGGGAGGATTATGAGAGTATTTTTAGATGCAAAGAAGATTTGAGTGTGGTGAGGAGTGGATGGGAAGGAAGCCATCAGAAAAGGCAAAGTCAGGGAGTGAGAATGAGGCAGAAAATTCGGAGATTAAAGACTTGACCCTGATCAGGGATGTGAAACTAAAATAGTAAAAGGAAGAATGGATCTGATGGAGAGAGAGAGAGAGAGGGGGGAGGAATAGCAGAGGGAAAGAAAAACAGAGACAGAGAAAGAGACAGATACAGTCTATAGTAAAATGAAGAATGAATATGATGGAGAGAGGAAGAGAGGAGGGAAAGAGAGACAGAGACAGAGAGAGGCAGATACAGTCTAGACTGGTGTTTGGCCAAAGAGCTGGGCTCTGTAGCTAGTCAAGCTGACACATAAAATTAACCATCAAATGTACTGTGTGCGAAGATGTCTCACACAGAGCGGGGACCCCACAGAGCGCTCACCCCCTCTACTTCCTCACTCACGTTCTCTCTCTCTCAGTGTAATTAACATTTACATCAGTAGATTTTCAGTAAAGCTGATTATCGTCCCAAATGTGGGTAAGCCAAGCAGTCAAAAGCCTTAAGAGCAAAGACTGAGTTTGCCCTGGGAAGAAGGAATTCTGCTTCCAGAGGGCGAGATGGAAAACCTGCCCGAGGTTCCATTTCCAGCCTCCAGTCCTACCAGCTTCGGACCTGCCAGCCTCTGCTATCACATGAGCCAATATCTTAAAATAAATCTCTCTATATGTGCATATACCACCTATTGGTTCTGTTTCTCTGGAGAATCCTGACTAATCTAGTACTCAAAGTACTGTTCACAACTGACCATTAAGAAAGGTATCTTGGGGCTTCCCTGGTGGCGCAGTGGTTGAGAGTCCGCCTGCCGATGCAGGGGACACGGGTTCATGCCCCGGTCCGGGAGGATCCCACATGCTGCGGAGCTGCTGGGCCCGTGAGCCATGGCCGCTGAGCCTGCGCATCCGGAGCCTGTGCTCCGCAACGGGAGAGGCTACAACAGTGAGAGGCCCGCGTACCGCAAAAAAAAAAAAAAAAAAGAAAGGTATCTTGGACCCATCTGACAGATAAGAAAGCTTCAGAGACTCTACCTTCCCCCAAGACCCCCCCGGTGACTACCTACCTCGATAACTCCCCCAAGGACTTTCATGTGGAAAGGAATGGACACTTATTCAAATCTAGGTCATCTTTACCTCCAGACCCACTGTGTCCTAAGCCTGGCAGAGGCTTTTGGAAGCCATTTTGACCCCTTAGAAGCATTTGAAGCTTTTTAGGAATGCCATTTGGCAACATCTGACCAGAGGGGCCAACAGAATTCCTTTCCACAATTCTGTGGCTCTGGCAATTACGTGGTCCTGTTTCTAAAGTGGCCTGGCCCGTGGGGTGCAGAAAGGAGCATTGGACACACAGGATCTTAATCACAAATGCCAAGACCTAGAAAAAAATAGCATTTCTAACGATGGCTTACCCACACTTAGGCTGTGCTGTAGCTAAAAGCCCTTTTTCTCCTCATTATTTCCTAATCCAACCGGTATGAATTCCTTCATTTGGTCCGTCTTCAGCATCTCATGTTCAGGGGCAAGGCTTATTCATATGTGTAGTTGAATTCTAAATTATACAAGAATGCAAAACCATCTCACTGTGAATTTTGTTCTTTTCTCAACTCACTGGTTTATCCCAGACTCTATGCACCATGCACAGTATTAATGAACTTGAACACGTTTGCAGCCCATAGTATCAGACAGGTGTCTCACAGGAACCAGGAGAAAGGCAGGGGGTTAACCACCAACGGAAGCTCAAGTTCAGCCTTTATTAACCCCACAAGTGAGTCTAACCACTGCCTTCAGGATACAGCAAGGGACCCGGTTTCCCTCACCGCTTGAGTACCGCAGAGCTGATATTTAGGAAGGAAAAACTGTTAGGACACCTGTAGATGTCTCATGTGGCTTTTGCTACCTACCAATGTAATCAAAGTAATCACTTTTTCTCTTAATTTTTTTTTTTTCCTGCCAGAGGTAAGTGATTTCTCCTGCTCAGAGCTTTTTCTTAGGCTTTCAGGAGTCAATACTGAATCTTTTAACTATCAAATTATCAACCAGCCTTTTCCTTAGACCTTGAGGATGAGAATTATAGAAATTTGATGAGGTAAACCAGCCTGGTACCCCGAAATGATGGTGCGCGCGGGAAACAGAAGATGCAATGTAATAAGTCAATCATTTAACCTCTTTAAGTTCCATCCAGTGTAGGTGATATTTACCAACTCTTCTGCATGCACTGGGCATTGTGTTGAGTGCTACAGACATAAGGACAAATAAACTACTGCCTTGCCTACAAGGGAACCTAAGGCTCAAGCGGGAGCCAGCCAGGTACAGAAACCACTGCAATCCTGGGTGAGCCATACCTCAGCAGAGGGACCGACAGTGCAGTAGGAAATACTAGATGGAATGATTCATCCATTCAGGATGAGTTTTAGGGAATGATTCTCAAGGAAGGGGACACCTCAGCAGAACCTCATGTGAGGAACGAAACGGCTGAAGTAAAATATTTCCATGTCTCCCCCAGCCTTCTTGCAGCTCTGACATTCAGTAATTATACGGATAAATCCAAGAAATCCTGAAAACCAGGAACATCCAGGGGCAGGAGGTTTCTGAAGGGACTGGGGGTTCATGGGACTGGGGAGCTGCACAGCCAATGCCTGCTGACAGCCAAGCTGCAGGGCAGAGCCTCCAAGACAGGGAGCTGCCTCCCACCCACCTCTCTCCCTAAACACAGAAGTCCGGCTCCACCTCTGACCAGGGTACAGAGCCACTCCAAGAGGCTTCCCTGCAGATTCCAGGCAGGAGGAGAAAGCAGCATAATTTGTCTGTGCCGCTGATGAGCCCAGAGCCTGATAAAGAAGAAAGGGCAAAGGAGGGAATGTGGAAGCTCTGACTACAAGCCCAGATGGAAAAGAGGGGCAGAGAGAGGGGCAAACAAGGGGTTATTAAAGGGAGGGAAATGTTTGCTTCCAGAAGAATCAAAAAAAGTCTTCATGACATACAAACTTCCAACTTAAAAGACTATCAAAGGGCAGAGAGAGGAAGAACATTCTACACAGAACATACCATATAAGCAAAGGTGGGAAATAAAGGCACTTGAGGAAGTCATAAGCCAAATCAGCTTGCAGCAATGGATACAATAATACTTGTTATTAATAGTATTGTAAATATTACTTGCTGAGTGCCAGTGTGCCGAGAATTCAAACATCCTAGCCCACCCTTTACTGCCAAATGGGATATGAATAGCATCCCCATTTTTCAGATGAGAAAACTGAGGCTTAACTGGCCAAGCTGGGATTTTTAACACAGGTGTTTCAGATCCCAGAGTCCACATTCTTAACAACTATGTTTGTTTAGGATGTGGTATTTGACACCCTGTTTGGAAACAGATGCTTAATCTAAGAGGCAATAGAAATGGTGTCACTGTTAAGGAGAGGACTAATAGAATACAGCAGATAAGTCTGGCAGCCATATAGAAAATGATCTGGAGAGACTGGAAAAAAGGAGATCTTTGACCTGAATGCCATTGTAATGATATTTATGCAAGAGTCATAAAGGAACCCTTTATGGAGTGAAGCAGTAGCCGTCAAAAAAGAAAGGAAGGAAAGGTATATATAAAAAACATAATGGAGATAGAGTCATCAGGACCTGGCTAGTGGTTAGATAGATAAAGTAAGAGAGAGGAGAATATGGAGCTTGGAGAAAGTCCACTCCCAGGACAGAGTCCATCCAGCCTCCCAGATCCATAAGAAAGGGAGAGTGAGTTTTCTTAGTATACCAACAGCAATCAGTTTCTCTTTCGGTAAGGTCCAAGACATTTTGTGTAAGAAAGTTTATTATCTGGAATGTGGATAGGCAAAATTTTCCTTTATAGAAAGTCTGCCCCGATCACCTATTTCTGGAGAACATTGCATATAATAGGTGTTCAATTAATATGCTTTAAATAAATAAGTAAATAAACCAGAAGGACTTTCAACTTTTTTTCCATGTGAGGATTTTCCTCATACTTTTCTTTCAAATCAGAGCTCCTGAATCAGGAGTTAAGAAAAGCAATAAAGGACCTGAGGACACAAGAAGGGAGAAATGCACGATGCGGGCTCAGAGACCTCGGAAGAGGGGTCCTAGCTGGGTCTGTCTTCTGATATTTGCAGTGGCTCCTGACACACTAAGACTTCCCTCAGCCTTTGTTGAATGAGTAAATGAATGAATGAATCAGATCATCTAAACTGGAAGATCTTTGTAGCACATATTTGAATGGGAGAGTTTGTGCAGCCACAAGTCCCATTAACCTTACATACCGATGTGATTTATGTTGCCTTTTCCAAAAGTCTTGGCCTGAAAAACTCAATACTGAACACCTGAAGAAAAAAAAAGCCCATTGGCAAAGCTTTCTTTTCACAGTGGGAGACTCCCAGCAACGTTGCCAATATCCCGGAGGCTCAATACCTTTCTGACTTTGCAATAACTCCCAAGTCAAACAAATTGCCAAAGAGTTATAAGCTTCTTATTAGTTGGATGGATTCCTCCAATTGCTCTGTTGGCTTCACTTTCCCCGCACACATGTTGGTGAGTTGCACCGATCATTCGTGTGCCTGCAAGTTTGCTCTGTGACGGAGGAGCACTGGCATTTCTGGGTTAGCATCTGCTCTGTGATCTATGATCTACGATCTCCACTCCCTCCTGCCTTCACTTTGAACTGAAGTGCTGTGTGAAGCAACCCCGCTACCCACCACCGAACAAGCCGAGACCTGAGTCTTGATGAGTGTTACAACACTTGCATTGTATCCCAGGCTAACCAGTAGCACCAGTATTCAAACTGCAGCGTGATGATAACCACAATGAACTGGATGAAGTGACCATGGTGGCCAGAGTCGGGCTGGGCACTGGAGATGGCCAGAACACGGATCACAGAGGTTTTGAACAGGAGAGGCCCTGGGGAACCCCACAAAAAGCTAAAATAGAGAATTAGCATTCTCGTGTGGCCCTGAACTTACACAGCAAAGTCTAAAATGGAGAACTGGTAGAGAAACACTACATGTCACCCAAGTAAAGATCAATTTGATCCTTTAGGGTAAAAATCCACTTTAGGAATGAAATTGTTCATTTCAGTTAACAGCCTTAAATTCATAAGTTGATGTCTAATCTTCAATCTCATTTTGAGTTGAGAAAAATTTTGCTACCATACCAATTTTTGATTCTGCATGGATTTCTGTAGGATGTGAGATAGGTGTGATGATTTCATTATACGACGTGAAATGAGAACGTTCTGTCAAAATTTATTCTTCACTGAAAGCTCCTTGAAAGGAATGATAAGCTAAGTTTTCTGTTTTGTTTTTCTTTGAATAGCACACATTCTACAGTACATTGGTTCCACTCTTCCCCTTGGGTGAGACAAAGTTTATGACAGGGACTACAAGGTTGATTTCTATACACTATTTCTAGTGATTTAAGCCTCCTACCTGGGATTAGAAGAAACAATCATTTTATTAACTACAGTCAAGGAGTTATGGAGAAAATCTGAGTCCACTGGATATCCATAATTCCATCTTTCCTCCTTAGTGGCGTTCTCTTATTTCACCTAGAGTTTTTCCTAGATGTACAAACAAGATTTCAGGAGGTTGGCTGAGGAGTGGAAAGACAGAAGAGGAGGAAAGAAAGAGGAATTGCAGTGCAGCTGAACAAGGTGTGAATAAGCCAGCAAATTCCACACAAAGGTCTCTGATACTCAGGACCTGAATCTGAAACAGAGAATGACCTCAAATTGAAATGGAGCATGGTCATGACCCAAATGCTTCCTGAGAACCTCCCTCTCCTTGGCCTAAAAAGCACTGTCACGTGGTGAAAGAGGACATTTCCTTGATAACTGCCTTCTCTCATCCGTGCCCTTATTTCAGCAACTCCAAGAAGACAAAGAGACACACATGACCTTCTTGGAGTCTATTCATAGCAGAGAGGCCTTTCCCAGTTCAGTCTTTCCTAATTCCTTGTAATCACTTTATTTTGTTAGTAGAATAAATCTGCTATCCAGAGTTTTCTAGAGGCTTCATTATTTATACTTCTACACCCAGAAATAGATCTTGATAAAGCAATATTATTTATAACTACTGTGACATTAGCCAAAGCTTTACCCATTTTATAGAAAGGATCGTGATTAATTCCAACCATATTAGTCTTAGTGGTGCATATATGAAGTAAAGAAAGCTACCAGATGACCAAGTAAATAGGAAGAATAAAATCTGTAGATTTTCATTTTCTATACTATAGTAAAATCCATCAGATTTACCCCTTTGTCATAAGTGTTTGAGAATAATAATAATAGAAGAAAATAATTTTAAAAAGGAAACTACCAGAAATAATCTGCTGGGGTCACACTGAAGAAAATCGCTACGATTTTTCAGAATGTAGAGATGGCCTAATCCATCAGTATTACTCCTAAAAGCAGGAGAAGCAAACGAGGAACGGTCTAATTCCTGCTCACATTTCTTTAAGAAAATCATCTAACTCTTATACATCAGTTTGCCCATGTGAGAATAAACTTGAATACAGAATTTTACTCTTAAAATGATAAAAAGAGCAAACTCCAGTTGGAGATGGTTAAACAATTGCTGAAATACTAAGCATCTTATTTATTCTCAGCATTACTGGGATCAGAAAGCAATTATGTGGTTTCCCTTGGAGTAGAAAGGAAAATAAGCTCTGAAAATGGGATGGGGTTTCCAAAGTAATGTAAGATTTATAATGGGGGGAATTGGGTGCGGGGCAGACCAGATCCCTGCATTATCTGTTCAACTTCTCTCCAAATCTAAAATACTTTCACAGTAATAATGTATTGAAAAGAAATGGGGTGGGACTGAGAGATGAAAAGACTAAACCCAGAGCTGCAGATGCATCAAAGAGCTGGTGCCTAAATTCTGGTCTTGAATTGCAGATAATAACCAGAGGAAGCCCCACCTGAGATGCACAGAGCACCCACCCCTTTGGTAACATAGATCACCCATCTCTAGATTGTTCTGATCTCTAGAGAACAGTCCTCAACACCTCTGCTGGACAAAGAAGACCTCAATCATTTTGCACCTAGCAGCCATGTCTCCAACCTCTGCAATTTGTTCTCTCTGTGCATCATTTTTTTTTTTTTTTTTTTTTTTGCGATACGCAGGCCTCTCATTGTTGTCGCCTCTCCCGTTGCAGAGCACAGGCTCTGGACGCACAGGCTCAGCGGCCATGGCTCACAGGCCCAGCCGCTCCGCGGCATGTGGGATCTTCCCGGACCGGGGCATGAACCCGTGTCCCCTGCATCGGCAGGCGGACTCTCCACCACTGCGCCACCAGGGAAGCCCTGTGCATCGTTTTATTCAGGTATTTTCCCGAGCTCTTTCTCTCCATATATACACGATGCTCTGACAAACCATTTCTTCCTTCAACAAACGCAGCTTGTGTGTGGAATCAAGTCCCAGAAGTTACAGTGAACACATACATGGTATCTGTGAATCTCTTCGGTGTATGTGTGTGTATTTTAATCTGTTATTTAAGTTGTAAGGCTTACTGGGGAGATGAAAAAAGAGTATAGAAGAGGGAAAGGCAATGATATCAGTTCTATGCAAACAAAGTAAATGTGGTTGGCACACGCCAAGATTAAATGTAATCAAGTGCTTCTGTACAAGGGAAAAATATCCCAGACTGAAACATAGAAAACGGTCTCAGTCCTTCCGTTGCCAACCTTCTTAAAATAACTACCATCGTGTTGGATTAAAAGGCATTTGCTGAAGATTTTGTGAAGACTTAAGCGTATTTGTTATTCTTTTAAAACAGAAACAAGAATAAAAGGAAAGCTGTTAGCCAACATTCTCTTAGAAGATAAAGCTTTCAAGATAGCAGAGTAACTGGGTCAGTGGAGAGCCTCTGCGAATGTTCTCTTGATTGGCAGCTCTTCAGAGTTTCAGCTGCAAACTTAACACTTCCTTCCCCACCCCCAGTTCAGAAGCTCATCAGACTTGATCACTGAGAAGTGGTTTGTTGCAGTGTCCTGTGGATGGGTGGTATCAACCTGGCCCAAGGGTTAAACCCTTATCTTGCCAGTATAGAACTTGGGGACCAGGGAGGAAAAGAGAATAGTTCAATTTGACAGACAGAGAGAAAGGAATTCCAGAATATCAAAAGTGCTCTTAATTGCTTTGCAGCTGTGTCTGATGGTTCTTCTTCCATACCTCCGTGACAAAAGAAAACAAAATCATTCCAAGATGCTTTCCCATAGATGAGCCCCTGACAAGAAGCCCAATGTCAGGTGTGGAGAAAGCAGCCTGTTCTGGAACAAGCCAGAGCTTCTGCAGCCAGGGAAGCCCTGGGAAAGCAGCTTTTACAACGTACAGGTCGTGTTCGTTCAGCACGTAGCCCTCGACAGCGCCCCCTTGAGACCCACAGCAGGGAGGAGGGCAGTGTAGAGACAGCAACACTTGTACGGTGTGTTCATTCTGCCCTATGATTGGGATTCATGTAGGGTTGGAGGGCTTGCCTCAAATACCAGAAAGACTTAATTTGACACCAAGTATCTCTGTGCTTTCAACTGGCCCTTTATATCAAAATGATTCCAGCATGGACATCCCTCTTGAACAGTGGCTCTCCAGTGAAGTGATCTTGTCCCCCAGGGACGTGTGGCAAGGTCTGCAAACATTTCTCATTGTCACATCTGCTATTGGCATCTAGTGGATGAACTCCTACGATACACAGACCACTCTCCACAACCAGGAATGATCTGGACTGAAGGGCAATTTTGCCGAGGTTGAGAAACTCTGCCCTAGAGGATGGAATGAAGATTAGTTTCTACTTTTTTTCCTGCAGAAGAATGTTGTGTAAATTTTTAAAACTCCACAAGAGAACGTCCCAGTGTTTAAACTCCTCTGTTTCTGTTATCCTATCATGTACACCTAGACCTTCACAACCTGCTCAAACAAAACGACTAACAAATAGTTGCTGGTGGCAGGAAAAAGATTCTTAATAGGTACCACAACTTGTTTCTCTAGATACACTCATCAATGAACCCAACACACACATTGGATGCCTGCCACATTCAGGCCATTGCTGGTTACAATAGGTATAATAGAATGTAAAGAGGTATAGGAAGCAATTAGAATCAAAACAGAAGGAGGAACACACTTGTGGAAAATTAAAATACAATATAGAAAGCATTAATAAGAAAATGTGATAAAGCATACATTTAGCTAAATATTAAAATTAGCAAGTTAATACTACTGATGTTTTATCTAACCATTTCAAGGAAATTAAAACTTTAATGACAAGTAACAAGTCTAATACCTGCTGATTAATTTGCTTTGGGGGGCGGATTATTAAACCAGTGAATGTCTATCAGCATTATTTTTAATTTTCCAATTCAATAAATGCGATTCTTTCTTCAAAACCACTAGAAGGCCACTGAGAGATTGAATTGGCCCAGCATTCCTTAAAAATAAAGTGACTGTTCCAGGGCAAAACTCAGAAAAAGAACTGATCAAGCTTAGGTTAAATCGACATAAATCATTCTTCATGAAATCAAAGATGTGTAATATACTAGAAAGCAGTATAGAATTAGGTGACAAAAGGGAAGTCTTTCAAAGTAGACCCACAAAACCCTCTTTTTAGCTTAATTTTGCTCGAAAATGAAAAAGAAACTTTGGATCACTTGAATTTAAAATAGTGAGAGAAGTCAAAAATAAAAATTAGATTAAGAGGAGAAAATCCATTTGAGTGAAAAAGAATTTTCCATGGCCTAACAAACGTACCGAACATACTCAACTAGAACAACACTTAGCAATTTGCACCTGACTCTTTTCCTCCTGGCATTATTACATCTAGACCATATAATGGCTCTACATGGTCAGAGGCAAGAATTTTACAGCAGATGGAGCCTCCAGTGAGGTGGAATGGAGCTGTTCCCCTTCCCCTGGGAAAGTCTCTGAGCCAGCAAAGCCAAGTCAGGCTGCCCCACAGAAGCCCTCAGATGTGACATAGCAGGACTGGATGGGGGCACTGGTTTGTGGCTCCCGCTTTGTCCCAACACTCAGCAGTTGAGTGGAAAATTATGTGCCACATCTAAGAAGTTCTAGGAGCCACACAACAATGTTGGACTAATGAAAGGGTTTTTTTGGTGCGTCATTCATGTTTTCCCATCCATCAGGCAGAAGAGGAATAAAACTTGACAGCTCTATGGGGAGTAAGCCCTGTGTCTGAAGTTGGCAGCCATCCTTTTGCTTCTCTAATTGTCTGCAGCTGGTTCAAGACGGGAGGGTCTTCATATTCCATTCCTACCAAAGTGGCATCTCACAGGTGCGTGCCAGCATCTCAGTGCTTCCTGGCACAAAGTTCCTTCTTGTTTGCACGCTTATACTTTACTTGAAATCTAGAATGATACCTGGCATGACAACAAACACTTTGAATAGCAGCACTCAGCAATTAGCATCTCTGTGCTAGATGCGAAAAACAGAGAGCCACGGAAGATGGACATCTGGTATACCAGGCGTCTGTCTAGGTCTGCCCCAGACGACACCAGTCTTATAAGGAAGACAGATGTCACAAGAGATTAGAACCTCAGAACTTGTCCTAATGGTCACGATATGGTCAGCTTTAACCACCATGTCTCATAGGAGTGAGCAAACTCAAATAAAATTAGTAGAGTCCTGGTTTTTAAAATTACAAGTATACAGAGGGATAAAGCCATTGACTTTGATTTTTTTTTTTTTTTTTTTTGCGGTACGCGGGCTTCTCACTGTTGTGGCCTCTCCCATTGCGGAGCACAGGCTCCGGACGCGCAGGCTCAGCGGCCATGGCTCACGGGCCCAGCCACTCCGTGGCATGTGGGATCCTCCCGGACCGGGGCACGAACCCGTGTCCCCTGCATTGGCAGGCGGACTCTCAACCACTGTGCCACCAGGGAAGCCCTATTGACTTTCATTTTAAAACAAAACAAAATACCTATATATATTTATTTATGCATATATAATCCTTTTTACAATTTGACAGTTGCCAAACTAACTGCAAAAAATTACATTTTGATTTTTTAAGGTAATTACAACCAGGTGACTTCTCAGATTAGCAATAAAATAAACAAACATTTCATGGCCAAATGGGTACCCTAGACTATCTGGAAGTCAGAGAAGATTCCAACTTCGTGAAGGCATGGCTTAGGAACAGTTCAAGGAAAAAAGCTGAACTTGAGTTAACTTTGAAAAATTGATAACCACAAAGTACACTTTTCGTTGCTTTTTATTGATTGTGGTGATCTCAAAAGCCACCAACATTTCTGTCCTTCAACGGAGAGTTTTGGCAAAGTGTCTGGCCTCAGATTTCCCAAGTATCTTATGTCACCTTTAATATACCACCTCCTACCCCTGCGCCACTCCCACCAGCCTATTGCCTGATTTGTTTGTTTGTTTCTTTGTTTTGGCTGTAAGGCTTCATTTGCACTGTTGATAACTCCTATGTTGTCAATTTTGATACCCACAGCTGCATGGTTTCCACAAAATCACTCATCAGTTGGAAGGGACACAGGTCGTGCCCTTAATAAAAATACCTTTAACTACTATAATGTTCCACTTACCAAAATTTTATGTCATGTAAATCAGTTACAGAGAAGAGGAAAATGCTTTGACCCACATAGAGAATCAGATATGTAAACCCTGATCTCCTGAACTTGAAACTCTTGCCCTCAAAGCCAACCAGCTAAAAACTCCAGACAACTATTACCCCTTAGTTAAGGTGGATGCATACCATAATATTCCTTGTAGCATGTCAAAATGTGTTGACTAGAAGGTACACTGCATTTTTGCCCTTGAAGGATGCTGAGTGGTCCTAAGGTCAATACTGTGACATGACCACAGAGACAAACTAAGACACTGCAACCTACTTAGGAACATTAAGCCTTAGAAAGGGAGTCACTTATGAGGCTGTTGAATATCGGCCTCCATGGATATGTTGTAAATTCCCTTCATAACACCGCAAAGTAGTGGCCTGACAGTTTGCTAGAATACCTGCAAATGATGGGGACCTCACAATCTCACACTGTCACCTAATCTGTATGCAGACACAGCTAATATTTACAAAGTTATTTCTATGATCAAGCTAAAATAGGCCTCCCCAATAGTTCTTCCTATTAGTCATAGTTTTAGCCTCTGGATACACTCAGGGTGCTGAGCTTCAGGCAAAAGTTCTGGCGATTTCATCTCCACATGCTGCTCCCCCTGCTATCAAGACATGGGCACTGGGAACAAGGAATTTCTTTGGATCCCAGCCCTACCAGGAGCAAACTCTTGTTGAAACCTGTAAAGACTTACTCTCCAAAGCAAATCAGAGTCCTTAACAACTTATAAGCAATAGTTTGTTAGCGATAAGAACAAAATTGAGTAGTGAGCCACAGCATTTTTAAAAGAGCAAGAAAAAAAATAGACTGATTACATATAATCACATATGTTGAACTATTTCTAGCCTAGATATAATCTGAATATAATGAATATTGTTTCAAGAGATAGATAACAATAATAACAATAATTTTATTTATAAACCATTTTCTAGGCAATGTGCTTCGGGCATTGCATGATCATTTACAATGATTAAAACACTATTAAAAACATCAGATGAATGAAACACAAGCTCTTCTTCAGATATAAAATGAATTGATGCTAAAAGAATAAGAGTGTAATACTAGAAGTACAGAAGAATGACACCAGGTAATAGGAAACATCACAGAAGGAACTTTTCTTTGTGTTTTTCCACTCTAGTTACTCTGAAAAAAAAATCTTTTAAACCCTCTTCACCATGTCTTCTAATGTGTTTATTTCCTAAGTACTTCCTTCCTCTTTAGTTCCGGTTCTTTATATTAAATTTTTTCTCTTTCCTTAGGTCAAGATCTAATTTCTAGGTCCAGTCAACCAAATGTACATAACAAATGGGTTTATTTTAAAAAAAAAAACCAAAGATATTAGAGTGATTTAGCCATTGTTTTTAATAGTGGGATTTTCTTGTATTCATGATGTATTTTGTCTATATAACCAATGACATTTAAAAATAAAACATGGTCAATGACTGGGAGTAAAGTCCATACGACTGTAATTTCCAACCTTTTAGCCATCACGACATTCTTTCACTCTGAGTTTTGCAATAACCACTAACTCCCTCCTCCCTTCAAAAAAGATGAGGATGGTGTGTAAAACACTGTTGGTTACCTACACCACAACCGTTTCCTCCCTCTCCCCGCCTTCTTTCTTGCCAACAGAACACTATTTTTGTCCAAGTATCAGGGGGTCATATACTCATGGAAAATGGGTGCCTCCCCACCCCCAGGAAGAAAATGTTGACTCTAAGAGTTCAATGCCAACTTCAGCCCCCCTGTGCCAGCAGCACGCTCGGTTCCAGCTACTCCATGCAACTCTGGCCAAAAAGACATAACAGAAAGCCTGATAGGAGTTTTCCAGGAGACATCTTCCTCCCTACGTGCCTCAAACTCTGTAGGTATGATCTTTGGAAACAGATCAGCTACTGTGGGACCACAGGATGCAGAACCAAAGGACCAAGCTAGCACACTGGCTTCAGTGGAGGGAAAAGATGGAAAGAAACTGGGTCCCCGAGAAATTTATGAAGCCAAACTGAGGAATTTATGAAGCCAAACATTGCATTTCTTCTTATATAAGATAATTTTTCCTCCTTGTTTAAAACCATTTATTTGAGCATTCCCCCACTTGCAGCTAAACATCCTAACCAACTCAAAAGGCGTGTCTTTTTATATAATTGAAGTGAATCACATACTTTGGGGATTCATATTTTTAGGAAACACTCTCATACAGCTGAAAGCACCTGGAATCTTTTAAACCAATTTGAATATTACGCAGGTAACATTTGCATGCCATTAGGTAGATATTAACCTACAGAGCATATTAACATACACCATATTTTTTAATTCCTATAATTCCATGTAATATAGGTATCATTCCTTTTTATAGGTAAGAAGAACCAGAGAGGTCAAGGAGTTTGCTGAAGATCACACAGTTTGGAAGTGTTAGAGCCAGGATTTGAAGTCAGATTTTCTGAGTGAGAGTCCAGATCTCTTTCTACGACATTTTCTGCTACATTGACCTGATTCTTGTTCCTGGCTATGTTCCTAGACTGAATATTGACAATGATCTTAATCAACTTTAGGTTACTGTTGATTGACCGTGGAGTTATATTAAAACTTTGGTTGAAATACTTTACTTACATAAAGTTTTTTTACTTAGTAGGGTCTCAAAAAAAATTCTTGTTCAACATAATCAATATCACGTTTGATGAACTTAATGGTCCTATAAGAATTTGGGTTCAACTGTTAATGACAAAAGCTAAAAATATATTGCCCACAATGGATAGAGTTTTCATTAACCAATAAACTTTAAAAGACAACTAAAAAAGATGCTGAGGGTCAACAAGATGTGTAGATCCATGCTCTCATGAAACTTTTATGATTCTAAGGTGAGCGGACAATGAACAAGTAAGTAGGTAAATAAATAATTGTTTCAGATAGGAATGACATGATTAAGAAAAAAGAGAAACAGCATTGTAAATCAACTATACTTCAATGAAAGAAAGAAAGAAAGAAAAAGAAAGAAAGGAAGGAAGGAAGGAAGGAAGAAAGGAAGGAAGGAAGGAAGGAAGAAAGGAAGAAAGGAAAGAAGAGAGGAAGGAAGGAAGGAAGAGAAAACAGGAGAAAGAAGGACCAACCTTAGATAGGGTCATTGGGAAAGACCTCTTACTTCAAAAAGCTGACATTTGAACTGTTATATTCATGAAGGAGGTGCCTGTGAAGATATGGAAGAAAAACGTTTGGCTCAGAGGGAACAAAAGGACAAAAGGTCCGAAGCAGCAATAAGGTGCACATCTTCTAGGATGAGTGTTGACGTCATTAGTCCTGGATTCCAGCCTGCTGCATCCAGCTGCCCCTCAGCACCTCCACTAGATGTCTAAGGTATTTCAAACCTGAACTCCTCCCCTCCACACCTGACCCTGGAATCTGCTCCCCTGTGGTCACCTCTCCCCCAGGTCATGGCAACCCCATTCTTGCTTGGGCCAAAGCCCTGAAAGTCACCCTTGATTCCTCTCCTTCTCTCACTCACCTCCTGCGATCAGGCAGGAGCCTGTGACTCTGCTCTCCCAGTAAGTCCAGATCCCTCCTCACCACCTCCAGGGCTGCCACCCAGTGCAAACAACTGTTATCTGTAACCCAGATTATTACAAAGGGCTAAGAGGAAGATGAGGCCAATTCTGCCCGCAGGGTACAAAATTTAAGGAAGTACTTAGTCTCAGGGTCATTTTCCTGTTACGGGACTGGATAAGAGAGAAAAGTAGGCGTTGAAGAGATTAGTGCCTTAGTCCATGTAATGTGTGATATACTTGGATGATTGCAGGAAAAATTGGGAGAGATGGATGGCTATTTTAAAAGTCAAGCCAACAGAATTGCTGGTGAATTATAGATAAAAATTACCTTAAAGAGAGGAAGGCTGATATGGTGGAAAATGGTATAAGGTTTGTGGGAGGCTGAGGTAGACAAGTTTTCAAGGAAGATGGAAGAAAAAGATCTAATTTTTAAAATGTTAAGATGCCTATTAGATATCCAAGTGGAAATAGAAGAAAGTGATTGAAGAAGCATGGTATACAGGAAAGAGAAGAGACCAAGCTGAAGGTAAAAAGTCATGAGTCCTCAGCACATGGAAGCCATGAGCCTAGGTGAGATCACCTGAGAAAGTTACACATGGGTAAGAGAAACACAGAGAGCCCAGCAGTAAAGGTATAAAATGTAAATGACAACATCTGGGAGACTTCCCCCATGGAGAAGGTTTCCCTCTCCTTGAAATCTTTGGATTTCACCTATTTCCAGAAATCTGCATTTCTTTTACCTCTTTCTGGATATTTGCATTCATTTTTAATTTCCTTCCTTGTCAATTATTTCCTTTGGTGCACTCACTAATCCTCAGACTTGGCTTTCTAGACCTAAAACAATTCTCAAAAGTCTTTAAACTCAGACAATTTGTCAGTTAATTCATTATGACATATACATGAAAACAATTACATAAATTAAAATAGGATTTATTTCCTAAACTAAAAATTATTTTTTATCTCCTTTTCTTTCTGACTGAAGACAATGGTATCTGGGCCAGTGAGAGACAAGGAAAATCATCACTAGTTTACACTTTTCAAAAATATTCTGGGTGCTTGATATTTCACTGGCACACCCAGTCTGCTGTATATTTTTTTAATTGAAGTAGAGTTGATTTACAATATTGTGTTAGTTTCAGGTATACAACAAAGTGATTCAGTTATATATGTATATATATATATATATATTCTTTTTTCAGATTCTTTTCCATTATAGATTATTACAAAGTATTTAACATAGTCCCCTGTGCTATACAGTAGGTCCTTGTTTGTCTATTTTATACATAGTAGTATGTATCTGCTAATCCCAAACTCCTAATTTATCCCTCCTCTCCCTTTCCCTTTGGTAACCGTGAGATTATTTTCTAGGTCTGTGAGTCTGTTTCCATTTTGTAAATAAGTTCATTTGTACCATTTTTTGAGATTCCACAAATAAGTGATATCATATGATATTTGTCTTTCTCTGCACAGTCTGTATTTTAACCTCACATCACGGAGGTGGCCCAAAATCCTATTCCTAGAACAACCAAGCAGTGTTTTGATGACCTTCTAGTAGTTTGTTTCTACAAAACAGAAACAGACTCACAGACATAGAGAACAGACTTGTGGTTGCCAAGGGGGAGAGCGGGTCAGGGAGGGAAGGATTGGGAGTTTGGGATTAGCAGAGCCAAACTATTATATATAGAATGGATAAAAAACAAGGTCCTACTGTCTAGCACAGGGAACTATATTCACTATCCTATGATAAACTGTAATGGAAAGGAATATGAAAAAGAATGTGTATATATATATATATATATATATATATATATAACAATCACTTTGCTGTACAGCAGAAATTAATACAACATTGTAAATCAACTATAGTTCAGTAAAATAAAGTAAAAAGAAAAAGAAGACGGAGGAGGAGAGGAAGATGAGTGACTCCAAGAGGAAGGTGGACTTGTTAACTGAGGAATCCCTGGAAGCTCTGTCTAATGACTTGATCTGCTATCCAGCTGAGGTCCCTGATGCTAGACAGAATATGGAATTTATGGTTTGAATCTGAATCGCAGGCTAAGAAATTATGTTTCACTTTATTTATCCATTAACGATATCACACACGACCTGTGTGTGGCCAGAGGAAGCTAGAACTCTGCTCCAAAATTCTAAACCCCTGAGTCCAAATGCCGTCACCTCCCTAATCTGTGACAAGCCCTCGGTGGGCATCCCCAGACCCCTCTCCGGTAGTATGGCTCCTCCAGCCAACAGCAGGTCATCTGTTCCTAAAGGGTCTTTCCACTGTTTGTTTTCTCTTGCCCTTATCACAGAGGTGGATGGTATTAGATATGTTTCTTTTTAGCAAGTATGAGGTAAGCAGAGGTCAACCCAGTGTCAAACAGAGATGTAGAAAAGCAGATATCGTTACAGTGCAAACCCGCCAGCTTGAAGTACAAACAAAAGAATTCTTTCAGCGACACTTCAAAACCGATTGAAACCATAGTGAGGCTCTGGGGGCCACTTTCTAGATAGAAGTCAAGCCAAATCTTCAGGCTCAAGGGCTCTTCTGTCCTGAGCTGACGGAGAGAAACAGGCTTCTCAGGCAACCCTTCATTTTCTCTCCAGCTCAGACCCAGCTATGGGGGTCACTCTAGGGCCTGTTTTCAGAAGGCAGTTCAATGTGACAGAGATTGGAAACAAAACCTAGAAAACCATATGGTGTCCAGCCTGTCATCCTCTAGTGCTGAGTCTATGCCAACCCCTAAGGTGGGAGAAAGGCAGACCACTTCCTCAGAGCTGCCTTTGACTCAAGCCAAGAGAGGAGCATGAGAACGCAGGATGTTACTCTGCATTTATCACCTCAGCTCTGAGCTCCAAGGTGGCAATTACCTTACCTCTCTTTTCATCATCATTCAAACTTTCAGGGTTTTGCACAGAGTAAGAACTCAATAGATCCTTCAGGAACAAATTCCCTGTCTTTTAAATCTCAGTATCTAATATCCTTATATTTTCAAATTACAGTTAACAAGGCCCCTAGACCCAAAAGAAACTCTCATTTTATTCTCATTCTACTTTCCATGCTATTTAATTTGGTTAAACCTAATCTCACTAGTTCTTTTCCTTTTCTTATTTTTTTTTTCTATTTTTTTCACAAGCCCTGAGTCCTTTTAATTATCCTTTTTCTCTGGCTCAGCGTGCTCTTTTCTTCCTCCTGTGCACCCACCATCTTTTTCCCTGGTGATTCCTCCTTTTCTGTCATATATTTTATTTTGCTATCACCCCCACTGGCTGTTGTCAGGCTCCTGCTCTCTGCCTCAGCAAGGTGACCTGTGAAGAAATCAAACTGTCCATCAGCCTTTGAGTCATAACATGATAAAAGGTGCTATATTAGCTACTCAAAGAAACAATATAATCCAACCATTGCTCAGGGGCTGTTTCCAGCTTGTCGCAAGTTTTTACTGGTCTACAAGGCTTTACCACCAAAACCACGTACGCCCTGTACTCTAAGAAGTTAATAAACTCAGTGTCGGCAGATTAAATTACAGCCTCACTCAGTGAAAACAGTACGATTTGTTCTTTTTTTTTAAATATAAATTTATTTATTTATTTTTGGCTGCGTTGGGTCTTCGTTGCTGCACACAGGCTTTTCTCTAGTTGTGACGAGCGGGGACTACTATTTGTTGCGGTGCGCGGGCTTCTCATTGCAGTGGCTTCTCTTGTTACGGAGCACGGGCTCTAGGCACGCAGGCTTAGTAGTTGTGGCTCATGGGCTCTAGAGCACAGGCTCAGTAGTTGTGGCACTTAGTTGCTCCGCGGCATGTGGGATCTTCCCAGACCAGGGTTCGAACCCGTGTGCCCTGAATTGGCAGGTGGATTCTTAACCACTGAGCCACCAGGAAAGTCCCACAATTTGTTCTTTACTTCACTTTTACAATAAGTGAATGAAAATATATAAAGAAAAATTATTATTAGCTGAATTATTTCATAAATACCCTTTATAAATGCGCTTTAGAAATTTTAGGTACTTTACTGTTAGAGTTGAGTGGTACTGGTTCAATGGATAGAGCATTAACTAGCTATGCAACTTTGGGCACATCATTTAATGTCCTGGGTCTTAGGTAGTAGATGCAAAAAAAAAAAATAGTCATAACAATACTTTCACCTGAGACTCCTATGTGTCTTTCTAATTTGGTCTTAAGTGAAATCACTTCCAAGACAAAAGCATCAATCTGATAAGTTGCCTGCAAACCCAGCCCACTGCCTGGCCCATAAGTGTTAACTAGATAAATGAATCCCAATATCTCATTATTTTTGTGAAGATGCAATGCAGTAAGAAATGTAAAAACACTTTGAAAACTATAAAACAGTATGTAAATGTAATGGATTATTATTACAGAATACAAAGTACTCCTTCAATGTGCTGACTGATTACATAAAGAATTAAGTAAGATTCAAACAAAAAGTGCTATAGAAGTTCAGCAGAGGCAAATATGGATCAAAATTGAGACTAGAATGTGGATTCATTCATGTAAAGATCTAATCTGCCATAACAAAGTTTTCCAGACTATAACATCTGTTACACCACCAACAGATTCAATGACATATATATTTGATTTTTGTTACAGCCTTCCACTTCAAGTACCAATTTTTATATACACAGAATAAAAGTCTTAGCTACTCTGGAAAAAAAATCAATAATGCAGTGGTTTAAATAACAGAGAGGTTGATGTTTCTCTCATGTTATAACCCAGAGAAGGTAGGAGAACTGTTCTATTGAACATGGTCATTTATAGACCCAACTTTCTTCTAGATTGTGTCTTTGCCATCTTGGAGGGGAATGTCTTCATCTCTATGATCAAAGTTGGTCATCAGCTTATCAATGCTCCAGTTCAAAGGAAAAAGAGCACGAAAAGCATGTGTGCACTATTTTCAGGCTTAAGCCTGAGGTGGTACACATCACATGTAATTATAGTCCACCAGCCAGAACTTAGTCCTAAGACCTTCAATAGCTCCTGGAAAATGCAGTTCCCTATAAGGCAGCCACATTCCCAGACACAACTCTATGGCTCAACAGATTTTGGTGGAATATCAGCCATCAGACTAGAAGACTTGGTGAAGAGTACAGGACTTGAGATAAACATTGAAAGATCTCTAAGATAATAGCAGAAAGTCTAGAAAGAGCTATAATTATAAACTGTAAATTCCTGGGCCCCTTCTTTGCTGCTACTCAAAATCCTATTTCTTACCTTAACCCATGAATTCTTTTTAAACAAATTCTGGAGGAAGAATAATAGCACACTGTTCCAAAACAAAAAAATTTTTAGACCTTTGAAATAATGTTTAAGATCTTCATAATAATGTTTAAAACAATAATGTGCACAGCACAACAATTTCCCCTCAGAATAATCAGGCATATAAGAACGTGCCTATGAGCAAAATTTACCAATATTTCAAGTGTTTATAGAGATAAACATTAATTTATGGGAAAAAAATACAAATGGTTTTTCATTGTAAAGTTCTAAACAAGGCTCTCTACATAGTACATACAATTCGGGTTACAAAATCGACACCAATAAAAAGAAATCAACAAAGTGAATTTAAAAAAATTTTTAAATTACAACCAGGGCTGGAAGGGATGCAGCAATATCTCGAAATATTCTGTGATTAGAGAAGGTATCACAGAGGATGTAACGAGCTAGCTCTGAAAGATTGCTTGGAGCTTTCCAGATGGATAAGAGGAGAAAGGTCTTCTAAAGAAGAAGGAAATATCTGTTCTGGGAGGGCACTGTATGAATCTCTTTACAGGCATCTATGCAATTTAACCTCCACACAACCCATGATTGTTTTTGTTATTCTAAAACTGAGTTCCATTTGAGTTACTCATGTCGGTAATTTGTCCAGGCATCCACCAAGAAGCAGTCGCAGAACCTGGCTTCCAGCTCAGTTCCTCAGACCTTCCCTCCAATGCTCTATTTCACGGCCACCAATCATGCCACCATGTTTGTTCGTAGCTCACAGGAGAAGCGTGGGAGAAAGTATTTTGTCACAGCCTCCTGTGTGGTCTTCCTTCCCCTATTCTTGCTCATTTCCAGTTCGTCTTCTACACTGCAGCCAAGGAATATTTTAAAAATTATTTCCCAATGAATTAGATGAGGTTGATCACCAATGAAAACCCTCCAGAATGTCCCATTTCACCTGGCCCTCAGGCCCCTCCTGGACACCCCGCTTTGCTCCTCCAGCCTCATTTTACCCCTCTCACCCCCACCACTCCTTGTGTCCTATGATCCAGCCACACTGGCTCTCTTTCAGCCCCAAGTGCCCCAAACTCTGTCCTGTCTCGGTTCTTCCGACACATTCTTCCTGGTGCCGGGACTACCATTTCTCCTCTCCTTCCTTTGCCCTCCCTCATTCTTAAGGCTTCAACTGAAATGTCACTTCTTCAAGGGCTTCCCCTGAATCTCCAAACCTGAAGTGTGTCCCTGCTGCCCCCATACCCTATTATTTTCTCTTATAGCATGTTCTCCTGTTCTTTGCCTTCATAAAATTCCTCCCAATTTTTAATTATAATATTTAATTATATTTTCAGATATGCCAGTTCCCACCACTACACTCTAGCAATATGAAGGGCGGGGGACTTGTCTATTTTGTTCTCCACTGTGCACCCATCACACACCACAGAACACAGCACATCGTACATGCCCAAAAATGTTGGAGTGAGGTTAAACTGACTTAAAACCAGAAATAAATTTTTAATAAAAATATTTCAATGTTTGAAGACAAAGGAGTCTCGATAGGCTGTTATAAGCCCAAAGAAAGGAATTATCTAAAATTTTATTATAAATTCATTTATACAAACAGTGTTAAATGAGCACCCATTATGGGGTCTAATTCCTGCCCTCTACTATTTGGATCAAACCCTCTTTCAAGACGTGTATATCTTGGGAATTCCCTGGTGGTTCAGTGGTTAGGACTCCATACTTCCACTGCAGGGGGCACAGATTCGATCCCTGGTCAGAGAAGTAAGATTCCACATGCTGTGGAGTGGCCAAAAAAAATGTTCTTGTCAATACATGTAACTATCTTGAGCATACAATCCCATTTAAGAGATGTTTACTTTCTTTCCCAGTGGCTTTCATACTGTAGGACTCAAGTGAGTCATTTCCTAAATCAAATGAGAATTTCAAGACAGATATGGAATTCAGTTCTACCCCTCCACTGAAATTCTACTTCTCCACTAGCGATTAGTTGAACACCCCTACTTGGAGAAGGATTAGAATCAGAGTAATAGAATCTTGGAGTGTAGAAGAAACCTTTTGAGTACAATCATGATAAAAACTTACTGGACTACATGACCTGGGATAAAAGAAATCCAAGACCAGGACCTGGGAAAGTGATGGTGGAAAGCCTGAAAGAGATAAAACATGCCCCACTTGTGTCTATTCCGTTCCATTCTGGTTTGTGTTTTACAAGATTATTTTGAAAATGGGGGATGCAAGTAAGCAATACTTGACTGCCATGGGCTGGTCAGAGGCTAAAGTACCATAATCCACAGTGCAAATATAGCAGAAATGGGTCAAATGCTACAATGAAGAGATTAAGGAAAAGATCAACACTTCAAGATTTGTGGTTCTGGACCATCGTTTGTAACACTGATCTCATCTCATTCCATATATATTCATTCATCAACTCCTTTGTTCATTAATTCCTTTATTCATTTAACAATTATTTTATTCCATACCCAAACTTTTCTGAAGGATATGACAAAAATTAATGTATTTGACTTTCCCAATGGGAATAACTTTCTTAAAATCTTGAAAAGTGTGGCTTAAAAAAAGTTGGCTCTGATGGGTATTAACTACACTTATTGTGGTGATCTTTTTGCAGTATATGCAAATATCAAATCTTTATGTCGTACACCTAAAGCTAATGCAATATTATATGTCAATTATATCTCAATTTTTTTTTTTTTTTTTTTTTTTTTTTTTGTGGTACGCGGGCCTCTCACTGTTGTGGCCTCTCCCGTTGCGGAGCACAGGCTCTGGATGCACAGGCTCAGCAGCCATGGCTCACGGGCCCAGCCGCTCCGCGGCATATGGGATCCTCCCAGACCGGGGCACGAACCCGTATCCCCTGCATCGGCAGGCGGACTCTCAACCACTGCGCCACCAGGGAGGCCCTCAATTTTTTTTTTTAAGTTGGGTAAATCCTCAAGCAAATGTCCATTCACAACTGGCTCAGCTCTGAGTCTCATTCCCTTTAGAACAATCTTCTACAGGAGACCTGTTGTACCCAGGTTTTTGGCCCAAGAAAGTAGAATATGTAACTCAATTATTGCTGTTAAAGCAGAGATGAGAAAGCCCCCTTCTTCCATTAAGATACAAATACCTGCAGGCATTCACCTCTTAGGGGTCAGGGTGCTCTTCAGATGGAATTCACGGGCAGCCAACCACAATGGCTCCAGAATGCCTGCTTTGTCTTAAGACTTCTGTTTGTAAACTCGGCCTCCCTTGAAGGAACAAACAGTCTTCATTTACATGAGCCTTTGCCTGGAATTTATTTTCAGGGCTGCAGGACAAACAAAACATCACACAGCGAAAGAGGGGGAAAAAATAAAGCTCCTTATAGTATCTCCCAAAATTTGGCCCTATTTTGACAAAAGATGGCATCCTTGTTTCCCACAGCAAGATGCAAACACATGCTCTGTTCTAACACCAGGATTGGGGTTAGATCTTGGGTTTAGATGGAAGATCGAAACTGATAGCATTTGGCTGTGTCTGCCTTTAGGGCAGTTTAGAAAAAGTACCTGGTAGGTTGTTAACTTGTTGACATTTTCACTACTAACTGTGCTATTGACTAAACAAGGAGTAATTACTCCAGCTACTTGGAGCAGTTGTTAAAAATCACCCAGCTTGGTGGCAGCTATCACGGTTAGGGGATGGGGCTTTGAGTTCCAAATGAACACATACCATTCTGGAAATTAAAAATGACCACAGAGAATATAGTGAGTACTTCACAAACAGTAACAATTCATGACGATAGAGCAATAATCTAACGCTTTGTCTCAAGTCATTCAGAGCCAAAATCTTTGTTCTAGAACATTGAAATGATCTATTCCAAGCCCTCATGTTATAAAGAAGCAAAAATGTAACTCAGAGAAGAAGCAAGTACCAGAGAAATAAAACACACCTTGGGAATGATAGGACTGATTTTCCTGATTCTTTCTTGGGGGTTGTAAGTGATCATGGCCTTAATTTAAGATCAAGATGTGATTCTAATACAGTCAAGAGTACACATAGAGCTGATGGAACACAATATTTGCAACTGGGATTGTCCCAGAAATCCTATGGCACCAAAACTAGACTTTACACTTTGCTCTGCAATCACTCTGAACCAAGCATGGGAAAGAAAGCCCTTGGGAAGAAAGCCCTTTGGGAAGTTTCTCTCTGGGACACACGTGGTCGTGTTCCATGCCCAGCCCCTCTTTTGGAAGCACCCCCCTACCCCCATGCTGATCTAGCCCCGGGATGCAGGACAACTGAGAAACTGGACTTTAAAAATTTTACCTGGGCTTCCCTGGTGGCTCAGTGGTTGACAGTCCGCCTGCCGATGCAGGGGACACGGGTTCGTGCCCCGGTCCTGGAGGATCTCACATGCCGCGGAGCGGCTGGGCCCGTGGGCCATGGCCGCTGAGCCTGCGCATCCGGAGCCTGTGCTCCGCAACAGGGAGGCCACAACAGTGAGAGGTCCGCGTACCACACACACACACAAAAAAGTAGAACTTGATTTCATGTTTTATATGAAACACTTACCAAAAAAAGGAGGACTGTCTTTTAAACTTTTAACTTGAGCCTGCTTGTTAAGCTTCTGAATATTGGGTTTCCTGAGAGTTGTAAATCAAACTTTTCCTTAAACTGGTGAAATGAAGGGCCCAGCCAGCAGTGATTCCCTGATGCTTTACTGGAAACATTGAAGTTTGTTTACTTTTCTACCACCCTGTTTTACTTTTAGTTTTTGTTGTGTACAGATGCACAATGTGTAGTTACGTGTTGTAAGATGTGAATTACAAAAGTCCGGTGAAAGTAGGGGTGTGGTGTGTGTGACTCAGAATGTGTAACCCACCAGGGAGAAAATGTGGGGTCTCTTTTGCTGAGAACCGGGGGTTCACTCAGACCCCACTTGTTGGAAGCCATTGGCTAGAAGTACTTGCCAGTACTGCCAAAGCACTGCTGTGAAGCACATTTAAATGATTGTCTTTTCATCGTTAATATTTTTTTTTGTTCCTTTATTGTTATTTGCATGGTTCAGCATCAGAAGTTGTTCCTCTTTATATTGTTTGAAGGTTGAAATAAAACAGTATGGCGCCAAACAAAAAAATAAATAAAAATAAAAAAGACCTCTGCCTCTTCCGTGAAGGGCACCTTGTTTCTATAGTTTAATTTGAATTTCCATAGTACTTGACTTGGTAATAGGTCAGATCGATGTGCAAAAATTGGGTAAGAATTAGATATTCACTTTAGGCATATTTGGTCTATAATAAACTGATAATTTCACAAGGAGGAAGAGGAAAAAAAAGTTAAAACACATCACAGTACCAGATGGTCTTCAATTCATGGTCCCTTGTGTTTCTCAAGGTGACAAAAGTTTTGGTGTGAATAGTGGGATTTATCTATTACACACCTATGTAATCAACTCTGTGGAAGATTAGTACAAACTTTGGTAATTATTGGGGGAGGTGGTTAAAAATCCCACTGGCTGAGGATTTTCCCAAGTGTGCTGCAAGGAACACTAATAAAAAAAGGGTTTCCAGGGCTTCCCTGGTGACGCAGTGGTTGAGAGTCCGCTTGCCGACGCAGGGCACGTGGGTTCGTGCCCCGGTCCGGGAGGATCCCACATGCCGCGGAGTGGCTGGCCCCGTGAGCCATGGCCGCTGAGCCTGCGCGTCCGGAGCCTGTGCTCCACAACGGGAGAGGCCACAGCAGTGAGAGGCCCGCGTACCGCCAAAAAAAAAAAAAAAAAAAAAAAGAGGGTTTCCATAGACAAGTAATTTGGGTAAATACTGTATCAAATAAAATAAATAGGTTTCTTAACCATTCTTCTCAGAGCCTTTATTATGTGAATGTCATTATCGTGTGCACTAAGAGGTGGACCAACATCCACCATTTTCCCACCTTAGCTGACCGCAGCTTTCTTTTTCAGAGACTATCTCACGGGACTAATGCTCTTCAGATTAATAACAATAACAGCATTGGTGACCACATTTGAGTTCTCACTCTGTACCAGGCATCGTGCTAAGCTCTTCACATTGCATCTCGTTTAACCTTTCCAGGGACCCTAGGTCATAGGTCCCATTAAATCACCCTTTTACAGAAGAAGAAACAGGCTCAGAGAAGTCAAACAGCAAGTCTACAATCACACAGCTGGCAAGTTGCAGAACCAGAATTCAAGTCATTCTGACTCCAGAATTTATACTCTTCACTCTCTATTGTATATCTGTCCTCATGAATCAAAGGAGGAAGATAACCCCTGCCCCTGCCGATTCTTGCTGAGCTAGGTTGAGAATAACTGCTCTGGGGGAGGAAGGGGAAAGAGAAAAGGAGAGAAGTTGGGGGAGAGGGGCATGATTTGGTTTAGATTAGAATAAAGTGATCATATAGGTCATTGCTATTATTCTGAGTGTTTTGAGGGAGTGGAAACCAGTACAGGACAGCCCATTCCTCATTGACAGGATGGGAAAAAGAACGGGTTTCTGGTTTTGACAGGTATATACTAAATTCATCCTTTTCCAACAAGGTGCAAAGAAAAACAAGAGGCTTGTTTTATTTTTTGCAAATATTTCACATTGCCAAGGTGACCGGAGTAACATCCCAGCCACAAAACTAGTGCAAACCACAGGTAGCCAAGGGAAACCAACACAGCTCAAAAGGTAGATCCCAAAGTGAAACTAAAAATTTGAAAATTACACTAGATGGGGAGAAGGCTGCATCACAGATAAAAAAGAATGTCATTTTCTTTAAAAAGTGTTTAACTGCAAATGAAGCACAAGTTTTTTTTATAGGATCCATATTCCTAGAGGGCCAGTCCTTCCACTACAAGCCCACAAATGAAACAGGTGAAAAAATGGGGGGAAAAAAAAGAAATGGCCTGGTACAATTTAATTGAGTTTCCTGGAGGGACAAGCTGAAATCAACCAACTTTTCCAGACTCTGGGAAGGAATCTGAATCTCACATGCCCAGTGGGGGGAAAAATAAAAAGAGGGAGCAAGTCTTCTTCTACATTTTAAGATCCCTGGGGCTTGGGCTTCCCTGGTGGCACACTGGTTAAGAATCCATCTGCCAATGCAGGGGACATGGGTTCAAGTCCTGGTCCAGGAAGATCCCACATGCCGTGGAGCAACTAAGCCCGTGCGCCACAACTACTGAGCCTGCGTGCTGCAACTACTGAAGCCCACGTGCCTAGAGCCCATGCTCCGCAACAAGAGAAGGCACCACAATGAGAAGCCCGTGCACTGCAACGAAGAGTAGCCCCTGCTCGCTGCAACTAGAGAAAGGCCACGCGCAGAAATGAAGACCCAATGCAGCCAAACATAAAATAAATAAATTTATTTATTTTTTAAATCCCTGTGGTTTCTCAAAAGCTTTGGAAGTTTCTTCAGGATGCCAGGAGCATTCAGAAATTTAAAAATTGGGAATTTTATGGTTCATCAAAAGTTCAGAATCCCTGGCCCAGAAAATACATTTAGTTAGGATGTCCTTTAAAGGACAGGGATAGACAAGGAAAGAGGAAACCACCCAAGGCCAAAACCCCAAGGACTCCCTGAGGACCAGAAGCTCTCCCCACCCTTCTACTTTCCACCTCCACCCACCCTTTATGGCCCTTTGACGGAGCACAGCTGCCCTTCTGGGCGGCCAGGAAAGGCCCAACTGCTCGAGGCCCCGGAGTCATTTGCTCGAGGCCCCGGAGAGTCATCTGTGGCATGAGCAAAGTTTTTCAAAGGCATTTTCTGCCTGCTGATTTTGTGGTCAAAAGCCCATTTGACTCTCATCACTGCAGTCCCTGACTTAGTGGGACCAGAGAAAGGCCAGACTTCTTAGCCAGTCAGGAAAACCAAGAAAAGCTACCTCCAGAGTGACAGTTTCCCACAGACAGTCAGCTGGCCATACCTGGCGAATGCAGGCTGGCTGACAGACTGAACTAGAAAGTCTGGTGTGGATCTTGGGGGGAGGGAAGTTGGGGCTTCTAGAAAAACCTGGAATGCTGTATCTGAACTCACATCCATGACAGGACCAATTTGGTGGGGCCCAGGGCGCCTCAGTTCAAATGAGAAATTGAAGTCATCTTGAAAGAGGCCTAAACATCCAACTTATTAAAAACTTTAGCTCTGAGTATAGCTCTCCAAAAATTCACCACAGCTGTACCAGTAGCATCAAGAGGGAAAGGCCCCATTCTGGACCTATATCCCCAAATCTTTGCTGAGACAGAGTAAGAAAGGCTGAAGTTAAATTACAATAACTGAGGGTCTCTTGCTGCTGTGTTGCACCACGTTTACACACATAACCAGTCATATGTTCAGCTAACAGCCACTGAAACCTATCTTGGGAAAGATGCTGCGCTGGGTACTAGGAGATAGAAAAGTAAAACCACCACCATTTCTGCACCTCCCAGAGCTCATGATACAGTCAAAGAGGTAGTAGGTGGAGGTGTTGGAAAGAAAGGGCCTTCAGTGGAACGGAACCTGGATGCACAAAATCACAAAAAGATTCGCTCATAAATATTGGGTTTTAGGATGCAATAGACCATTTTTTGGAGGTTAGAGATTTTTCCATGCAAGTATTCCAGGATAAAGTAAGCCCAGCACTGAAACCCTAAGAAGCTCATAATCTGTCAAAAATGTATCTCTTTCTTTCAGACATCAGATGTTTCAGACATCTGATCAAGAAGACGTGAGGAGATGAGAGAGGGTTCAGTGTGAAGACTCTAGAAATGGATTCAAAAACCTTTGGTGACTTTCTTGAACAGCCCCAAATCATAATCACTTTCTGAGAAGTCCCATTGGTCCCATTTCTGAATCCATAAAGTGATGACAAATGACCCCTGGCACCACCTTCCTCTCTAGGATGTTGAAAGAATTAATGAGATAGTGTCTATAAAATGCTTTGAGCTCATTGGAAGATGTCAAGGAAGCAAAATAAGAAATACTGTTATCATTGAAGCTCTTCTAATCCAGCGAGCTTCAGTGGAGCTTAGAAATACCTCCATTCTCTCTTCAAACCTTTCTCTCCCTAACTTTTAAAGGTTGGTATGACTGATTCATCGAACATGACTGAAAGCACCCCAACAAAATGGAAAAGAAAAGCTTCATGCAAATCCCTCTGTGTTTCTGCACAGGGGGTTAAGCAGAGCAAAGAACACAACCTACTTCCTGTCCTCCCGATAGCTCAGGGCTCTATCTGGTTATGTGGCTGTAACTTATCCTCACTCATACAAAAATTATTCATTTTCCACTCTGAGTCAGAACCTTTTGGTCTCCAAACCTACTGACAAAAATGCATCCACTCAAGTCATTTTATGTTTGGGATGTTTTTCCCTTAAGCATACATTTTATCTCCTTTGCTCCGTGTCCCTTCAGAAATTACACACTTCATTTGCATCTCATTGATTTGTATATATTTGTATATTGCTCCATTAGAGACATGAATTTTTTTCCCCTTGTGCAGACGAGGTATACTGGATCCTCAATTAATTAAAAGCTCCTTGGTAGTTTCCCTTGATCCTGATTTTTGGTTTGTCATCTGCATTTGTCTATTTTATTGTACTCTTAGAATAGCTTCTGTGTCTAGGGGGATGGAGGAGGATGCCGAGACTTGCTGGGTGTGCTTTTTGGAGATGCTCCTGATATCAGTCCTAGGGTTATAGTGGGCACCTGGGAGAAGTGGGTTTGCCCTTTACATTATCTCTGTCCATGTTGCAAATTCACACATTTTACATGGGAGGTGAAGACTGCTCCAAGATGGTTTCACAACTTAAAGATGTGGAAAATACCCACATCCCATCGCAAACACTGATCAAATGAACTCTTCAACTGAGTCAACCATTCAACAACAACAACAGCAAAAAGACTAACAAGAAGCCCAACAGAAGGAAATATGCTTAAATATTTTAATAAAACACTTCAAAGGAATGAGCACAGCATCCTTCAAGGCAAAGACATTGCCATTCTCACCTTCAGTGGAGCAGGGACTTCTAGTCTCTCTAGCAACGGTCGTGACCTCCATTAAACCATGCAGGTACTCCACACCCTTCAGACCAGACCTAGAATCATACCAGCTCCATACAGTAAATAAGATGGCAATGGTAACTGATCTCATCCCACTGTAGACCTTCAACAAAAAGAGAAACATAGTCATTGCAATTTGGCTGAGCCAAACGGCACTTACAGTTCAGGGAGTTTCCTGTCTTCTTTCTTAATCCCCCTCTCCCCAGCACAAACTGTCTCAAGCTGAGACTGGTCCATTCTCAGTTTGCCCATCATTTCTCAGACCCAGAGAACATGGCTTTTAACCTTTTCATCCTGCAAGAACTAGGTCAGGTACTCTGGAAAGCCTTGCCTGTCCAATCACCCCACAGGGATTGCTTCCTTTTGCTGGAGCATCTCTAGAAGGCATCCCTTATTGGGCACTGAGCATACATGGTTCTCCTACTATGTTTGCCGTTTCTTCAGTCAGTCACTCTATATTGAAATGCTTAGCAGGCGCCAGGCATGGTGAGGTGCCGGGAACGCAAAGCTACGTACACACAGACCCTGTCTTTGAGTGGCCCACAGTCTGCTGGGGTAAACAGCTTGGCTCTTCAGAGTCTGAAAACCCCTGAGGGCAGAGGTCTCTGTGATTCTTTTTGTTTCCCTCCCAGCAGCTCGCATGCTCCCTGACTCAGGTAAGAAGCACTCAGTGAAGAAGGGTTGATTCAAATATGCAACCAAAAAATCCAGAAGAGACTTTCCCCAAAACTGATGCATGAAAATGCTTCATTTTCAACTCAAAGTTTCTAACAAATGCCAAGATGTAACCCTCAGAACAAGAGCAATACAGCTCAATTCCTTTAGGCGTTTTCTAATTACCATTTACCTGCTCTCTAATTTAGGAATTCTGGAGGGGATTGGAAGGGGCAGTGGGGTGGGGGGATGACAGTGCATTTGCATAACAAAATATGTTTATAGTAAGAGATTCCAGTCCCTCAAAATTAAAAAAGAAACCCAAACAAATTTGCAAGGATGAGGGGACAGTTTTTCACCTTCCTCTTACCTCGAGCCAACAGCTCAGTCATTCGGAATGTCTTTAGAGGGTCCCTTTCTTCCACTGGAGGGTACGTTAGCTAATCACATCATTTATCGCTAACCAAAGACCCAAAAATCACAGAAGAGGGAAGTGGATCCCTGCCCCCAAGACTGTGGAACAAAAGCCATACATTTTCCTGAGGAGACAGCATGGCTCTGAAGCTCTGTCATTCCTTCAGGGGCACTGGAATTCACCTCCAGGACAGTCCCAGACAAAGCAGTGCCTGCCACAGCCAAGTGACCCACCCTGGATGCCTTTGTGTGCAAGCCCCGCCCTCTTCGCCCATTCCTGCCCCTCCCAAGCCCTTCCTGTACCTGCCACACCTCACACCCAGAACAGCAAAGCACGGGGACCCAAGGCCATATATTTTGACCAGTGTTCCTTCCCTCCAAAGCAGATTTCCATCCAACAGTCTCATCAAGATAAAAAGAATCAGAAAATAAGAGGGGTTGGAGAAAAGGGAAGAGAGGGGATGTGTAGGATCATTTAAATTATGAACTGGTAGCATAAAAGTCCTGTGGAGACTCAATATTTGTTAATCAGATTTGGTTCAGAGTAAAATTAAAAAAAAATTTTTTTTTAATGCATGGTCTGTGTTTTCCTAGAGTTTATTGACAAGAGTGAGTTGGTCTCAGCTGCATTCAGCTTCCTGATATGAAACCCAAGACTTATTCTGTGACAACACACCCTGCTGGTCATGGGTTTCACTATCTATTTCCAGGTAAAAGGAAAGAAGAAGGGGGTGGGGGAGGAGGAGAAGAAGAAGAAAATGGCATCCATAATTTAATTATTTTCAAGTGAGATTTTTACAAGCAGTTTAATGTAAAAGCTCATACAAATTAGGAAGGCTTGTTTAGAGTCAGAAGGACCTGTATTTCAATCCAGCTCTGCAAATTACTAGCTGGATGACCAAGCAAATTACTTCGGTATTCTAAACCTTAAAATGTGAGGATTAAATACATGTGATCACTGTGATTAAATAGTGTATATACAATAGTGGAATGCATATAAAGGACTGAGCAGAATGCCTGGCATTTAATTAGCCCTCAATATGTGGAAAATAAAGAAAGTGAGAGAAGGAGAGAAGGAGATGAAAAGACATATTAAGCTGTCTCTCTGTCTCCCCCCATTCCACCCCCATGTCTCTCTGTTTACAGCTCTCTCTTTACACACACACACACACACACACACACACACACACACACACAGCCCTAGATCTGAACCTAGACGGACGTCCCACATAATGACAGTTGAATAGATCTGGGCATTCCTGAACCCTAGTCCTCGGTTGATCACAGTCCTCGGTTGATCCTGGAGGAAGAGGGTTATATCAGGACGAAGTTGAGAAAGAGAATTCAGCCCGGAGTGGACTCCCAGAGAATCAGAGATAGTTGGACCTTCAGTCCACCCAGAATAATGTAGGATGACTTCACAAACCAAGTCATTCCCTTTAACTATCCTCTAGCCAAGGCAGAACCCAGGACTGGATGTCAAAGTGCTTTTAAAGGGTTTTGCAGAAGAGAGCAGAGAGTCCTTCTCAAATTTCTAATCAGTGCAAAAGAGGGAATTTGGTTCTTTTTCTCAGATCTCTTCTCCACTCCATTTCCCTGTACCAGAAGTCTGCCTCGGCCACCATGGACTGCTTCAGTAAACCCTTACGGACCACTTATTACATGTCTTGTGATGCCATGATGGTACTGAAGACGCAGGGATTGATTGGACCATTGGATTGAGAAGCCTGAGAAGCAAAGAGATACTTATCATTGGATCATTGGTCAAAACAAAAATTCTGGCTTGTGTTTATGTACAGTGCCACGAGAACACAAAGGAGGGACGGACAGGAGCACCAAACTCAAGGCAAGAGAGTCAGGGAAGACCTCCCAGAGACAATGACTCCAGAGATGAATTTTAAACAAAGAGTAGGAGTAAGTTATGCCAAAGCTGGGGCTACAGGTGGGAGTCATACTGAAAGCACAGAGTCAAGAGAAAGATAAAAGTGAGAGCTCTAGATGCCTCCCAGGGCGGGGGAGGAGAATTTGAATCTCAAAGATGAGACCAAAGAGGTAAGCAAGACCAGGCCAGCTTATGAAGTACCAGTTAAGGAGTTTGGATTATTTCCTGAAAGCTATAAGCCTTTAAGCAATGGAATGATAGAATCAAATTTCAGTTTCAGAAACTACACTCTGATGACAGTGTGAAGAGATTGAAGGTGGGAAGTGGGAGATGAGGGGTGAGATAAAGTTGAGATGCAGGCATGAAAGTGCCTCATTTTTACTCAAAAACAGTCACATGTACCATGGCTTCATCCCCTGAATGAGAAAAATACAGGTCAATGCCTTTAGGTGTTTTCCAACTATTCTTTACCTGCTTCCTAATTTAGGAATTTTTAAGTGGATAGGGATTAGCAAAATTGCTAACTGAATTCACTTTTGAAATAATGGAGACATTAAGAAAGACTCCTGCTTGGAAAATGAGTGGAACGTGATGCCATTCACGAAGTAAAGATGAGAAGTAAAAAAGATCGGGAAGGAATGGAAGGGAGATGACTTCAGCTTGACCTTCTGAATTTGGGGTCCTGGGGCATCTGGAAGCACAGATACCCAGTGGGCAGTTATGTATATTCATCTGGAACTCAGGAGAGGAATCTGAGCTAGAAACAGAGTCAGGACACATCCGTTCCTGAGGAAAGCTCACCTGGGAAGTGTGTGCAGTGAGAAGACCAAGGTCAGAACCGGACCAACACCAACACGTAAGCATGGTCTGTGCTTCCACGGTAGGAGCAGCCAGAGATGAGAAAGGTAAATAGTGTCAAATGCAAGAGGAGAGTCAAGCAGGTAATGGAAAAAGCCCAGGGGATTTAGTAACTTAGGTGACCTCAAGGAAGTTAGTTCAGGGGCACAGTGTGGTTGGATGGCATTCTCCTTCTATTTCACTGTGGCATTTGACTCACTGCTACTTCAACTTACAACTTTTCTGATGGTGTAAAAAGCAGATCAGGAGCTGCTTGGGCCCTATTGCAGAGTGTCTTGACTCAGCAGAGGTAAAAAGTCAACCACCAGCTGCTCCGAAGGTCAGCGGTGGGAACCAGGAGACACATGAGGAGGCGTGGGCTAAAGAGCCTTCAGAAAAACTTTCTGATCATGGCCAGAAATATGCTTCTATTACCCTAGTATAGTTTAGCAAGGAAATAAAAATGTTCATTTTAGTTAGAATTCCTTAGAATTGCAAAGTTCCATCCAATAGTTGGGTTTTAATCGTCTTTCTATTTACCGGGCTCTGCACATCCAAAACCAAGTGAGGATGTGTATGCTTATTCTTTGCCCAGGTGGGGTCTTTCAGAAGAATTCGGTGCTTCAGACCTGAAACCGCAGGGCATCGCTGTCCTGAACACCCGCGGGTATGGCGCAGGCACCATGCCTGGGGCCACCCCACGGTCCCCCACGACTCCGAGCCCTAGCAGCAGGAGGATGGCCGCGGTGAGGTCGATGGCTTCACTGGGAGGGTCCCAGGCAACCCCATAGGTGCGGGCACGCAGGGTTGACGCAGCGCCACGAGGTAGTGCCCGTCCTGTGCAGCCCGGCCACCCTGCAGAGCGAAGCTGCCAGTGCCCAGGCAGCTGCGGGTGGATCCAGGCGAGCAGCCAGCACGCACGGCCACGACGCCCAGCCTTACAAGATGTGGCTCAAGGACGCCTCCATGCCACTGGGCAAGGTGGTGGTCCTGGGTGACAGTGACCTAGAGCATCTGCCAGGCCCACATCAAGAGGCTCCAGCAGGAGCCCAGAGGGGCAGGAGTCACATCCCTGATGTGCCTGAACTGGCCCCCAGGTGGTGCTTCCTGGAGGCCACCACTGTCAGCTGCTTCTACACGATCGACCCAGGCCAGGAACCCCTCAGCTATGTGACTGAGATCGCATGCAGTGAAATGTATATGCTGGACCCAGAGCTGCTGGGACCATCGCCCGGCCTGACCTCCCACGTCCCCTCTCCCCACCTCACCTTGTTCCCATGCCTTGGTCACTGCCAGGGACGCCGCACCTCTGCAGGGGAGCTGCATGGGGCTGCCGAGAGGAAGGACTTCTGTAAGATCCAGATGCTGCACCAAACTGTGGGGACCACCAGTTCCTGCACCCCGTGGTCAGTACCGGCAGCAGGGAAAGGGTCTGCTACGTTTTAGACCACCGCCGCCCCCCGAACCCCGCCTTGATGCTGTAGAGGAAGACGGAGAGACCTGTCTGCACCAGGTGGCGGCCCTGGACTATTGCACCACCTGCCACTACATCCTGGAGATGGAACCTTCATTATGAAGACAGAGCAGGAGGGCCACATGCCCCCGGCAGGCTGAGAAGTCTCAGGACGCCAAGCTGGCCGCCTACCTAGAAATGGGCAGTGTGACCTGATGATCCAGTCAGAGGACAGGAGATGGCTGTGTAGCTGTGAGGCCAACACTCGGCAGTAGGGGGGACCAGCCAGATGATGAGCACGCCCTCCTGGCCCGCCTTACTGCCATGCGCCAGCTGGAGAGCTACAAGGGGACCCATTCCCCAGGAAAGGAGCCGCCCAGACCCAGGGCTGCACTCAGGACCTAGAGGGACTCACCTGTCCCCCTGAGGCCCCAGCGTGACCCACAGGCTCACAGGGGAACAGGAAACTGAAGGGGGCTATGGACTGCTGAATACAGATATTGTGTAACAAGGAACAAATTTGTATATGGGATTTCTTGAGATTTCGTAATGAGTAAAAACTTAACTGGATGGGTTACTTATTGCCAACATAATGACAAATTAGATATGGGAACTAAGGTATATGTCAACTTCATTTTTTTTAAATTGACAAAGTAATTAGTTATGTATCAAATATAAAGGTCACAGAATAAATGTACTCATTTCTAGTCAGTATCTGGGATGTAGAGAATTAATTAGAAAAAGATGTCAACCAACTCCCACACGTTAAAAGACACAGAGCTCATCTGTCACCTTTCCCAACATCCCCCATTCCAGCCATAATTATTGCAACAGTGATGAGCTTGTAATTCTTCCATTTCGCTTTTTGACATTGTGATCTTATTGTTATTTCTTTTCCTCTGAGTTGTTTCAGCAAATGTTGGCAAGAGAGATTCTGTACCTAATTAAGACACAATCATCTTATTTCAATTTCATTGACAAAATGTGTTGCACAAGATTAGCTATCTCACATTGATTCAAAGTATTTAAAGGTGTGGCTGGTGTGACCCATGGTTACATAGCTTTGCTACCTCATATATAAACACATCCTAAAAGACAATCCTAATCCCAGGAAAGAAACGTTTCCAGCACCATGTAGAACAGCACTGTCCAAAAGAAATACAATGTGAAACTTAATATGCAATTTAAAATTTTCTAATTTAGGAATAATAATACCTCTCTTAGCTACCTCTGAAGTGGTCATCAATTAAACAGTGGTAATGAAATTGTCATTATATAAAGACTACCTATTATTATTACCAGTTCAACTTAAGTCTCAACTGACATTTATTATCTATTGTGTTGCAAGCATTCTTTTGTGTCCATCATCCTTCCCTTTATCCCAAACTATCCCCCAATCCAGCATAATATCTCCTCTCCCATAAACTCATCTACGTCAGCCTGGTGTTTTCCTCACCATCCCAAGAACTGCTTACCTTTACCAATGGTTTCCAAATGCTGGTACATTGGTGAGTACCAGGCTGTTAAAAATTTTTCACAGGTCCAAGTCAAAATAATAATAGTAATAATAGTCACAGCCATGTAGATTTTCTTCATAAAGCCAAATTGGTTAAATCTAAATAATTTCTGTTATTCTGAGATTGTCCGTCCTTTTTTTTTTTTTTTTGCAAAAGTGTCTCCTTTTTTTTAAACGAAAGGATGATGGTAGTGGTGTAGTGGTGGTGGTGGTGATTATGATGATGACAGACTTTTTTGTTGTTGCTTTTGTTAATGCCCTTTTTGGGCAAAAATATTAACTGGCATTGTTTATCCCCACCATTTTAAAAACTATCATATTAGATCCATGAAGTCCACATTCCATGCCTCCACCTCCTCAGGTGACAGTGAGTTGAGGAGAGGGTCCTATCTTACTATTGTTTAGCCAAATTCCCTGCAGAAGACCCTTCATTGGCTACTCATTGTTGTTGGGTTAATATCAAAATCCTGAAAACACTCATGCAAGCAGCTTCTTATCTGGTTTCTGTCTCCATTGTCTGCTTCAGCCTTGCTGGTCACCCGCCTGGCCCCACGTCCCCACCCAAGGTCTAGGTACAAAGACCTTCCTTTTCTTCCATCAAAACTCAGAACTCCTTTCTCTTCAGAGCCTTCACGTGCGTGCTCTCTGCCTGGAATACCCTCTCCTTGCCCACACCCTTCATTCCTCCCCCTCCCCCTGGCCAGTGCTCACCATCCTGCAGGACCGGCTGAAATGGCACACCACCGCCTCCCAACTCTCTGAGGTCCTCCCAAGAGATCTCTTTCCTACTTCACAGAGCGGAGGTGTTGCCACCCACAGGAGAAAGTAAATGGATTTCCCAAAGGTAGAGCCAGAACTGGGTCCAAAACCTAGGTTTCCTGGTGACAAAATAGAGAGGTCTTGACAGAACCTCTATGCCCCAATGAGGTCTTGATATTGGTGGAGTGGGGTGAGGTAGGGTGTAATGTGGGAAAATAAGCGGGGGTGGGGGGATTGAAATGGAAGGGCCCAAGACAGAACTAGCTGCTCCTGCCTCAACTCAAAACACAACCCCATCAGGAGACAAGGTCATTAACAGTTCTGTGTTACCCTTGGTGGGTTAAATGTAAATCGGGATAAATCCTTTGCACCCTTAAAAACAAACAAAAGAGAAGCCTTTCTGAAAGTGACCTATGTCCCTTCTTTATACATATTACAATGCCTGTGAAGTGCCCATTTTTCTCATTCCCTTCCACCTCTGCTTTCTGTAGAAGAATCCCCCTTGCACAGCAACAAGGCCGACAGGCTCTGGGACAGTTAGCTGCGAGTCCCCTTCCCGCCAGCTGACCTGGGCCGGCTCACCTTTGTGTGACACCAGCAACGCCATCTCTGGGAGCTCCTCAGCCACTCTGTCAGCAGGTCCTTTGTTCAAACCCACTGCCTCTCAGGAATGGAGGCATCCAGGGAGCTGGGACACTCAGGGGCCCCGGGGGCACCCTCTGGGGAAGCTGCCTAAAGAACACCTTCCACCCTCCTGGCTGTTTACAGCACTGACCTAAAGGATGCTTAAGAGCCATTTTTCACAATGGATGTTTTGTGAGGACTCCCCCCGCAAGCAGTGTAAACTGAAGATCCCCAAACATGTTGCTTGGAGTCTGGAGCAATGTGGGTATTTGGTTCAGTAGTTCTGAGTCCTTTGCCACCAAAAAAGGAAAAAAAAAAAAAAAAAAAAAAGGACCCTTGTAGGCCTTTCAGACACTTCCCTATAAGAAATTATATAACAAAGCCCAGCCGATAGAAGAAAATCCCAAACAAAACTCCTGTCCCAGCTGCTGTTCAAATCTCTAATGGGGCTCATTCTGGAATGACCTTCAGGAGGGAAGTTACTCAAGCAAGTGACATGACTCATTGGTTTATGAAAGCTGGGACAAACAAAAGGAAGCAAGTTCCTGGAGAAACAATAGGAAATATGAATGGTTTGTCTTCTGGAGAGCATGAGAACGGGGCCACTTCTTGGCAGTCAGGGGAATCCTGTTGGATGGCAGGACATTGCCTTCCCTGACGGGGTCCTCTGCAAGCACTCGGCATGACATCACACACCCTCCATGTCCTGTTCTGCCCGGGGAGCCCCCTGCATTTCTTGACCTTTCGGCCAGTGAACCAGCATGATGGGAACCACGAGAATGAGAAGGAGGAGAACCAAAGAGATACCACTCTGCCTGGATTCCTTTCCATTTAACCAGGGTTAAAGCAGAGAGAAATCTAACGCCGAAATAGCACCAGTGGGGCCACCCATTCCTTTACCCGTGCCATGACCATAAATGGTAACAAAATGGAGCAAGGATGACAGGTTCACGGTTATCTTAGTGAACAGGAAAAAAAATGGCGGTGGAGGCTGTGAAAATAGGCTACTGGTTGAGTAATTACTCTACAGTATTTTTCTACTGGTAAAAATTGGGAATGTCCGCAGAGAATAAAGTACTCAGGACTTAGAGCTGGCCCTCCTTTGCCCACCTATAGAAGAAGAGCCACATAGGGGTGATAAACTCTTTGAACTGTGTCTAAGTACCAGTACTGTTTACTTTGAGGAAGGAAACTGTCAGTTCTGTTTCTTCACAATGAGCCAACCACAATGTGCCTGATGGATCTGGGACTAGTGAAAGAGGGACCCGTCAAGTGTAGGAAACAAGGTTTATCTCGGGATTAGATTTAGGAAGACAAAAGTGATCAGGAGACGGCTGGGCAGGCATTGTTTGCTGTGAAACTCCAAGCATGGAGCTGTTTTTCTTGAGGGTTCCCCTCACTTCCTGGGTGGGAATAGGAGGCAAGACCCTAAAGTACTCTTTCTATTATTCACCATTTTTAAGAAAAGTAGATTTCCACCCCCGCCAACTCCAATAGTTTAGATGGTGATTTCTTCCTCCTTCCCACAATACTATTCTCTCTTAACTGAGAGTAACACCAAAACTTCATGATCAGAGGGTTTTTAATAATCAGTATGGGGAGAGTTCCGTTCCATCAAGGAATTCCACCTGAAATGTCTTGAATGTTGGTAACTACTGGGGCAGGAAGCAGATTTTGAAAGTCTACCCTTTCTGTTTCTGAAAGCAAATGTAAAGTAAAGCATATATGCCCAGGGATAAAACAAAGAAAACTCTCATGGGCAAAGTCGAAACGTGTGTGGACTCGAGATCTGGGAAAGTTCTTTCCAGAGCGTTCCATGACACAAGCATATGCAATTTGAAAAATGAAGAGTTTCACTTAAGGTTAAACATACTTTGAGTCACTGGCAAACGCTGCTACCAAAGGAAAAAAAAAAAACATCAGAATTCAAGGAAGAGGCCAAAATGTACTTTATTTGCAAAACACTTTTTCTACTAGTCCATGAAGTAAATCTTACGCTCTCGAAAGAATTCAGAGGCTTCAAAGTTGCTGACAAATTGACCAAGTATGTCTGCTGTAATGACTTTTACTCTACTCTCAGAAATGTTCAGACTTTGATATTGCCATTTTTCTGAATACTACAGACTAGCCTTCTCCCACTTCATCCTGACAGTAAGCAAGATAGACTACTCTTTTTTTTTAAAAAATAGATTTAAATATTCTGTTGGGAAACTTTGTTATGTCTTAGATCCATTTTGCTCAGCACTTCTTTTAACTTCTGCCCTCTTTTCCATTAAGATGAAAATCTCGTACCTTTCCTCCTAAAATAGCCAATATTCCCCTCTGTTGAGATTATGTCTTCAAGGTAGGAACCAGTTGTTCAACCCTCACAGCCAGTTTTGTAAAAGTTTATTTTCTGTTCTTTGTACTATAAAAACAATATTTTCCCTACTCTTTTCAAATAAGAGATCGTGGGTGAAGAGAAAATGCTTTTCCAAACCATCTCCAAATAGAATATTCCCATATGACAACTATTACCTACCCCACGACCCAATCCGAGTTCGGAAATCTTCCTTGGATTGTTGTTTTTCCAAAAGCACCCACACTTGGTAAGGATAATCTTTAGGGTTCTAACCATACTTAAATATTCGAATTCATGGTGGGTTGCAAGGAAGCACAAATGATTGATTTTGGTGACAAACTGAGGGAGACTGAACAAAAGAACTGTAGTTATTTTCTGTTGGGGTGTTTTATTTATGTATTTTAATTATACCACAGAGGTTCCCTAACTGGGCTCTTTGAATCCCAAAAATCTTAATGGGAATTTGATGTGTTCAAAGAGCTTCTTAGAAACAGTGGGTTTGCTTTTGAAGAAGACACAGGATGTAATGCAAGCCATCCACCATGTTATTAACTAAATCAGTTTATTTCTTCTTGTCATTTGCTGTTCACTCTCATTATGGCCCCTTCAATTTTATTTGCTATGAATAATAAAACAGAGGAAATGAAACATAACTTCCTGCAAACGAATTTTAAAAGCTTACACGAGGTTTTGGCCACTTAGAGATCCTTGAACGAAGAATGGTCCTCTGGTCTCTGGGAACTTGGTTCTGTAGGACAAAGTCTTGGAGGTAAAACCACTGATGAGGTAAGAGAGGTAGGTGGTTCCCCAAGCCCTACCTCTTACCCAGGCTGTCAGATCAGATCACTCAGCTCTGGAGTTCCGGGGGGCAAAAAATGCTGCTTATTTAATTGGATAAACAAAATTCTTTACAAAATTGAAACTAATTTAGATGTCCTCTAAAGAGTGCTTCTAATACAATGGTGGGAAAACCTGTTCTGGGCCATTTAAGACACTGTGATGGGGGCTGGACTCGGACCAGCTCGCCTTCTTCATCTTAGTGCGTCCCCCACCCAGCTGGACCCGGGAACCCGATGTGTGCTCAAAGCTGGGGGCAGGAATGACTGACCCACTGCAGGCCTATGGACACACAGAGGGTGAAAGAACAAGCATCTGCCTAAAAGCTGAAAGTAAGAGAATCCCCACGCAAGCTAGTGGGGGCAGGAGTCAAGAGAATGCCCCTGGGCTAAGACAAGTCTTGCTTCCTTCAGGACTCCAAGTCTCCATCTGAAGGAATTGCGGTGAGTCGGGTGAAAACCTCAGAACCCTCCTTGCTCCCTGGGAAGACGGAGGAAGGACGTTTGTGAAATTTTGCTCTGAGTCCCGGAGTGTAAGTCTGACGACAAGCCTCCATGTCTCACTAACTTCTGTCTCCGGGGCTCAAACAAAAGACAGAACAGCAAACCTCCTGAGTCTCCCCTCCATTCAAGACATATTCACAAGAGGAGAAACAGACAGAAAAAGGTCAAGAGTTGAGGGTTTTGTGTGTTTGGACATACAAGAAGGCAAAGGAAGTCAATACAATGATGCACAAATCTGCACAGAACTTAGAGACAGAGTCTGTCCAACTTGCACAGACTATGTACCAGGTATGCTCTAAGGGAAGAGTGAAGGAGTGCCTTCTGGGGCTTCCAGCAGATTTTGAAGGATTTAAAGCATATATTTTATTCTCATAAACTGTTATATATTTTCCCTGTTGGGCCATTACTTCTCTTTCTGTGTCTGTCTCTCTCTCTGTATGTTTTGAGAAACACACGCACAAAGAATACTGCTAAAACAGTGACCACTGACTTGATTGAGGATATGTGTTTTGACAAAACACTTTAATACTGGTTCATCTCTTTGGGGATATATCCCATAATTTTTCTCCCGAGGGTGGTGGTAACTCTAAAACCTTACACCTACAAGAACCGTACTCTGCTCTGTGGATATCTCGTTTCTTTCTTCAGTCACTTCTGTATACAGGTTCCCTCCCTGGTTCCGAATTGGGAATTCTGACTAAGGTAAATTCTAGAATTTAATCAATAAACATAATTACATTTAGTCTTTAGTCGCTTGTATGTGTAAAGCTATAGAGGAAGTATGATAAGGCAGTGCAAAACAAAACTCCGACGTTAGACCCTTTGGATTTGAATCCCAACTCCAAGAGCATGAGTATTGTGTGACCTTGGGTGGCTTGCCTCTCCCTAAGCTGACAGATGGGGAGCTAAACCTCCCTGGGGCTTAAAGACGATGGAGTGAGGATGTGTGTTATAACCAGAAAGCACTCGGAAAAGGGCCTGGCATGCAGCAAGCACTGTAGAAGTGTTTGCTATTCTTATTTAATCTATTAGTGATGCCAAATTGCCAGGGAATTAACTAACTCTCCATCTAGAAACCTAGTGATTCCGTTCTTCTTTCAACCATCCTTTGCATAAATATGGGTGTGTACACACACGTGTATCCTTGTACGTATATATGGGTGCACGCATGCACACACATAAAGTTTTTTCTAAGTTTCAGACAACGTTAGGATACATTGCCTAAGAGTAAGGATAAACTACTTAACCACAATAATATAATCACCCAGGAAATTCTATAATAATTCCATACTATAATCTATTAAAATGTCTAATCTGTATTTAAATGTCCCCAATTACACCAAGAATTTTTTTTTTTATAGCTGTTATTTTCCAAACAGGAGTCAGTCGGAGTCCAAGCATTGGATCTGGTTCTTATGATCACTGCTAAAGCCCCCTCCCCCCAAAAGTTTTCCTATACCTTCCCAAATAGAATTCCTTAACCAGAGAAATTAGGGAACCCCCGGCTCAGAACCATTTCTGTTGACTTCTGCTGCTCTTCACAAAGCTCAGAGGGACGTCTGTTGTGGTTTCCAACGGTTGTATTTCCATTAAATGAAACCTCGATTGAGAACAGTAACCTCTGGAGACCAGTCACCACCCCGCTCCGCGCTGAAGTTTCCTGGGAGTTTTATATTCCTTCGTGTCTTCAGCAGACCTGCTTTCTTTGTTTAATTGTTACGTTAGAAATCTTTGCCCGCTCTTCCTTTTCTCTGTTCTTCTTACCATCAGGCCTGACACCCAGCATCTCGAAGGTGAGAACTGAACTCCTGCTACGTTGGCCTCTGTCTCATGTTCCCACAATGACTGCCAACCCTTCCAACAGAGAGCCAGAGAGACAGGGACAGGAAGCTTTTACTTTGACTTGCAGATTATTCGAAGCTAGACAGTTAAGCTATCTGACGGCTTTATTCACTTCTCTGTCATTTGGCCTGTACCCTTTTTTTTTTTTTTTTTTAGTTTTATTGAAGTACAGTTGATTTATGTTGTGTTAATTTCTTCCGTACAGCAAAGTGACTCAGTTATACACACATATATATATATATTCTTTTTAATATTAAGTGGTGTGTTCTCCAGACTCTTCTGAGCCATTTTGAAAGCAAAGCTGGCATTTCCTCTTCCGACTGAAAATCTCCAGGAGCAAACTGGATGAGGCTTCCCAGAGGAAAGGGTTTGGTTTGCCCCTTCCCAGAGGGTCACCGTGCTATCTATTGACACATTCCAAAGCCTCATAAAAGCTGTCAGAGACTACCCGAGAGAAACACCCATTAAGTATTATGGGTCTTGATCTTTACAGCTCCTAATAACTTTTCCCTTTGAGTTTGCCCAGAGCTCTGCACATAATTAAAACAAATAAACAAACCAACCTTATTTCTGCCTTGCCTATGAGTTTGCTGTGTGACCTCAGGAAAGTCACTTAACCTTTCTGGTCCATATTTTCTTCTGTTAGGACCAAAAAAAAAAAAAAAACCCAGTATGGACAGAGAAATCACTAAAGAATAAATTATCATAATAATTGAGTAGATTTTTAAAAAAATCTTTAATTCATCACTTCAAAAATATATCTAAAATCAGAGAAAACTGTTACTTCTAAATGTCTAAGTTTTAAAAGACTGAATTTCCAAAACATAGTCACTCATCTAATCATATAAAACTTTCCTTAAGAGTCAAAGATCATATGAAGGGCTTCTGTATTTTTGCCGAAAGCAAACCAAAATAAAGTAGGAGGAATTTGAAAGGGAAAAGAAATTTCTCTTTTAAATGTCCTGGAATCATTGTTGTGTGGTCAAAACAAATGTTTTCATGTGACTCTTATTTTTTGCATTAAGTATATCAATAACACTTAAGCTCTGATCCAAAAGTTTCCATCATTCTCCCAAAGGGACCTCTTTTTCTCAGGATGAATTTATATAAATTTTGTCCAATAGAAATATTACCAGCTAAAATGTTTTTGTCCTGGGCTTCCAACACTGCAAAGCTCTGTCTCAGCTGAGTACCCATTTAGCCTCATTCTTCATTGCTCTTTGGCAAATGCTTTCTCACTGTTTTTTGTTTTTAGCGAAATATGAATACTTCACCTTAGTTCACAGAGATCTGCCACCCCTTCTTTTGTGCTCTTAGAGTTGTCATGAAATTCACAGTGTTATGAATTATTTTGAGAGTGTCACCATGTGGTGATTATATTCTGATCTTACTTCATTCCTATGGGTCTTTCCTCTCCCATTTCCCAATGGTAGTCCTATTTCTATTGTTTAGGAAAACCTCAGAGAATCTAAACAGACTCTAGGAGTCTAAAAATTTAAAAATATGCACAGGGTGTATCTTCTAAATAGAGAACTTGAAACCCTAAATTCTAAATGCCTAGCTTACTTCCATCTATTTTCAAAAGCAAAGAACAATATTTTATCTTGAAATTAAAGTTAACATAAATAACAATGTTTGGAGAAAACTTTATGCCAATGTCTAAAGCCAAAGGGACAGGCTGGGTCCTTGCTGAGTCCTGAAAGAGAATTAGGGGAAAGTCAGAGATTTCCTGTCTTTGTAATGAGTTTACTAATTAAATCTTAATTGTAAACCAAGCTGAGCAAAATTTAAATGAACCTCTGGTGCCAGCAGCCAGGTTATTACGGTGGAATTGTTTATAAGGACAGGAAAGTGACTTTCTAAACACCAGATTCCTGTGCGTTAGCCAAGACTCGGAGAAAGTTCCCAAGAGGGGAAACACAGAAAAAGGCAGGATAAGTGACTTGGGCCTTAAGATAATTAAATGACACTGAGATGTCTCCAGTCCCCTGAATTCAGTCATTGCCGGGGGCCGCCATCTTTCTGTTTGGATGGGCTGGAAGCAGCCACATCTGCAATAACCGATGTGTTTTCCCCCCATTTTACAGCTATTTCAGCAGTAACCTAACAGTGATGGAAATGGAAATTCCTGTACTTTGTAAACCCTGACTGTTCTATTGAAAAATAAGCTTTGCAAATACACAGAAGTCCAAGCACTGGAGAGAAACAAAGCTGCCATAATAAGAGAGTGAAAAAGAAAGTTGATTTTATTTTCTCCTGGGAGAGAAATAAAAGGCAGGGTGTAAAATAAATAAAAAGAGGCTCGTGGCTATCTACGTGGTTCAACATTATTTATTAGAAGATTAAGAAAGTGAATTATCCAATGCTCCTATTTTGCTTTGATTGTTTACATTCACTCATTTAAAGTGAATTCACTCATTAAAGTGAATAAACTTCCTTATAGCCTTTCTTTTTAGAGGCAATTTTTACAGCCAGCTTTTCTTTTCCTTATAAATGTATTTTGCCATTAAAACCCTCCGTTTGTGAAAAAGAATATATATATATATGTATGTATGTATAATTGAATCACTTTGCTGTACACTTGAAACTAATACAACATTGTAAATTAACTATATTTCAATTTTTAAAAATCCTCCATTTGCCTCATTTTCCACTGGAAATGGGCCTATGTGCTGAGTACCCAGCAAAGTACCCTCACAAACTAGTAGCACGTCACAGAGCAGGGACCATGTGGGAAATATTCCATCACAATCCTAAAGGCAATTTGGTTGATAGAAGAAGTGTTGGCTGATACCTGTGTTCCAAAGGTGGGCAACTGGTAGACATGTTCATTAGCATAATTCCATCCTTTATCTTTCTCTGCTCTCCAAGGAAACCAATGATAGGAATGCTGGGATAGATATTCTATAGAGTAAAGGATTAAAATAAAAGAGGCAATATAATTTGAAAATATATTAATATTATATATAATTATGATATAATGTAGTCCATTCATTTATGTAATTTCTGAAATGCAAAATGATCTTGCTATTCCACCAAAATTTTTTAATTTTTTCCTTTAGGCCTGCTCTTGGGTCAGAGGAAGAGAAGTTGCCTTCAGAGCAAATTATGGGACTAGGCTCCTTCTTTTTGGTCGTGTCATAATCTATACTCTTGGGTCCTCACATCAGATATAGGTGGCTTGGAGGAAGTCATAATTCCAACAGGAGCCACACTGAACATAAATGCGACATGTCTCTACTCTTCACAAGGCTATTAAAATGTTTAAGAGAAGGACTGGGAGTGTATAATTTATTATTAATGTTATTGTCATTTTGACCTTTTAATCCAGAAGGAAAGAACTCAAGGAAAGTGTCCCCTGGAAGGCTGTATGTATTTAAAAAAATCTCTTCCAGACTTCCCTAGTGGCACAGTGGTTAAGAACCGCCTGCCAGTGCAGGGGACACAGTTGTGAGCCCTGGTCCAGGAAGATCCCACATGCCGCGGAGCAACTAAGCCCGTGCACCACAACTACTGAAGCCCACGCGCCACAACTACTGAAGCCCATGCACATAGAGCCCGTGCTCTACAACAAGAGAAACCACCGCAATGAGAAGCCCGCTCACTGCAATGAAGAGTAGCCTCTGCTCACCGCAACTAGAGAAAGCCTGTGCACAGCAACGAAGACCCAATGCAGCCAAAAATAAATAAATAAATTTATTTTTTAAAAAAACCTCTTCCATCTCTAACGTCTTGGAGTCACTTTCTCAGTTATCCCCGAAGAGAATTTTTGAACTACTATTTATTTACTCAGTAAACTTAAATTGTTTTTATGGACCTTTGCCAAAACTCCTAATTGTTGTTTCCTTTGTTTTGTTTTTAAGAGGACCCAGAACCTACATGGAGATTTACATAATAAAACTTCATTTCATCTTCGAAATCTTTTGAGAGGATTTTAAGCTCTGGTAGAGCCCGTATTTCAGAAGTACAACTTCTGCTTACTGTTTTCCATCTTCCAAGTAATCAAAAGATAGAAACTGGTGCTGTGACCATAGACAGCTCCAATAGAATAGTCTGACTTGTCTCCACTGGTTTCTTGAGTGTTGTTCAAGAGAGAAAGAGGATAAACCATTTCAGGTTTAGTTATGGGGTCAGAATTTTGGAGATACATGGCATGGCTTTTGTTTGGAAGTTGCTGGTGTACTTTTTTATTTGTTCTTTAAAATCTTTTCCTTACTTTCTCCATCATTACCAATGTTATGGCCAGAACAAAACTGGTCTCCAGAAGCCTTTCTAGGGAATAAGCCAGTTCTAGGAACCCTTAGAGCCATAGATTCCTTCATTGTTACTGCTGGGAAGGACTTTCATCTCCATCAGTTCTAAAAAGGTGAAAGAGGGATTTAACTGGCAGATGGTCCAACTGCACCTGGACAGCACAGTCCTATCCAAAATCTGAGCCTTGGTCTCACTCTACCAAAAGCCCAGTCCTTAGGCTTCTGCTAATTGTCTAGCTTTTGCAAGCTAAAGAGATCTTCACAGGACTAACCGGTGCTAGCACAGAAGTCAGGGAGCCTGCTTTGTTAAAAATATATTTAGCATGGGACAGAATCCAATTTCTTTCAGCATGTAAGTTGTCTGCATTGAAGTGCCTACAGATATAAACATATACTGGCTTCCTTCACCTTTTGGTTAATTCAGAACTTAGTGAGGGTTTAGAGCTTAAATATTATTTAGTTTAATGCCTTAATTTTACAGATTAAAAAAAAAGAGAGGCCAAAAGAAATATGTAGTCTATGGTAGAGATACTTTGGCACTGCCTTCATAATTCCTTATATGATTATGTCCAGAGAGCCCAGAACTTATAGGGAAGCCATATACATGTTTTACTTCAACAAGGTGGCTTAGCCCCCATGGTAACAGGTGAATGGGGATGGCATAATAAAATGTGACATCAAGTTTTGGGGGAAGTTTGTTTCATTAAAATGGATTTTTCCCAATTAGACTTCCATTTCTAGATTTCTGGGATGTCAAGTGATAATCTAAACTGTACTGAAAAGCACTAGCAGTCTGGTGGGAGCAAGATGGTAAGCAATTTGGGCAGAATTACCAGCCAAAGGTCAGATCAGTTCCAGCGACAAGTCTCACAGCTGAGTGTAAGCTCCAGCACCGATGGCCTCAAGCCCCCAGATGCTGTGAGAGGCTACTCTCTCCGAGACTAAGCGGAAGTGTCCCACTGGGCCACCACGTCTAATTTGATTTCAGAGAAAATAATGAGAAGCTTTAGAAAGCCTCCAATTTTTTTCCTCTTTCTTACCTTCTTTTTGAACAAGGAAATCATTGCTTTGGAAAGCCAAATTTGGTTTGGTTTGTGGGTTCCCCCCGCAACCCAAGGACTGTTGGAGACCACATTTTTCACCCAAGACTCAGTTTTGTAGCTTGTAGATTTCGTAGCTTCTTCAAATGAGGTGCATGTGCAAGAGAGGAAAACATGTGAGGAGAGAGCTATCTCATTCTGTAATAATGAGAGGGAGGCAGTGGCAAAGGGTAAGTGGATTTGGAGGTATTTCTCAGCTGATGAAAAAGAGCTTCTGGCAACGATCAGTCTTGCAGGGGCAACTGAGGACTCCCAGAGCTGGCTGCCACACAGCTGAGCTTCTGTCCCCCAAGGAGTACACAATCAGGCGGGGCAGGCTATAGACTGGTGTAAAGCCACTGAAAATGATATAACCAACGTTCAACTCCACGAGGGCTTGGAATGGTGTCTGTCTGTTAATCACTGTGTCCCCAGAGCCTAGAACAGGGCCCGGGCCAGAGTTGGTGTTTACTATATATTTGTAGACAGAAGGGTTACCATATTTGGGAGAAGCATCAAGCCAAGGATTAATTCAAGAAACATTCTCTGAGTGTCTGGTTATTAGCAATGTCCTAAAAATTGCAAAAAACACAAAGACAAAAAAGTTTTTTAAGAAAATATTGCAAGCGACATGTCATGGTGAAAAGACCACAGCTTTGAAGATCACTTTCTCAGCTTTGACCTTTGCAGGCTCTGTAACCAGGGCAAGTCACTTCCTCTCATGTAGCCTCATTTTTTTAAATCTGTAAAATGTGGATAAACCATAATTCATAAAGATACATGCACCCAGTGTTCACTGCAGCACTGTTTACAGTAGCCAAGACATGGAAGTAACCTAATATTCATTGACAGATGAGTGGACAAAGAAGATGTGGTATATATATATTAGATATATTGTATATATATATAGTGGTGTGTGTGTATATACACACACACACACACAGACACGGAATGTTACTCAGCCGTAAAACAGAATGAAATAATGCCATTTGCAGCAACATGGATGGACCTAGAGATTATCATACTAAGAAAAGTAAGTCAGCAGAGAAAGACAAACATCCTATGATATATATTATATGTGGAATCTAAAAAAATGATACAAATGAACTTATTTACAAAACAGAAATAGACATAGAATAGACCCACAGACATAGAAAAAACACTTCTGGTTACCAAAGGGGAAAGGCTAGGGGTAGGGATAAATTAGGAGTTTGGGATTAACATATACACACTACTATATATAAAATAGATAACCGACAAGGACCTACTGTATAACACAGGGAACTACACTCAATAATTTGTAATAACCTATAAGAGAAAAGAATCTGAAAAAGAGTAGATATATTTATATGTATAACTGACTCACTTTGCTGTACACCTGGGACTAACAAAATTGTAAATCAATCATACTTCAATTTTAAAAAAAAGGAAATGCACCCACTTCACAGAGTTTTGTGGGAAGTAACTGAAAGGAAAGTGCAGAACACAATTCCTGGCATATAGTAGGTGCTCAGTGAACAGTATTTTATACATATATTTTTTATGACAAATTTTTGTTTACTAAAAAAAAAGCAATAGCAAAAACTTAGAGACAAATGGGCAGCCCATACTGGTTGACATTCATTCTACATATTTTTTTCCAGCTTTATTGAGATACAGTTGACATAAAACACTGTGTAAGTTTGAGTTATACGTGTAGTGATTTTATATATGTATGTATTGCAAAATGATCATCACAATAAGGTTAGTTAACACATTCTTCACCTTATATATTTACAATCTGTGTGTGTGTGTGTGGTGAGAATTTTTAAAATATACTCTTTTAGTAACTTTTAAACATAAAATATGTAAGTATGGTCACCATGACGTATATTACCCTCTGGCCACCTTCACCCATTTCCCCCACCTCTGGCAACCACCATTCTACTCTTTGTTTCTGTGAGTTTGGGTTTTTTTTAGATTATGCATATCAGTGAGACCAGGAGGGGCTGTGTTTCAATGTGGTCATTTGCTAGAACCACGTAACAAAATGCCACTGACTGGGTGGCTTGAACAACAGAAATTTATTCTCTCACAGTTCTGGAGGCTGGAAGTCCAAGATCAAGGTGTTGGCAGGTTTGACTTCTTCTCAGGTGTGTCTCGCTGGCTTGTGGACAGCCACTTTCTCACTGTGTCCTCACCTGGCTTTTCCTCTGTGCGCGGGTGCTGTCAGTGTTTCTTTGTGTGTCCGAATTTCCTCTTCTTATAGGGATGCAGGTCAGACTGCATTAGGGCTCACTCTAATGGTCTGATTTTAACTCAGTCACTTCTTTAAGGGCCCTAAATCCTAACACAGTCACATTCTAAGATACTGGGGGTTAGGGCTTCAACACATGAATTTGGGGAAGGATGAAGTTTGGCCCATCACATCCAGTAAAACTTTATTTACAAAAACAGGCAGTGGGCTGATTTGTCCCATAGGTCATAGTTTGCTGAGTCCTGGTTTAGAGCCTTTAGTCCAGCTGCTTAATTTTTAGATGCAGAAAACTGAAGCTGAAAGAAGCCAAATGACTTGACCCAAGATCACCCAGCTGGTCTGAGGCAAAACTAAGACTAGGACCCAGCAGGATACATTTGTCACCACCCCACAATCTCCCACACTGCTGTTCCAGGCAGTGCAAGGTCACATGTGGTCAGAGGGGAGCGAGGAAGGGCTCTGGGTGATACGGACTCTGATGAACATGGTGCGAGCAGAGCAGAGAAGGCAAATGCTACAGGAGGAGCAAGGCTGACAGTGCTTCCCAAGGAGCTCTCAATGGTGTTCATTAACATGCCAGGATGATGTTTGCTGGTAGAAACTGAGTGTCTCATTCCAGACATCATCTGCTTATCAAAAGGATCCTTAAGATGCTGACTCCATCAAATTCAGCCTATGCTTCAGCCACACTTCCTGTGTTTTCTGAGAAGCTGGAAAGCAGGACCTCTGATCCTCTGGTAGGACAGATCTATGCATCCCTCACAGACCAATCTCAAATGTCACCTTCTCCAGGAAGTCTTCTCTCATTCCCCACCCTTAGCCCCCTAACAAGCACACACCTCCCTCTCACACCAATAGCACCTTGCTTATATCACTATGTCGGCATAAAATTATTGGCCTTTGATTAACGGTGGTAAACAGCTTGTTTGCTACGCTAAGCTGTGAACCGTTTGTGTGCACTGCACGCTGTACCTTGGCAGCAGAAACCACATCCCTGACCCATAACAGATACTCAGGATTTGCCAAGTGAACAATAAATCCATTCCAGTCTCATTCCCAGCCCTTCACTCTGCTGAGTCGACCTCTCGATGAATGTGGCCAGATCGAAAGGAGGTTATTTGTCCAATTAAGAAGAGGTAAGGCTTGATTTTCCCTTCAAGGGTTAAGGGGGAAAGGTTTGACCGGTTTAAACCGGGGAGAACAGTATTCAGGGCTTGAGTAGTCAGGCAGGTGAACTCTCCCGGAGGAATCCCACCTTCCACTGTTTCCAAACCACTCCAGAACAGGTTCCCGGACCCCATGGCGAAATGGCTGAGCCAGGTGGAGTCTGGTTCCAGGAGCTGAGTGCAGGGTGCATGGACTGCCCCCGGCCCTCAGCCTGTGGAAAGTACCAGATCCGGGCGTGAATCATGCCTTCTCTGCCACTGGAAGGGGCTGCATCCTCTCACCCAGTTTTTTAAAGACTTCTCATGAAACCCTTGTCTCTGATAAAGTGCAAAAATGCTAGTGCAGTTTTGTGGCCACAAACAAGAAGCGGCAAGGAAAAAAAAAAGAAAAATGGAGCGGAGCTGGGAAATTGGGCCTTGTAAGAGTTGTGGCCAGAACTTAACCACATGTTAATCTGTTTCTAGGGCAATAGAGACTGGATTTTATAAAACTATAGACAGCTGTCACTGTAAGTCATGCTGACAACCAGACTAACATTTTTAAAACTTGGCTCTAAATCCATCCTAGGTGATACTCCATTTTAACATGAAAAACTGATCTCTTTTCAGATTGAAATGGATCAACTCATAATTTCTGCTTCTAAAGTGGTGTTCAATTAGATGAGCCTGGACAGTGATAAATATTGAAAGCAAAGTTTAAAATAACTTTTCAAGCTTTGCTTTACAGAGATATCATGAATTATCCACTATTAAAATTACAGTGGTAAAGGGTGTCTAATATAAAATCAAATAGACCAATGTTTTAAAATTTTTAATAGTTAATTAAGTGAATGTCTATGGTTGACAGATTAGCTGTCTCCACTACACTTTTAAAAATTTAAGTACTGAAATCAAAACTTCCTGGGCCTAAATTTATTTCTTTTTCTCCTCAAATGAAAAATAGCTGAGGGCAGGAGGGAAAGAAATATTGTTTTCTCTTGCTTTTGAGGCTATATTTGATTCTGTCTTAAGTAGTTTATTTAAATAAATTTATTCCAATAAGTACAATTCAATGATGATTTTTCTTCTGCGCTCCTAACAGACATCTGTTTGGGGATTCAATTTCATGTTCCCTAAAAATGTTCCCACTTCACAAGTTTATCACCAACTTGCTGGAGATTATGAGAGAATATTTTTGGTTGACAGCATCTATCAAAGTAGTTCCCATAGTTTCAAGAAGAAAGGCAGAGAACATGGGATAAAATTGTCATGCATCTCCTGAAACAAAATTTTGTCTTTCTTTCTTTTCTTTTTTTTTTTTTTAACTCATGGCTTATTAAAACTGAACAGTTAAAACTAACATGCCTTGTGGCCCCAGAAGGCAGAAGTAGAAGCAATAGATGGAGACAAATTTGGGGTTTCCATCACTATAGACTTTGTAAAGCCTGGTACCCGAAGGGATGGGGAGTGACCAGCTTCTGCTTGGGCTTGGGCTGCTGAAGACAGAGCTCCCAGACTGGCTAAGGAGGGAGGGCGGGAGCCAGGTGACCTCTACAGTATCTCCTCCCAACGCTAATGTCCCTTATAATTTCAGGGACATTAACCATTTGCTTGCCTTGAATGTCTCTTCTTTCCCCACAGCCAGCATTTTTGCATCGGCCCCTCAATCTTCACCCCACAACAGCCGGGCTTCCATCCCCGACTGCTGCACCGGAACTGCTATCCCTAAGGTCACAGATGACCTACTAATTGCCAGGGCTAATGGACACTTTTCAGTCCTTACCTCACTTACCCTTTTGGTGGCATGTGACCACACCCTCCTCCCTGAAACTCTTCCTCCTGTTGGCTTCTCCCTCCGGCCACTGTTTCCCCCAAGGTCCGTCTCATTTGTTTGGAAAGCACGTTACTAGGCATCTACCATGTGCAGGAAACGGTGCCAGATGTTGAGATACAAAGACAAATAAGGCATAACGCTCCATCCCAAAGGGAACTATAGAGTTGGTGACTAATATTGATTGAGAACTCACTAAATTTCAGGCACAGTTCTGGGAATTCTGACTCCAGAGTCTGTGTACGCTTTCCTGTGTTGTATCTCTTCCTAGGGATTTTCCTTCATATCACTTTTCTTCTCTCTTTACTCTTCTTTGACTAGTTCATTAACACCCGGGACTTACACCTGAGTTAAGGTCAATAGAATTAAAGATAGGACTTAAATCTACAGAACTATTTGGCACTTATTTTACATACTTTTTAAACACGTGTGTGTGTGTATACACTTAAAAAGGAACAAAATCCCAGCAGTTAAGCCAGTGTTTTAAGCCCAATATCTATTCTCTTTTTCTGTCCAAGGATAACTGGAAAAATGCTGTATAGTCTCTGCCTATGTTCTGAGAATAGTATTTCGTATAACTGAACATCAAGGTTGAAAGCAAAAGAATATGAGTGAGGCGGTACCTATCATCACTATTTTCATCAACTTTTGAGTGAGACCAATGAGCAGCTAAACCAGGGGAACAATTAAACGGCCCTCCTCAGCACAAAGCACAAGATACACATCTGCTTTGCAGGCTCAGAAAATTCCAAGGGACCAAGAATTCTCCAGGTAGAACCAGACTGTCCCCAGCAGGACTTCCTGCCTCAGCCAAGATCTTGGAGCTCCTCCTGACTCCATCCTGAATTCAGCTCCTTGCACAATATTGCTCTTCTGGGAGGGAGAAATTCCTTTCTGACTCCTGCGCAAGTGATCCACTCAAGCCCCAAAGCCTAAGATTACATGTAATTACCCCTCATCTCTATTTCAGTTTACCCAGACAGACTTGTTATCAGTGACAAGTCAGCAATTTTTTCTGCCCTCGAAATATTACATGCCCTGGTTTACCACGTAGCAGAAGCCTATGCCGATAAATAGGCTTAATTTGGTTAGAGAATATTTTTCCTGAGAACTTGTTTCTGGTAAGATACTCTGTACTCTGTGGCGAGGCAAGCTCACAGATTGTCTTGGGAGAAACACATTTGCCTGCTGTAAGAGAATGGTTGAAAAAAGAAAATATCAATAAACAAATATCATAAGACAAACTTATGTTTACCAAAGTGGAAGCGGGGGGAGGGAGGGAGAAATTAGGAGTTGGGGATTAACAGATACACACGACTATATATAAAATAAACAACAAAGACCTACTGTATAGCACAGGGAACTATATCCAATATCTTGTAACAACCTATAATGGAAAAGAATCTGAAAAAGAATAAACAGATACATATATATATATATGTATAACTGAATCACTTTGCTATACACCTGAAACTAACACAGAAATGTAAACCAATACTTCAATACAATGTAAAATGATACTTCAATTAAAAAAAAGGAAAATATCAATAATTAAAAATACACAAAAAATTATATCCTGAGCTTTGCAGGTGGCTTCTTGATGACAAAAATTCCAACCAGACTAAAGTACAAAGTTGGCCTGTCCCTGAAAGCTCACATGCCAGTGCATGGGGTCTTGTGGTGTATATATGGTTGTGTGTATACGTGTGTGTATGTGTTTGTGTGCTGTGGGAGGGACGCCGGAAGAGGGAATTCATTATGCAAATTAGCACTTGTCAACAACTAAAAAAGAGGTCTAGGTTAACCACAAAGCAGGCCTGCTAGTAATGGCCTAAATTAAACAAATTCAACTTGTTTTTCTCAACACTTCTTCAGGTCTTTAAAGAAATCACAGAAAGGTATGGTGCCCATAAATATGTAGTATATTAGTCTCCTTCCCCTAGTTCTTGGGGAGATGAGGTAGTCTACACAAGAACTGTGTCTAAATCATTTAAACGGTTCAGGGAAATCATTTAAAATTGGTTTAGGATAGAAATTTTTCCACAATGCCTCTTAAAGTACACTCCAGAGTGCCAGAAAAAATTACCAGAATATCACAAGAAAACATACTCTGTGCGATGGCTTTCCTATCTTTCCTCACTTCTGCCCAGATGATAGGTTCTAAAGGACCTCACTTTAGACTGGAGGTTGGCAACGACTCTTGGGCCACATCTGTCCAGCTGCCCAACTTTGCAAATAGAGTTTTATTAGAACACAGCCACACCAATTCATATATGGACATATTGTTGGCGCTGCTTTCATGCTACGATGGCAGACAGGAGTATTTGCAAGGACCCCTATGGACTGCACAGCTGAAAATATTTACTGTTTGACCCTTTACAGAGAAAGTTTGCAGAGCCTGTTTGGTTGTTACTTCCTGTTGTGAGGGCCTCTTCAAGAGCTCTCTCCCCATTGAAAACCAAGAACCACACTTTTTTTTTTTTTTAATAAATGTATTTACTTATTTATTTACTTTTGCTGTGTTTCTGTGAGAGGGCTTTCTCTAGGTGTGGCGAGCGGGGGCCACTCTTCATCGCGGTGCGCGGGCCCCTCACTATCGTGGCCTCTCTTGCTGCGGACCACAGGCTCCAGACGCGCAGGCTCAGTAGTTGTGGCTCACAGGCCCAGTTGCTCCACGGCATGTGGGATCCTCCCAGACCAGGGCTCGAACCCGTGTCCCCTGCATTGGCAGGCGGATTCTCAACCACTGCACCACCAGGGAAGCCCCAAGAACCACACTTTTTAAGCTTAATAAGAGTAGATGTGGAGTAAGAACTACAGTGATTTTATTCAAAGTGGTCTGTGATGGTTCCTGCAGTCTCCCAGGTACCTGGGCAAGTCTTTCTTTCAGTAGCTTGAGAAGAATAAAGATGAGATCTTGGATATGAGAGGCATTGCTGTATCTGTATGAAAAAGTGATCAGAGGCCTGGCTGGTCTAGAATGACAGAGGCTAGTGAAGATTCAAGTGTAAGAGGAGGAGGGGTCCATCTAGTGAAAAGCTGAGTAGGGTCGGGGGAGGCACAGGTGATAGGCTTAAATCTCTCTGCAAGACTGGTTTTGTGCCAGAGAAGTAATTACCAGCAAAAACAAAACTACCCCCATCTAGACTACCCTGCAGGAATTCGAGTGAATTTATTTGTGGAGAATTTGGCCAATACATTCACACACACACCATCCTACATGCGCAAGGAGCCCTCATCCCCTAATGTACAAAGCAAGAATAACGCCTCTCTGTTCTCCTACAAGTTCTTGTACAAACACAAGCTCATTTGTGGTTCACTAAGTGTGAAACAATTACCCCCACAAACAAAGCAACAGAAAGCAAAAATAGCCTTGTGTGTATTTTTCAGTTTGTGGTCTCCTCTGTGTTTAATACAAAGAGAGAGTTAACAAAATGAATGACTACATTACACCTGAAGAAGATGGGGAAGCAGATAACTTTCTTAAGTGTTTCTCTTTGACAGCCATTACGACACATGTACCTCGAAATATAATTTGGTCTAGTTTCAGGACACTTGTGTTGTGTTGTCATTTGAATGAGAACCATTAGCTTCAGGGCCCTGGAGGAAGCCAACTTCTGCCCTAGAGGAATGGGGATGGTCACCGTGTGTACGGTGTTTCATCTCTGAGGCTCACCAGTGGATAAATCATGAGAATAACTTGACTTTGAACATTCTCACCAAAGAGCTGCTATCACAACACTTGGAGAAGATTGCTGTTATGTTTATTGCTACTGAAAACTTAGTGGTTTAGGATGCCAAAGAGGAAGAAAGAAGCTTATCTATTCAGCTATTCTGGATTCTAGAGTAATTTGCCATTCTTATTGCTGTGTATCAAGAAAGTGGCAAATTCAAAGGCTGTCATTTATTTCACTAATGGAATTAAAAATGAACATGGTCCAGAGCGATAATCAATGCCTAGCTCGTTGTGATGGATTATGGTTCAGCTAAATAGTATGACCTTTAATTACCTGAAAAAATGCAATTTTCCAATGTCTTTCCTGCTTACTCTGTGATTTCCCACACAAATACAACCTGTCATGTGCTATATTTATTTAGCTTAAATAAATTTAGTGCTTATAAAAGGTGCTGGATTAACAGCTCTGAAGTAAAATTCTTTATCCCTTTAGTCCTTTATTATTAAACACTTTTAGAGCACTTTGTTCTTTTTTTTAAGCTCCACTCAGTCAATTCATTTGGTTGTTTTTAAGAATATTCTTTTATAGGGGGTAAGATCATTATTCTTATTTTTTTTAAATAAGAATCCTAAAACGTCAAAGGTAAGGGATGGGACCTGGGTCACAAAAAGAGCGAATGATTAGTTCGTTTTAGCTCCTAAACTGGCATGTAGGGTAGCTGATGAGAGCTGTACAGAACTTAAGTAGTAACATTCAATTACAGGTTCCCAAATACAATCAATCAGCTTATATCCAATAAAAAGTAAGAGAAGCTAATGTTCAACATTTGATGAAAACCAAAAGTACTGATGTGAATTACCCAAAAATGTGTACTGGAGACTGATAACAGAAAGAAAGAAGCCAATAATGATTTTTAAAAAACAAACAAAAAAAAGCTTGGGGTTTGACTGCTTTTTGGAAAAAAAAACAAAAACAAAAAAAACTGTTGATTTTAAAATACATACATATAAAGGGGAAAAAAGTTAGACTCCTGCATCCAAGTATACTTATTCTACAACAAAGGAGAAACAAATATTTTCCTCCGGAGCTATCCCTGACCCCAGATATCTCTAGCTCAACAATATCCCCTATCACAAAAATGGGTTTTCTTTTTATCTAGATAATTTGCAGATTCAGCATCACTAAGGGTGCTGTTGACTGTTGACTTTTCAACACAAGGTAAAGTTTTCAAGATTCCATCTACAAAAGTCCACCAGTCAATAGAACTGGGTATGTTTTCTTAATCACTGACAGATGAAAAAGAAAGTGGGGGTGGGGTAGAAAAATATTCATTCTTATTTTAATTTGCATTTTTTATTAAGGTCTTCATACTTGTTAACTATTTTTGTAATTTTAAAATGTATATCATCTACACATTTACCTATTAAGATCTTACTGTTCTCCAAATCAATTTGTCCATGGAATATTATACATTAGGGCCACCTATATTTGACCATGGTATTGGTTGTAAATATCTTTACAGCTTGTTCTTTAACCTCTAATTTTGTTTATCTAGAAAGACTGTGATCATTAGAAGCTTCTTTATTTCAATGTTATGTAGTCTAAACTATCTTTTCCAAAACAAATGTCTCCGTAACGTTTAAGTGTGGAAAGTACTCTCCCATTTCAGAGTTGCATGATTAGTCACATGCATCTTCTTGGATTTTCGAGAAAGTACTCATGGAAAGCTCCAGAAGTAAAGCCTAGATCAGTCATTGGACCTAACACAGACTACACGCCTTCAGTCTGTAGGTGAAACACAGAAAATGACACTTTCATTTATCATTTATCATTTTTTTAACATCATTAGTGGAGTATAAGTATAATTGCTTTACAATGTTGTGTTAGTTTCTGCTGTATAAGAAAGTGAATCAGCTATACGTATATATATATATATATGTATATATATATATATATACACATATACATATATATATATGTATACATATATATATAAACCCATGTCTGCTTCTTCTTGTGTCTCCCTCCCACTCTCCCTATCCCACCCCTCTAGGTGGTCCCAAAGCACCAAGCTGATCTCCCTGTGCTATACAGCTGCTTCCCTCTAGCTATCTATTTTACATTTGGTAGTGTGTATATGTCAATGCTGCTCTCTCACTTCGTCCCTGCTTACATTTCTTCCTCCCCGTGTTCTCAAGTCCACTCTCTATGTCTGCGTCTTTATTTATTCCTGTCCTGCCCCTAGGTTCATCAGAACCATTTTTTCTTAGATTCCATATATATGTGTTAGCAAATGGTATTCGCTTTTCTCTTTCTGACTTACTTCACTTGGTATGACAGACTCTAGGTCCATCCACCTCACTACAAATAACTCAATTTCATTTCTTTTTATGGCTGAGTAATATTCCATTGTATATATGTGCCACATCTTCTTTATCCATTCATCTGTCAATGGACACTTAGGTTGCTTCCACATCCTAGCTATTGTAAATAGAGCTGCAATGAACATTGTGGTACATGACTCTTTTTGAATTATGGTTTTCCCAGGGTATATGCCCAGTAGTGGGATTGCTGGGTCATATGGTAGCTCTATTTTTAGTTTTTTAAGGAACTTCCATACTGTTCTCCATAGTGGCTGTATCAATTTACATTCCCACCAACAGTGCAAGAGGGTTCCCTTTTCTCCACACCCTCTCCAGCATTTATTGTTTGTAGAGTTGTTGATGATGGCCAGTCTGACCAGTGTGAGGTGATACCTCATTGTAGTTTTGATATGCGTTTCTCTAATGACTAGTGATGTTGAGCGTCCTTTTATGTGTTTGTTGGCAATCTGTATACCTTTGGAGACATGTCTATTTAGGTCTTCTGCCCATTTTTGGATTGGGTTGTTTGTTATTTGATACTGAGCTGCATGAGCTGCTTGTATATTTTGGAGATTAATCCTTTGTCAGTTGCTTCGTGTCCAAATATTTTCTCCCATTCTGAGGGTTGGCTTTTTGTCTTGTTTATGGTTTCCTTTGCTGTGCAAAAGCTTTTAAGTTTCATTAGGCCCCATTTGTTTATTTTTGGTTTTATTTCCATTTCTCTAGGAGGTGGGTCAGAAAGGATCTTGCTGTGATTTATGTCAAAGAGTGTTCTGCCTATGTTTTCCTCTAAGAGTTTTCTAGTGTCTGGCCTTACATTTAGGTCTTTAATCCATTCGGAGTTTATTTTTGTGTATGGTGTTAAGGAGTGTTCTAATTTCATTCTTTTACATGTAGCTGTCCAGTTATCCCAGTTATCTCTTCAGAAACGATTCCTCCTTGGTTTGTGACCTCACCAGCCCCCCAAGACAAGCAGAAGTAAGTCTCATCAGAACTTCACTGGATATCCTCCAAGGAAAGTGAAGAATAAAGAAGATGGGAGGTTCATGAAGGAAGGTTTCTCTCCCTTTGCGAAACTCAACACAAAACAACACACGAATAGGGTTGAATCTGGAGGGTGCCCTAACAGTCCAATAAAATCCTTACTGATTTTCCAAATGTGAGAAATATTTTGCCCTTCATGCCTGGACAAGTACCAGCCATGTCAGATCATCATTTTTCTCCAAACTGAAATGGGCTCTTTTCTAGAAAAATCTGTAGTGAAAGCCTAGAGGAACACTTTGCACAGATTTAAAGGAATATCCAGCTATTAGAAGCACTAAAAACAGAATCAAGGGAGCTGTTCACCCACAGATGGAATAGAGGGTATTCATCAGAATAACATCTGACCCACAAAAGGCTCACAACTTACAGTTTAAATGAATGAGTGTTGAATGGGGAAAGGGACAGAGTTAGGAAGTAAGGAATAGGGGGAGAGGGAGTGAAGGAAGGAAAGCAAAGAGGATGAGAAGGAGGGAAAAAGGGAGTGAGAGAGAGAGGGACGGAGGGAAGGAAAGAAGGAACAAATGAATGAACGAAAGAAAGGATGAAAAGAGACACCATTCTGCATGTGATTTGTTTCCAGCTGAGTAGAAACTGACCCTGGCTTCATAAATCTGATTTTCCTCCTTTAAAAAAATACCAAGGTGGAAAACCCACATATTTTATTTCTGGGGTCCTTTTTTCATCAACAAGTCCCCCACTAATGACAAAATCCAGACCCAATCTATGGCTTACACTTGTAAGCTATATATAATAAGAAGAAGAAAAAAAATCAATTGGTTTCTATTAATCTCTCAAAATACTCTCCTTTCAATAATCATAATAGAAACAAATGTGGTTCCCCCACCCCACGAAGCCAATGGCCTGTGCTTCTTTTATGATCATCTACTTAAGTTAAATATTAGGTACCTCAGCCATGGAATGCTGGTAAGGAGAGAATTTCATCCTGAGGCTAGCTCTACTGATGCCATTTCTCAGTAGCTACATCAGGAAGGGCCTTCAAGAAGACAATATATCAAATACCTTGCCAAGAAAAGTTTTCTTCTTCATCCACTTATTTTTAGCAGTGAAGCTGGGAAATCAAATGACTTAGTAAGTAGACTGTTGGACCCTAAGCAGGAAAATAAATAAATAAATAAAAGCACTTGAGTGACTATTTTATTAAGATCCCACAGTTCAAGAATGAAAATTCTAGCAGAAATGTGTCTGGTGTTCTGAAGATGTCCTATCTGTCTTGCAGGGCAATGATGGTACCTCTATACATTCCACTTCTGAAAAGCAGTGTAGATGAGGCATGTCAGTCACGTGTTCTGAGTCTAAACTCCTGCCTATGTAAAATAGAAATACAATCATCCCTCATTATCTGCAGGTTGGTTGCAGGATACCAAAATCCACCCATGCTCAGGATGCCTTATATAAAATGGCGTAGTACCATCAGCCCTCCTATCTGCGGGTTTCCTATTCGCGGATTCAACCCACTGCGCATTCTGCAGATGCAGGACCCAGGTTACCAAAGGTCAACTCTAATAGCCACCCCTTCTCCGCTCTCATGAAGTAGTTCTTACGATCCAAATAAAATATAAAATATATTGTATAAAAGCTTAAGAAGTTTCAAGTGTCCCAGACTTCGATTTCTTGTGAGAAGAAGAAGTGGGTCAAAAAAGAAGATTTCTGGTACTGGAAAATTTACAAATGTGCCTTCACTTTTTCATCCTCTACCTCTTTTCTCCCTCATCTCCGTTTCCATCACCATCACCATTTCACTGGTCATAAAACAAGTAGTTTCCACCAAACTCATCACAGACTCTTTGAGTAAGGTTTCTGTGTGTTTTACAGGTAACAGCAATATTGAAAAGGCACTTGTTATGAAAATGTTTTTAAACATAGCTCTGCTTCTCTTCTATACCTTTTCTGTTTACTGCATTGATGCACAACCCAGAAAATTGACGGTGGGTGCCCAGGGGAAAAGAGGATGCTCTTTAGAAACCAATGTAACCTCACCAGGAGCAAACTTTGTTTCCCCTTTAATTAGCACAACTGGCCGGAAAAACTGACTATAATTACAAATCTTTGAGACAGTATCCTTAACAGCAATGTGGAGAAACTAGGCTACATTGACATAAACAAGTGGTCTTTAGTTGACCACACTCACCCAAAAGGTGACAGTTAGTCAATCTGGTGATATGTCTTAGACCCTCTATCTGTACATAATTTTTATTGATTATTTAAGTGAAGCTATGTAAAGAAATGTATTAAATTTGAAGAAACCCTATTAATAAGGAAATGGACTCAGTCAACTTTCAGGATTGGAGTCAAGAGTCTTATTCTATAAAACCTGCTCATATGTTTAGGTCAAATTTATTTATTTGGAATTGAGTATTGGTCATTTTCTTCTAGTATCTTTTTGTTACAAAAGATTATGCATGCGATAATACTCTTTAAGGAGTTAAGGCCTATTTTTTAAGTATGATGCATTTAATCATTCACTAAACATTTTCTAATGCCTACTACGCACTAGGCAAGAAGCAAGTCATTGGATAAACAAAGCTGAATAAGACACACAAACAAGTTGCCTACAATATATGTTACAATTTGGTGAGTACCTAGTATGTGTCATATTCTCTATTAGGCATGTTATATTCATCATACATTATTTAATTCTCACAACCATCAAAAGGTAGGTATTTTATTATTCCTACTTTGTAGCTGAGAAAATTGAAGCTCAGAGAGGTTAAATAACTTACCTAAGCTATTCAGCTAATAAATAGCAACACTTTAACTCAAGATTTTTTGACTCTAAAATTTATCTTTCTATTTATTTGGCTATACTCTCAACTGGCAGACATAATGTGGAACAATTAGCTCTGTATATCTGTTCTGTTAAGCATATTTATTAAATTATTTGCCCTACTGTTAAAAATAAACGACTGAAAATTTCAAGGTAAACATTAAGCCAGCTAAGAAATTGAAATAGCATTAAAATAACGTATTACATAAGGGAACAATTAGAATGTGGACCGTTTTTGGTCTTCTGGGAGTGGGTATAGCTTTGTCCTGGAAATACCATTTACCACTGTTTTCAAGATGTGGAAGAAAGTCCCAACAATGTTCGTTTGATCTTCACACATAAGTTGATTTGAATCTCAGCAGATGTGATTCCAGTTCTTGGGTTGAACAAAACTCCATTTTATTTCCCCATTTAATGGAGGGGAAGGAAGCAGGTTAATTACCTGGGCTTCATATTCAACTTCTGATTTACAGTGGAAACTCAGTACAGGGTGTGGTTCAAGGAGAGTACAATATCTCCAGAGCCACCTGAACAAAGCAGTTCATGAGCTTTTGATGTCAAATGAACACTCCTAAGAAATCCACGTAACAAAACCAAAAAAAGCACTCCTGTAGTTTTAACTCAAATACAGAGTTTTGTTTTGATAAATGGATACTATAAAATTATTCAGAAGTTTCTAGGAGAAGGAAGAGCGTGAGTGCCATATTCTGAGAATCGCCTCCTATTTGTCTCTTCATATTATTCAGTATTGATTTACATTTTTACACCTTCCTTCAGAAGGTGGAAGAAGTATTGTTTGCATTAAAGATCCCCTTTTCCCTTACTTTCTGGGCCAGTTAGCCAAAGAGCAGAATTCTTAGAAATAGTGCTTCAATTTGAAAGTTTACAAATATAGAGACAGAGTGTTCGCCTCTGAATTAATGGTAGGCTGGCCTTTGGAAATGGCATGGATATAAACTTTTTAGCTTAAAAGTTTAACATCTTCCATTAGGAAAATGTCTCCTGGTAGTTCAATGATTTTTTTTTTTAGCATAAGGGTACTTAAGGAAATGCATCTTTAAATTATTAGAGAATAATTCAAGAAACCTTGAGTACCACTGTGTATTCCAATTGTGGACCATCTGGATACATCCTACATCTACCTAGAATGCTTCCAAAATTTTCAAGCATATAGTGCTTATCTGGAACCAAATATAAATCATCTGTACGTGCAGTTGGGTTTCTAATTTTACGAATTGAGAAATGATGGGGTCAAGCGCCTGGCTGAGGGTCAAAGGTGAGTCTGTGGCAGAATTTGGATGAAAGAGTTTATCCAGAGCTCCAGACTCACGGCATTGTTCCTATTGAGGCTTCATGTCTCACAAACTTTAAAAAGATTCTTTTCTTATATAATAATAGTCATCCTGACGTGAGAAGATGGAATTAGAAATCTTACCTCATATTATTACTATGAACTAATTAAGTTGTTAATTGGGCTAAGTGATATTGTGGGGAATAGTGTAATTTTCTTAAATTCAACATAGCGAATTATAAATGGATGATTCCAGAACACCTTAAGTACCTTCTCACTCACACAAACTCATTATCGTGAAAATGGTCTTGATGATCCAAAACAGCTGGCCTGGCTCCCCATCCGGCCCACCAGCTTCTCGGATTAGTCACCACGTTCTCAAGTGAAGAAGATTCCAGCTACTGCTCCCGCTGGAAGGGCAGAGACCACAGCCAACCGTCCGGGGGGGCCCTCCTTGGATGCTCTGCCTTGCACATCATTAAGCAAATTCTCAGCTACATTTTAATTCCAGCACTTTTATGAGTGCCAGTGATGTAAGAGGCACAGTGGCCCACCTTGTTGTTTTTCCAAGCTTGGCTGTGTTTGTAGTGCTGGCAGTTAGGGCCAAAGCATTTTTCATCTTGCACAAACCGAGCTAATTTATGTGGGAACCCAGACCCTCTCAATGTTGTCTGTACTGTATTAATTTGCAGTGGCTAATGAGCCCTTTTTAAATGATGGAAAAACCCTCCTTGGTTGCATGACTAAATATGCTTTTAAAGCCTGCCACAGAAAACAAAGATGCACAACCAGGGAAGGAATGAGGCTCATCTTCCCCTCCTTTACTACCCAACCCAAGAGAATGTGGCTCAAGCATCACCATAGTGCGAACGAGCCCCAGATGGCCAATGGCTTCTGGTTTGTCCCATCTTTGGTGGAAAGAATCTGGTTGAGAGTGTAAAGGTCTAAAGGAGTCTGTTGTTTATCTTCTGGTTGATAAAGATGTCATGCACCCAGTGGATTATTCAAGCCAAAGTTCTGAAACTACTGTGAGTGGCGCTTGTTGAAATGTATAACCAATTAAGATATCCTCAATGACTTGATGAACTTTGGGTGCGAGAGGCAAATAGCAAACCCCCTAGTCAATGTCGCCCTAATGGCATTCAAGGCAGGAATCAGCCATCTCTAAGGACAGAGAGATGTGCATCCCAGCTCAATAAAAACTATAGAAAAAAATGGGATTCAAGCTACTAGAAATCAAGCAATAGTATGGTAGGAATAAGAGATAAAGCTTTAACAATAATAATTTCATGTGGTAGACACTATGTTAGGGGATTAAAACCTGTGTTTATCTAAGAATTTCCTCTAAACTTTTATTTTATTTACTGTGTATTTATTTTATAATTTTTATTTTATACTGGAGTATAGTTGATTAAAATGTGTTAGCTTCAGGTGTACAGCAAAGTGGTTCAGTTATACATATCCATATATCCTTTTCTTCTGAGGTCAAAATTATACATGGGTTCTAAGTTCACACCAATATTTTTATTTCAGTGGCCATCTATTACTTTTTAAAGTTATGTTGTTATCAACATGCTTCTCAAAAAAACTTTTAAAATGTGGCTCGAAATAAAAGCAGTGTGAACTTTCCCAGAGCAAAAATTTGGTAAAGGAATACAATAACCTGGCTTATGGGATGGGCTCTTGTAATAATAATGTTACTCCAGAAAATGTGGAGTTATTTGATTCATCGTATTAATGGGTCGATGGCTGGAAATGTCTTTTTGTTCCTCTCCTTCTCCCCCCGCCCCCTTAGTTACTCATACAATATGAGCACATGGAAACTATTCAAAGTATACTTGTGAAATTGAATCAAACGTATCCAGCTTCATCCTTCTACATGAGAAGAGAAATTAACACCCTTGGATGCTCAAATACTTGCCCCACAAGTTGTTGAACCAAGACAAACTTCTCTGACTCACCAAGACTGGAATTCAATAGAGGCTAAAACTTCCCAGACGTCATGGCAACATTCCTAAGTTAATTTTAAAAAATATTGTAACTTTCCTTATACTAGGATCTCAAAATGCCATATTTTTAGTACAAGACCATGATTGGCATGCAGAGGATCAAGTGATGCATGAATGGTTTAATGCCACATACGAACCCCAAAGTCTTGGCTTCATACGGGAAGTAAAAATCACCAAACTGTGACAGCTGACAAAAGACATTTTTCTAAGTCAATGCTCCAGGTACCCGAGAAACTAAAGTTCTTCCTCATCTCAAAACCTTCTTATGACACAAAAGACAAGCAAAGGACAAAAAGGTCATTTAGAGGAACGTAGTACTCGAAAAACCACCACCAATGCAATGTGCTTCCTAAACTAAACACAAAACACACGGTGTTGAAAGTATTTTAATGATTTTTTTTTTAAGTACACAACCTGCTGGCTTGCCCCACCATACTGAAAGATGTTTACACACTAATGCTTTTTCTATGAAAAAAATAAAATAAAAGACTTGTTTTCAAATAGGATTCATCTGAGTTATCTTCAGCAATTCCCCCCACCCCCAATCTGATGCCAGGTAAAACTACTAGAAAATTCTGTAGCAATAAACCTTTTAAACAAGAGTCAGGGAAAAGGAGATAGGCAAAATATTTCCTAACACTCCAAGAAGGTAGCATTTCTCATCCAACTTAAAATGTTTATCTAACTCTTCTCAGCATCTTGTGAAAACTATTCGGCTTGATTTCATGGAGATGACTTTTATCTTTTTTATGTCGTATTTTACATTGTCAACAGGCCAAAGCTGAAACATAGAAAGGCTGATAGGGAGACACAGAAAAACAGAATTACTAACGTATAAGATAGGTCTTGAGCGTGTTCCAGCCTGGACTTGCTCAACTCAAGGGGTAACCTTCAGATAAGCATCTCAGCTCTTGGGTGTTTAACTGAACCCAAACTTCCAAACTTTTCGAGGTTTGCCGATAACTAGTAATTATATTGTCATTTAACAAAAGGACCTGCATTAAACCAGAGATGTTACATTAATAGTTAAGTTCACATCCATTAAAAACATGCATCTACCGCTTGCATTGGGGTCTCTGAGATGTGTGAATGGAGAGGAAAACTATTGTGAGTTTGAGGCCATAAATCAATGTCTAAATACTACCTCTCAGGTTTTGAAGTTAAGCTAATGCAAGAAGTTTTACTTCTTTCCAGTGTATAGAGGTCAGAATAGGAGGAACAGATATGTAACTTAAATGGAAACATTGAGGAAAACCCCCATAAAATAAGATATCAACATATGAATCTTGAAGAAAGTGATTATATCTAAGTTGGAATTTTAATCATCCATCTCTAAGGTAAATGCCAAATTCTTGGGTTTCCAGAGGAGGCAACAGAAGGGCTGAGGATTCATCCATAGAATCTAGAACACTTTCTTCGAAGTGCTTTTCATTTTGACTAAAGTATATATAGGAGTAGAAAGTAATTTGTCAATTTTCTCACTCACAAACTTAAGAAGTGAATAGATAGCCCTTAACTGCTTCCTAGGCAATCGTAATAATAAGCAACTTTAATACACAAGGTCTTTTTACATTTCTTATAAGTATACAATTATTTTCCCCTATACAACAGCATACAACGGCAATTGGCTATATGCTGAAGTCAAAGTCAGAATTTTTAATGCATGTAGAGTAAATGTAAAGTTAGCATGAATAATGTATCAGTGAAAAAGTCACATGAGAAAACTTGCAATTCTTCTTTAAAGGGATAGACACTGTTTGTAAGTAGTTCTTGTTCCCTAGTCAGAGACCAGAGCTCTTCACCAAAAAAGGGGAAATAACGCATAAAATGGAGCCTGTGATAAAGAACCTGTGATCCAAAAGTGAGCAAAGGCTTTTAGGATCCAAGACAGCAGAGTATGAGCCAGAAGAGGGACTCTGAGGCTTCAGGAAGAACACACGCAGTCAAACTAGGATCAGAATTCAAACCAAAGTAAAAAATAGTCAAAGAGCCATACTAAGAAAGGTCATATAGAAACAGGGACAACAGGGGAGTCAAGTTCTCTGATCTTTTATCTATTTTATTTATTTATTTTTTTAATATTTTCTTGGCTGCGCCGTGTGGCATGTGGGATTTTAGTTCCCCGACCAGGGGTGGAAACTGCGCCCCTTGCACTGGAAGCACGGAGTCTTAACCACTGGCCCGCCAGGGACATCCCTCAAGTTTAGCCCACCCTGGCCTTGTATCTACAGTCCAAGGCTAAAAAGGAATGCCAAGTCTCTAATGGTCTTTGAAAGTTTGGGGTTTGTCTTTACAAAAGTTAGCAAGTCTGTGTACCAAAACATCTACGATCCTAGTCATCCTGAAGCCAAGTTCTGGCCATATCATTGGCTCTTCAAAGCTTTTCAGTGTCTCCCTCCTGCCTATCAAACCAAGTCCAGGTCATCTGTGAACTAACCGTGGCCTCTGACCTCTGCCAGACACGGATTCTACTTTCTAGCCAAACCCAAATGCTTGCTCTACTCACCTTGCATCAGCTCCGTGGTGTCTGAGTCTTGTGCCATTGCCTCTACCTGGAATGTCTTTGCCACCTCCCTTCACAGCCCCACATCTTCATCTTCCAAATCCTACCTGTGCCCCCAAGGCTTGTTCAGATAGCACATCTCAGATAAAGCCTTCCCAGATTCTGTATCTCCATCTAAACCCCATCCCACCGGCCATTTTTTTTTACGAACACCATCTGCTGATTTGCTCCAGCCTACTGAAGGGAGTTTGAACATCAATATTGCATCTAGGAAAACTCTTGTCTTCAAATAAGATTAACCTGAGTCATCTTCCTTGTTTCACCAGACAGCCTTCTCTGATAGAATCAATTCTTCTTGTATCTGTCCGTTTCCATTTCATCTTTGTAACCCTCCTTGTGTTATTTGCAGCTAAATGTTCACCACCCCACTTTCAAACAGTGGCTGACCTTGGTGCTATTTTATTTTTTATTTGGGGGGTGCCGAAACCATGACAAGGAGGTGCTCCATATTACTAAATGCAATGACCTTCAAAAAGTCCCATCAAGAGCGACATTTAACAAATGACCTGCTTGATTAGATTTGTATGCAGTGCTTGCCTCACAGATATCTATAAGTCTGGGGCAGGCAGTGTGGGAGACAGGGTAGATTCTAGAACACCCATGTCTTCATCAACAGGTCCCCAAGGGCTCCATTTCTGGCATGAGCAGCCTGACACCCCAGCACACTTGACAATAAAACCTATTGTGATGCCTGTCAGCAGTGGGTGGAGGAAATTTGAAAATCTGTCTAGAAATTCAGGAAGCAATGAAAGTGATGTAACCAAAGCTCAAAATCATCCAGAGATTTTTTGGGTTTTTTTTTTTTAAACAGGAAAAATTGGGTTGATTCCAATAATTTTACATACAACTTATATTTAGAGCAGAAAACAAGATCTGATTCAGTTCGGCAGATCTTCTCATGTACCTAACTAGAAAATAAAACAATGCAGAGTCGAATTTAACAAGAACATCAAAAACAGACAATGTGATGAGGACGAGAGGTCAAATGTTAGGTTGCAGAATTGCTCAGATGATTTTATCTTCCTGAATCTAAGGATATTTGTTTGACAAGTTAGTCCTGGTGGTTGATTTAAGTGGGATTTTGTTGTTGCTGTTTTTATTGTTGCTGCTGTAGCTTTCTAATCCAAGGATCATATTTACAAAGGAAAATATTAACACATAAGCTAGAGTTTGCTAGAACATCTTTATCCTGTTTCTTTAAAGAGATACATATTTATAGATATTGAAATCACTGACTTTATTTTGACTGGATTTATCAGCCTAAATTAAAAATGTCTATTCCATTAGGGAAAAAAAATACAGAGGAGAAAGTTGTTCAAGAGTACACTCAAAAGAGGAAAACTAGAAAGGAACCATTAACCACTAGCCTAATCAATTAGACACTTAGTAAAGAGAAGGATGGCCAGGGACTTCCTTGGTGGTCCAGTGGTTAAGATCCCATACTTCCACTGCAGGGGGCGTGGGTTCGACCCCTGGCCAGGGAACTAAGATCCCAGGTGACAAGGCCAAAAAAATATTTTTTTAATCTATAAAAAAATTTTAAATTAAATAAATAAAAAAAAAGAAATAAAGGATGACCAGCTCAGGAATGGGATAATCTCCAGGTCCTTTCCAGATGTGGAATAAGAAAGGCTATGGCCAAGAAAAACTTGGCCTTCAGCAACCTAAAAGATTTTCTTAACTTATAAGAAATGTAGAAATACTAGAGAATATACAGAAAAGGATGACAAAAATAGCTCATGTGTTGGCGAACAATATCTTTAATGACAGGTAAACTGAGAATATCTTTAGTCCAAAGAAGAGACAATTAAGACATATATTAGGATCACAATATTTTTTCATGGAATCAATGTATACAAAGTGACATTGAACAAGCTCAGAGGTGATTATCATGAAAAAAGGAAATGTAACATAGAGAGCAATGAAGGAAAGAAGAGGAAATGAACATATATTTCAACAGGAAGAAACCAAGTGAAGTAAAGGAAGTCATTACAGAAGAATTATTAGGTCCTAAAATAGCTTACTGGAGGAACTTGTGAAACATTCTTTTCCGGGAGTCTTCTGAAACAATATTTTCTAGTCTTGTGGTATCCAGAGACTAGAGGAACTCTTGTTCTTCAGCCCCCAAAATCACGGTTTAGTTTATGGAAAGACTGATGTGAAAAAGACTGGAAACATCAGCACGTGTTTTTTTGTTTTGTTTTTTTTTTTAATCAACAAAGTAGAAGTCAGAAGTCTAGGCTTTTATCCTAACCATTTATGTGATTTAAGAAGACACTTGGGGCTTCCCTGGTGGCGCAGTGGTTGAGAGTCCACCTGCCAATGCAGGGGACACGGGTTCGTGCCCCGGTCCAGGAGGATCCCACATGCCGCGGAGCGGCTGGGCCCGTGAGCCATGGCCACTGAGCCTGTGCTCCGCAACGGGAGAGGCCACAACAGCGAGAGGCCCGCGTACCGCAAAAAAAAAAAAAAAAAAAAAAAAAAGAAGACACTTAATGTCTTGGATAGTAACATCTATATCTATAAAATGTCTGCCTGTATCAGAGATGTTGTGAAACTAACTGGTGCCATACAAATAGTATAAGATTGCTATTGCTCTTTCTAGCAGAACAATTATTATCAACATCATCAAAACGTAGCTGTCCAACTTCTGCTTCTAACAGTATGGAAGACCACATTTTCTGAAAGTCCCTCCTAATACATTACAGCTAAACCCTGGATAAATTATAAGAAACATCCCTTGTAGTATATTGCTTGGCTTAAATAAAGACAAGAGGACTCTCCACACAAACAAATAAACAAAATAATAATAATGAGCTGAAATCAAAAGTAGAAATAGAAACTAGGTTGCCCTGGAAACAAATCCTCATGCCAGTTCTAGGAACTGGATAATAGGTATGGCCCTTTGCACAGTGGGAGAGCTTGAACTGAGATTCCATGTTTCTATGAGGATGCAAATAAAACAAAAATAGTCCAATTTGCCCCTGGCTCCTGACAAAAGTAAATATAAATTCTCCATGAAGGAAAGCATCCCTAATTTATGCTGCTGGGATTTCCATTGGTTAAGAGCAAGAAAATATGAACTCAAAATCAATAATTGTCAAAAACACATTTTAAAAAGCCACCATAAGTGCTAATTGACAGAAACAATAAAATCAGATTTAGATTTAGATTTAGAATCAGATGTTAAGTCTTCAGATATTGGAACTATGAGACAAAATGTGGAATAACCATGTATGAAATGTTTAAAAAACTGAAAGATTTTAAAAATTGGCAAGAGTAAATAAATCCAAGAGATTGTTAAAACAAAATGACCAGACAAATGTGCAAATGAATCAAATAGAATTTTATAAATGAAAAACGTAGTGGTTTTAAATTATAATATTGATGGTTGAGTTAAACAGTGTATTAGACACAATTAAAGAGTGAATTAGTAAATGGGGTGATATATTGAAGAAATTATCTAAAATGCAGAAATCTTAAAACAGAAGTTAAGGAAAATAGAGGAAAGACTGAAAGGTCTAATATAAATCTAAATAGAGTAGCAGAAGGAAAGGAAAAATGGAGGAGAGGAAATATTGAAAGGAAGAATGGTTGAGAATATTTCAGATGATGAAAGACATGAATCCCAAAGCTCAACGTAAAACAGCAAAATAAATTAAAAAGAAATATACACTTCATAGTGGAATTGCAAAACAGCAAAGATAATGAAAAGATCTTAAAAACAGTGACAGCAGACATCACAACAACAGAGAAAGCCAGAACACAGCACAATAACAACTTCAAATTGCTAAGAGAAACTGACTAACCACCTGGAATTTGGCGCACAGCAAACTATCAAAGACAAAAGCAAAATAAATGTACTTTTAAATCAACAAAAACTGAAATGGTTCACCCCCAAAGACTTTCACTAAAGCAGCATCTTTCAAACATCTTAGACTGCAAAACAAAATACCCACTTGCTAACAACTGAAACAAAAATGCTCAAAATAATACTTAATCTTCTTATGTAACTATTGTGCCTTCTGATTTTTATATTCTATTTTATTTTCATTTTTTAAAAAATGAATAAGGAAAACAAACAATTCAAATAATAATAAGAAGAACAGAAATAAAAAGAACAGAAAAGAGAGGCAAATAGAAGACATAAAGTAAGATGGCAGGAATATAATTTTCCAAAAGTGACTCAAGAAATAAGAAGGCAGAATTGTCAGTTGAAGAAGCTGATTCAGCCATTTGAAAGAGTCCCATAAGACAAAACAAAGCAAAGCAAAACCCACCAGGTCAGACAGATTATAGGTGAGTTCTAACAACTTTTCAAGGAGGAGATCATTGGACACTTATTCAAACTCTTCAGAGAACAGAAAATGAGTGAGCAGCCACCTCTGCCAACTCGAAAAGGCTAGTACATCTTTGAAAAATAAAAGCAAGATGAGAAGAGTGTTACAAAGGAAATTACAGAGTAATCAATCCTGAAAATCCATATTGGCACATCATGTCAAGAAAAAGAACTGAAAGGCAAGAATTGTACAGCATAAAACAAAATAGTCCTTATTTGATCATGATTAGACTATCTATATGAAAACAAAACAAAAATATCTACAGATTAAGATTAGAATTACTAAAAGAATTTAACAAAGTGGCTGAAGATAAGATCAATATATAGAATCATTTGTATTTCTACCCAAAGGTAAATGCAAAACCTCACACTGAGGAATAAATCTAACAAAACAAAATGTTTACAGAGAAAAAAAATTAAAATTTCTTGAAATACACATTATAGAAGGCCTAAAGAACATATAGGTCCATGGATAGGAATATCAACAAGATATTAATTTTTCCTAAATTGATCATTAGATTCAATATAATTTTCAACAAAATTCAAACGAAAATTTTCAAGGAATTTGACAAGTTGTTTCTAAAATGTGTAAGAAAATAGAACTACCATGTGACCCAGCAATGCCACTACTGGGCATATACCCAGAGAAAACCATAATTCAAAAAACACATGCACCCCAATGTTCACTGCAGCACTATTTACAATAGCTAGGACATGGAAACAACCCAAATGTCCATCAACAGAGGAATGGATAAAGAAAACGTGGTACATGTATACAATGGAATGTTACTCAGCCATAAAAAGGAACGAAATTGGGTCATTTGTAGAGACATGGATGGACCTAGAGACTGTCATACAGAGTGAAGTAAGTGAGAAGAGAGAAACAAATATTGTATATTAATGCATATATGTGGAACCTGAAAAAACTGGTACAGACAATCTTATTTACAAAGCAGAAATAGAGACACAGACATAGAGAACAAACGTATGGATACCAAGGGGGAAGGTGGGTGGGTTGAGTTGGGAGATTAGGACTGAAATATATATATACTACTGATACTATGTATAAAATAGATAACTATTGAGAGCCTACTGTATAGCACAGGGAACTCTACTCCATGCTCTGTGGTGACATAAATGGGAAGGAAATCCAAAAAAGAGGGGATATATATATATCTATGCATATACATATAGCTGATTCATTTTGCTGTGCAGTAGAAACTAACACAACATTGTAAAGCAATTATACCTCAATATTTTTTTTTAAAAAAGCAAAGAATTGAGAATACCCAAAACATTATTAAAGGATAAAAAAGGGGGGAGTTCTTTTTATAACAGATACCAAAATGTATTATAAAATAATAGTAACTAAGACAATGATATTGATGTAGGGACAGACAAGCTGATCAATAAAACAGAATAGAGAGCTCAGAAGCAGGTCAGTGCACATATAAAAACTTGTTAATGGACCACGTGTCCCTGTTGTTCACTAGAGAAAAGGTTATAAATAAAAGGATAATTCAATAGACGATGCTGAGATGATTATGTATGCATATATAAAGTGTGAGACATATTCCCTATCTCCCATTAACCATTAAGACAAATTCCTGTTAGATTACAAACTTAACTAAGAAAGGCAAATTTTTAATCATATTAGGAGAATAGATAGAAAAAATATCCTTATGATTCTGAATTGGGAACATTTCTTAAACAGGATACCCAAATTTAAAAAAAAATCAGTAACCACAAAAACAAATAAATACTCCATTTAAAAAGTTGTAAAGATAAGCTACAAACTTGAAAAAATATTTTGCAAAAAAATAGAATCAACAAGTTTTTTTTTAAATTCAGAATGTATAAAGAACCCCAAACAACAGAAGAAAAAGATGAACAACCCAGTAATGAAATGACCAAAAGATATAAATAGCGATAATAGAAGAAAGGTCAATAAACAACCTCATTAGTAGGCAGGGCAATACAAAATTAGACCACAATGAGATGTTATTTTACATCTGTCAGACTGGTAAAAATTAAGAAAATAAAAGCTATTACTTACACAGTCTTGCTATATACCCAGATACTGTTCTAAGTGCTATACATATATTCACTCACTTAATTCTCACAGAACCCTTAGATCATCATCCCCATTTGGCAGACAAAGCAGTGGAGGTAAAAAGAAGTGAAAGACTTTGTGCAAAGTCAAATGGCTAGTAAAAGACAGAGCAGAAGTGTTAATCTGGACCTTGGGTTCCAGAATCCAAGTCTGGGGAGCAATAGGAACTCTCCTATCTTACTAATGGAAATTAAAGTGGTGTCACTATTTTGGAAAACAATTTCCATTATCTTATAAAGTTAAACATCTGCATAGCCTTCAACTCAGCAGTTCTACTCCTAGATAGACATTCAAAAGAAACTTTCACCCATATGTTTCCGGAGACATATAAAAACTATTCAGAACACCACCATTTGTTATTGAAACAACTAAAAGTGGAAAATATGTCAACCAACAAGAAAAGGGGATATTACTCAACCATAAAAAAGAATGAAATAATGCCATTTGCAGCAACATGGATGGACCTAGAGATATCATACTAAGTGAAGTAAGTCAGACAAAGACAAATATCATATGGTATCACTTATATGTGGAATCTAAAAACAAAAAAGATACAAATGAACTTAATTCAAAAACAGAGAGACTCACAGAATAGAAAACAAATTTATGGTTACCAAAGGGAAAAGTGGGGTGGGGGGAGGGATAAATTAGGAGGTGGGGATTAACAGATACACACTATTATATATAAAATAGATAATCAACAAGGACCTACTATATAGCACAGGGAACTCTACTCAATATTTTGTAATAACCTATAAGGGAAAAAAAACTGAAAAAGAATATATATCCTTGTATGTATAACTGAATAGCTATGCTGTACACCTGAAACTAACATGATATGGTAAATCAACTCTACTTCAATAAAAAATTTCTTTTAAAGAAACATAAAATAAAAAAAAAAGAAAATGGGTAAATTCTGCTATACTCATACAGAATACTATACAGGGGTGAGAATGAATTATAGCTATATGCAAAAGCACTGATGAATCTTAGGTATATGAAGCTGAATTTTTAAATTGTGTAGAAGACTAAATTTAGTACAATATTTTTCTTATACTCAAAACCAGCAAAATTATTATTTAGGTCAAATATATGTGTAGTTTGTTTGTAACTACTTACAAAGAAATGACAAATATTGAGTCATAGCTGCTTTGGAGAGAAGGGAGAGAGATTAAGATGGAATCTGGAAGAATTCCAATCTTGAATTTCTAATATTCTTGTCCTAAGGTGAGTGAATGGTTAGAGGACATTTGTGTGCATTTTTGTATCTTATACTTACATTTAGGTTACTATACATACAAATAACCCACAATCAACATGTTTAAATGCACATATGTTTATTACATGGTATTAAACATTCTGTTCAGAAAAAACACTAATGTATACCTAATTTCAAAATTTCAATCTCTATTTAATTTGAGTATCATGAACTAGTAATACAATAATGAAACAGAAAGATAGAAAATTATGGCCAGAAGTTTACAAACAGATTCACAATTTATCAACTCCAAAAATCTGGTAAGCGATATACTTAGGTATACAGCACTTTAAATGTGGGATTTCATGTCATGAAGAACATAGGGGTAAGACAGGAATAAAGACACAGACCTACTAGAGAATGGACTTGAGGATATGGGGAGGGGGAAGGGTAAGCTGTGACAAAGTGAAAGAGCGGCATGGACATATATACACTACCAAACGTAAGGTAGATAGCTAGTGGGAAGCAGCCGCATAGCACAGGGAGATCAGCTCGGTGCTTTGTGACCGCCTGGAGGGGTGGGAGGGAGACGCAAAAGGGAGGGGATATGGGAACATATGTATATGTATAACTGATTAAATTTGTTATAAAGCAAAAAATTAAAAATTAAAAAAAAAACTTGCATATGTATCAGGTGCAATAAAGTCAACAAAAAGAAAATTAGAAAACAATTAGAAAGATTGGAAAAGAATGTGTATTTCTAATCCATTAATTATTTTTAAATCTTTCTTTCTGAAAAAGTCTGATAGTCTATAAACTATGATATAAAGTAAACTGCAATTTGAAGTCCATGAATTTATTTTTTAAAAATTTAAAGGTGATACTAGAAGAATAATGGCTGTCTACTGGAGCAGGATTTATAGAATCCAGGGTTTGAAGGAATCTTAAATTACCTAGTCCAACCAATCTTCTACATCTTCTCAGCCAAACACTTTTACTAACTGGGATTAAACCCCTTCAGAGACAGGAATTTCCTTTTGGCTCCACCCACTTCATCTTTGGTTGACATTATAAGAATGTTCTTAATTTGAGCTCAAAGCTGTCTCTCTGAAGGTTCTATTCATTTCTTTGAAAATTTATGATATGACATAAGGGTGGGCATTCAGCTGGTACATACTGGTGCAATGTACTAGTTGTTAAAATATTCAAGTAGCAGTTATTTAAAAACCACACTACCTTGAGTCCACACTACTGCCACTGGACACTTCTGGACCACTTCAAAAAAAAAAAAATGTGGGATTTCAAATATAAAGATCCTCACTGGGCATTTACAACCACACATTTTTGAGAAGCATGTCTGCTCCAGTGGTTAGTCACTATTTGTTTTAAGTTAACAAACAACAGTTAGTCGTTTTGAACTGTAAGCCCAATCACTTTACAATTTACCCTGCCTAATTGTTCAAATTTGCCCTATGTTTATGCTTATAAATCTGTTTTCCATTGGGATGGAGGATTTGACTATTCCACTCACATCTGCACTGGTCAATCAGGGTCGCTTGGTAAGTGGCAGATAGGTTTCTGAGCAGAATGGAGAATTTCAGGAGATAGAGAAATCATGATTTGGATGAGAAACCACTGACTCAAGATAATTAACTCAAACTATATGAGAATAAAGATATCACATTCCTAATACAGATCTCATAAAGCTGCTCCCAGGCTGCAGGCTTAGTTAAATTGTCCCTGTGTACAGGATACTTAGTTTAAAACACATAAGATAAATTTAATTATGACCTGGAGCTTCTTGGAATGTAGGTACAGTCAACCCTCCATATCTGTGGGCTTCGCATCTGTGAATTGGACCAACTGTGGAGCAAAAATATTCCCCCCTCCAAAAAATCCAGGAAATTCCAAAACACAAAATTTGAATTTGCTGCACTAGCAGCTAATTACATGGTATTTACTTTGTATGTACTAGCATTTACATTGTATTAGGTATTAGAAGTGATCTAGAGATGATTTAAAATCTATGGGAGTGGGGCTTCCCTGGTGGCGCAGTGGTTGAGAGTCCGCCTGCTGATGCAGGGGACACAGGTTCGTGCCCCGGTCTGGAAAGATCCCACATGCCGCGGAGCGGCTGGGCCTGTGAGCCATGGCCACTGAGCCTGCGCGTCCAGAGCCTGTGCTCCGCAACGGGAGAGGCCACAACAGTGAGAGGCCCGCGTACCGCAAAAAAAAAAAAAATCTATGGGAGAATGTGTGTAGGTTATATGCAAATACTATACCATTTTACATAAGGGATTTGGGCATCCATGGATTTTGGTATCCTGGAGATCCCTGGAATCAAATCTCTGCAGATACGGAGGGACAACCATATCTTGCAATTGCAACTCAATTACAGTGATCCCTTGACAGCTTCCCTGTCTCTCCGTCAGACAGAGGCAGAAAGTCTGCTCATGGAAACCTGCTGGTTGCTCAGTCTAATCTTCCCATGTTCTCTCTCATTTTTAGTGATTTGAACATTTTATTCCCTCTGCCTAGGGTGCTCTCCACTAGCCATTCCTTGTCCCTCCTTTTTCAAGTGAAAATCCCTGCTCAACGTTGAGATGTAGGCTTAGACCTAACTGCCTCCCAAGGATTGTCACAGAACCATCTCATGCTGGTCTCTGTGTGCACCATCGGATGGCCCCTCAGGACTGTAGAACGATTCCCCCAGCTGCTGGGAGGACTGTCGTCAACCTTCTCTTCAGGAATAGTGCTCAGCCGAAGAGAACCTCCTTGCAAGAGATCACAGCCCTTGTCTCAGCTCTGAAGGGCCCCTAAGGTTCAGAGCTCTCTGTGCGTTTGGCTGAGGTCATTGTTGTGAAAATGCTCTACTTCCCCCTCTGCCTATTCCAGCTTCCTTCCCTTACCCACAGATGTTGATCCTGAAAGCACTCCACAATACATTTCCAGCACATCAATATCCATCTCAGAGGACCTGACCTCAGCACATGCCTCTCCCAAGCCCGGGTAAGTACCCCCCCTACATGGATCAGTAGACATCCCTGTATTTTCCACCATTGTGCTCATGTTTTAATTGCCAATTGATCCCTCCATCTCCCTATCAAAATTATAAGCTTCTTGAGATCAGGAATCCTATCTCATTCACCTTTGTATCCCCAATACCAAGAACACATTAGATGTTCAAGAAATACTAGTTGAAAGAATGTATCCGTTAATGGAAGGGTGCAGAGAGGTATAATATTTATGCTTAAAGAGATATACTAGTTAGGGCAATGCTGGTTGCTACAACAATTAAACCCCGAATTACAGTCGCTTAACACAATAGACCAGGTATTGGCAACTTGTTTTGATAAAGGACCAGACTGTAAATATCTTAGTCATTGAAGGTGATACAGTCTCTATTGCAACCACTCTGCTGATACAGTACAAAACCAACCACAGACAGTACGTAAACAAGTGGGCATAGCTGTGTGTTCCAACAGAACTTTATTTACAAAAGTAGGTGGAGAGCCAGATTTGCACCACTACAATAGTTGATCAACTCTTGCACATGTAATGGTGGATGCGGGTGTCACTGGTTACTGGCATCTTTGCTCCTGTGGTAGTTTCAAGGTTTATGTTGCTTTTGTTCTGCGGCTCCACCATTCCCTAGGATCTCAGAGTCCTCTTTTTTCATCTGTTGGCGGGGAAAAAAGACACAGCTGTTTCCTAACATCCTTGATCTGGAAATTAAACTCAAAACTTCCACGCCTATCTCATTGCAAGAACTAATCACACAGCTGCAGCTGAATGCAAAGGGGCTGAGAAATGCAACATCTGGCAAAGCAACAGCCCCTCTGAGCAATCACTCCATATTACTGAAAGGAAACGTGAATTTGTGGTGGACAGCTAGCTGTCTCTACTACGGGGGGGGGGGTGGTGGTTCCATTTTAATAAAACAGTCCTAAGTAGAGGTTTCTATTCTCTTTCTTCTGTCTTTGTCCTTAAAATGTGCACAGGTTTCAAGATCTATGTTATTCATACATTTAGGTATTCTTTCATGGGGATTCAGTGATGAGCCAAAGATACATAAATCCACACTGCTTCTGGGACATAATGTCTGTCTAAATACATCCAATCCATCACCAAAATGTGAAAACACCCCAGTGATAAAGGCAGTGGTAACCAACTTTAGTCTGGAGAGTCCAGAAAGGCTCAGCAAAGTCATATTTGAAGTGATATCTGAAAAGAATCAAATTGACAGAAGCATGAAGGGAAAAGAGCATCTTAGGCAAAAGCAACAGAATGCTCTTCTATCCTAAGAGCAAGGAAAAGCTATTATGTCTTTTTTTTTTTTTTTTGAGTATAATTGCTTTACAATGTTGTGTTAGTTTCTGCTATACAGTAAAGTGAATCAGCTATACATATGCATATAACCCCTCCCTCGTGGACCTCCCTCCCCCCTCCTTTTCCACCCATCTAGGTAATCACAGAGCACCAAGCTGAGCTCCCTGTGCTATACAGAAAAGCTGTTATATCTTAAGCAAGAGGGTATCATGATGAAACATGTATTCCAGAAAAATCACTTTACCTCCATTGCCAAGAATAGCACAGATACTGCAGTGGAGACCAGGTTGGGGGATGCTGTAAAAATCTAGGATGGAGATGAAGAGATAATAAGGGGGATGCACGGATGGGGAAAAGTGGATGGACCCAAGAGATATATGGAAGGTTAAGCCAAGAGGACACAATGATGTATTCTCTACGAGAGAGAGAAGCAAGGGAAACTGGAGCCATACACTAAGAACATGAAAGTGAGGGAGAGAAGCAGGTTTGGGCAGAAGAGAACCAGGCTTGGGGGAGAAGATCTGGGGTTCTGTTTTGGGTGTGTTGAGTTAGAAGTGCCTTTGAGATATTCAAGTGGAGACGACCGAAAAGTCACAACTGGCTTTAGCAACGTGGGGTCACTGGCAACTTTAAGGAATGCTGACTCATTGAAGCAATGAGGTTTGTTTGAGGAGTGCGTAGGTGGACATTACGCCTTAATGAAAAGAGGTGGAAAGACAGACGTGAGAGAGAGAGTTTCAAGGGAAAGATTTTGAACCTTGGGAGAAGTGAGTATAATTCAACACCAACAGAAAGATCCTGTTACAGAGAGAGATGTGAGATATGCAGAAAAAGAAGGGATCACCAATATTGCAAGTTTAGCAAGAAGGTAGAAGGGGATGGGATGCAGAGCAAAGATGGGGAGATTTGTTTGAGCTGGAAGACAAGCTCTTGAACTAGAGTGAAGGAAGAAAGAACAGGTGTAGGCAGAAGAAGTTTTCACGTTCGGACACCAGGAAGTTGGAAAAGTTGCCGTGGGATAGTTTCCATTTTGTCTATGATACAGGAGTCAAGGTCATTAGATGAAACAGAAGGAACAGCATGAGATGGGGCAGTTGATGGGAGGAAGGATGGTCAGAGGGTCTGAGACTGAAGAACATTTGAAACAGTCAGTATGAAAAGTCGGAGGACGAGGTGAACCAGGAAACACACTGGCACGGCAGAGCTATAACAACCCACTTGAGGTTCGTGACATTAATTTATAGCAGTATCAATCTGACCCATTTATTTACCTTTCTCCCGCAACCCTGGAGAATAAGGTCTCAAGCAAACTGATTAGCAAAGACAAAATCAGAATCTCTATTTGCTCGATTTCTGGTCCACAGACTTTTACACATGCTCCTTTCCCTATTAAAGGAGAAATAGAGGAGAACAACACACTTTGAGCCATTACAAACATTAATGATTTAATTCTCACAACTACCTCATGCGATAAATATGATATCCATCTTACAAAGAGAAGATGAAGTTTGGTAATTATTGCTTCAATTCAGAGCCGGAACCCACACTTTTCCCACTATGCCATGCTGCTTCTCCTTTCAAAACAAAGTTAAACTGTGTGTGGATTTAATCACACCTCCAATCCCAAAGAAATGTCAAAGCAGCTGCATCCAGAAGTTATCTAAGCTTCCACCTTAACGGCATGCCAGGAGGCAGGCTCTGCTCAAGACTAAGGAATTAATCAAACTTCATTGTATCCCTTGACACGATCTAGTTTTAGACAGACTTAGCTGTGAACTGAATTCTGTCCAGTCATTTCCCAAATACTAACCTGACTCTGCCCAGTATGCAAAACTTTCCATTCACCTTCACAGAGTAATACAGAATTTATTGATATGATAGTCTAATAAGCTAAAACTTAACAAGGACAATGAATTATCATCCTACTCCCCCCTCTACCTCCCTCCCTCCTCTCCAAATAAAAGTGAACTATAGCCCTTCTATGAGGTTTGAAGGAAAACAGATGAGACTGTTGATGTAGGTCAAAAATCATTAACGATCACTTGAACTCCCATTCTGACCACCCAAGCGAGGCAGTGGCCCCTCTAGGGCTCAGAAATGATGGAGAGAGTCTCCGGGTGGATACTGATGATGTAGCATATTTGTGAGCAACTTCTCAATGAAGCAGAGGCATCTCAAGTGCTCTCTAACGCTGCCTGAGAGATTTCCTTGTCAACCGATTTTGATTTAGACAACTCCAGAGTTGACCATGATTGCTACTTTTCTAAAATGATGGAAAACATAAGATGGAGGTTACCTGCTCTAAGTGATATTGCTAAAAATACCACCTAACACATGAAGAGTTGACTGAATTCTTCTCTCCAGAAATCCATCCATTGTGCCCTCTTTCTAAGGTTTTCTCTAGAAAATTTACCCGTGAGTTCCAGTTGTTGAAATAAAGATCTTGTGATGCTGCACCCTTGGTACTAGGTTCACATCCCCAAGCAGCTCTAATGAACACCTGGTCCCACAGCATCATAACCATTTTTAGACTTCAAAGGGACTTAGACATCGCCTTTCTAGCCCAACACCCAGAGTTCAGAGATGAGAAAACAGAGACCCAGGAAGATGGAGTCACTAGTCCAAAGCCACACAGCTAGTGAGCAGCAGAAGTGGAAAAGAACCCAGACCAGAGACAGTTGTGTGCTATGGAGAAGATGTACGTTCTAAACAGAGGGTGGCAGATGAACAGGAAAGCCTCGAAGAGTAATTTATGACTCTGAAAATGACTCTAAGGAAATTAAAGAGAAAACTTACAAATGGAAAGCACAAGTAAAAGTTAAGCCTCTTTTCCTGACACAATACCCATAAGAAGCAGAGACGTGAAAGGGATGAATGTTAAAAAAAAAAGTGATTGTGGCAACACAGGTGTTTAGGTGAAGGTACATATTCCATTTTTATCTGTGGAAAGTGGTCCAAGAGGGGAAGACAAAATGCCTTTCTCTTTACTCTCACTCTCACAACTCATACATCTGTTTCTACAAAGGAAGAGGAGGTGGGGGAGTGTTTTTCTTTTTAAATAAATTTTTCAAGCCAGGACAGGAATACACCACTCATTCCGTGGGGTGATCAAGCTGAGGGCCATCCACGCCTAAAAACAAACCCATTGTGCATGATTTTTCCCATATATGGATATAAGCTCAGGTGACATCCCTTATAAACCCACAAAAGGCCTATTGAAATCACCATTGAGTGGCACTGAAAACATTATAAAGTCATAAAGTTTGATTTCTAGTTCATTTTTCCTTCATGAGAACCCATGCCACGACCACTGTTTCTTCATTTCCCACTCTCTAGTTTGTCGAGTTTTAATGTGTTCATGATGAAACAGTACTTTCCCTTTCCATTAAGAGAAAACCCTCATAAAATGGCTTAAAAGGAGTTTGCCTTCTTATAGTCTGAGCCATGAAACTATTTACCACCCAGCAAATGGACCCATCAGCTCTGCCCAAAGGTCATTCCAAATCCACAGAATGTGAACACACTTTTTTCAGAGTACTAACAATAAAGATGTTAAATTACTTGTACCCAGAAGTGGGATTGCTGGACCTTATGGTGGTTCTATTTTTAATTTCTTGAGGAATCTCCATACCGTTTTCCATGAGGAATCTAACGTCAGCAAACCCCTCAAAGCAGAGCAGAGTGGTAGTTGCCGGGGTCCGGAAGGAGGAAAAAATGTGGAGATGTTATTCACTGGGTATAAAGTTTCACTTATGCAAGATGAAAAAGTTCTAGAGGCCTGCTGCACAATATCGTGCTTATAAAAATAATACTGGGGCTTCCCTGGTGGCGCAGTGGTTGAGAGTCCGCCTGCCGATGCAAGGGACACCGGTTCGTGCCCCGGTCCGGGAAGATCCCACATGCCACGGAGCGGCTGGGCCCGTGAGCCATGGCCGCTGAGCCTGTGCGTCCGGAGCCTGTGCTCCGCAACGGGAGAGGCCACAACAGTGAGAGGCCCGCGTACCGCAAAAAAATAAATAAATAAAAAACTTTAAAAAATAAAATAAAAATAATACTGTACACTTAACATTTTATTAAGAGGATAGATCTCATGTTATATGTTTTTTAACCACAAAAACAAGTGAATTGCTTGTACTGGTGATGAGTGTAGTAAACAAAACAATGAAACCTGTTGAAGGGGTTTGTGGTGCGTTCATGTCTTGAGAACTTGGCTCAGGTTAGCTTGAAGAACCCAGAAGGGACTCCGAAGTCACACCCACTCAAGAAAGGGTTTGTTCAGTGTTGTTTATTTAATGTCAAAGGCCAGAGCTCTTGTTGCCCTGAAGTGTTCTAGAGGGTTCTCTAAGAGGTGTGCTTTTCTGCCGTGAGGTCACAGGTGGAACTATTTCTACACGTGTGCTGTCACAAAAAGTCAACATTGGGGGCACAAATCAGAGAAGGCAGACCTAGTCAGTCAGAGACCAGAGTTAGATTCTCCCCACTGTACCCGTCAAGTTCAGTCTGGAGGCTGCACGTTATGTCTGGGGCACTTGTACCCGTGATGAATAATCCATGTGTTCCTGCTTCCCTTTCCAGATAAGAGGCAGTGACTTCATTTTGCCATTTTTCATACACGCCTAGGTACAAATAGTTCAGTGGCTAAAAAAAATGTTCAAATATCTCACTGATGTGTTCTTATCCAATAAAATAGTCATAAGAATACATTTTTCCCCATGGAACTGAATAAAGCTCCTTTTTATTTGAATGGGGAAAATAGTAAACCACCAAACATTTTTATTTTTTTCTGAAATGATCCTTGGCCGGGGGGTAGGGGTTATTTGAAGGAAGTGGGGGGGAAAGGAAAGGTTCTTCTCAACTCATCTGTACAGAAGCTAATAAATAATGTTTCCAGGAAGTTGCTGGTTGCCTATACTTCGGCAGGAGAACGTTTTAAGAAGGGAACCAACCTCGTCATTTTCCTGCCACGTTTTTCCTATAAATTTGTTTAATGCAGGAACGCACAAGCAAGCTCACATTTGCTCTGTTCTCTCAAACTCTCCAGTTCTGTGTAGGAAAAAAGAAAAAAAAAGTAATAGAGTCTGACATTACCTGAGAAGGCTTTATTTTGTTCATGTTCCCAGGTTCCTAGTACACAACAAGGAATCTTCCTGCATCTCCAGTGGGGGTGTATTCTTTAAATTATTTGAATGGGAATAAGAAAAAGTGCTGGAACTCATGTTATAAACTGGCATGATTGGGATGACTGGGCAGGCAATGTACTGTCCTTACGAGTTAAATACCTGCCGGTCTCCATCCTGGTTGGGAACACTCTGCCTTCATCCAGGAAGGGCTGATTTATTTCTCTTTGAATGAACTGACCCTCTGTTGCTACCAGGAAAGGCACTTCCAGCCTTGGAGACAGGAGGCCTGGAAATGGCTCCTGCTCTGCTGGGTGACAGAGCAGACATAACGCTACCTACTTCAAAGGACAGCGCTGAGGCCCAGGAAAAGTCCATGAATCTGCTTTGCAAAGGCTAACGAGGCAACTGGGAGCTAATTTAGCTGTTTAGTGGAAGATGCGGAGTGCAGGGCAGATTCCTAATAAGAAGATGACCTTCCACACCAATTTTCTTTTTTAAGGCACATGAGGCCTTGTCAAATGACATGAAGAGTTTTGGAGGCGGTTTCAAGAGGCCCGTGTGGGACTATGGCTATAAGGACGAATAAATGTATGACTACACACATGCACGCGCGCACACACACACAGGCAATACTGCTTCACCATTAGAAGTCCGACTGTCAAAATTTGAATCCAGGCTTCGCCACTTCATTCCTGTGCTTCCTGGTTTGTGAAGTGTGGGTAACGCTATTACACACACCGTACTGTGTTGTTCACAAGTTAAACGTGTTCATACATGTGAAGTACTTAGAAAAGTGTCTGGCACATGACAAGCCAGATGAGGCCAGGGATTTATGCCTGTTTTTCCGGTGCTGGGTACACAAGACATAGAACAATGGACCCGTAGTAAGTGCTCAGTAAACCCTTACTACCTGAATGAATGAATGAATGAATGAAGATTCCCTGCAGCATAAGTGAACTCAGCTCTGTCCTTCTCTGGCTGGTGTGGCCTTTCTGCGTTTTAGAGATTATTTTTCATCCCTTGAAGGAGTTTGGACGAGAGGGTCGCTAAGGCCCTCTCAAGTTTTAAAGATCCAAGTAATTTTAACAATCACAAATCTCTATGCAAAAATTCAAATTCTTACACCCTCAAGCTTTGCTGTCTCCCTTTGCCAAAAAAAAAAAAAAAAAAAAAGCGGGGGCGGGGTGGGGAAGGAGGTTAAAATTCCTGACTTTAACGGTCCCCCACCCGCACAGTGATAAGGTGGCAATAGACGCTCCATTATGGAAACTGCTGCGGAAGCTTTAGGGCAGGGGTCGGGGAGGAGAGGCGTCCACACTGCGCGCCTCTCGGAAGGGGCGATGGGATCAGGCTTGCGCCTCTTCGGCAGCACCTCCCCCCTCCATGAGGAGCCCCCTCCCCTCGGGCCGGGCCGCAGAATCAGGGGTGGGGATGCAGGGATGGAACCGGGACCGCGGGGCCAGGCTGCAGCGGCGCCCAGGGCCTGCGGCTTCCAGCAAAGTCCAAGGGGGCTGCAGCAGGCAGCGGCTCAGGAGTGCAGAGCTCAGCGTGTTTCTGCAACTGTTTTGACGATGCTTTTGAGTGTTCGCATCACTACCGAGATGCTACCGCTCTCCTCATGACCACAATCTATTAGCTCCAGTAGCTTTTGAGCGGCTGAGCCTCGCCGCAGCTTCCTGCTTACCCTGCGCGCCGCTGGGCCGCTGCCAGCCCCCCGCGGGGACCGCGCTGTCAGGGGCGATGCCACCCCTCCTCCACCGCCACCGCCAAGTGGTCTTACTCTCTGTCGAGAGGTTTGCCTTTTAATAAAAAGATCCTCGTAAACTCTGGTCAGCAGTTTCTAACAGGGCATCATAAGCCCCCCCTTGCAGACCTCCTTAAGAAAAGACAGCTTTTGAACTTTTGCTGCTAATAAGGGCATTAAAATCCAGTTACCTGGATCCAGGGAGGCTAGAAGGCCTATGAACGTCAGCAAGAGGCTGACTACATCCTCTGCTGCAATTAGATCTTGTTTATAAGGCACGATTCTGCCCTATTACTGGTTTGGTTTTGTTTGTGGTTCTTTGGGGAAGAATTACAATTCTGTGTGTGTGTGCGTGTGTGTGTCTGTGTGTCTTGCACACAAGCTGGAGGGGGGAAAAGGATCTTCTGAAAGATAAATGTTTTTCGATAGTCCTTGGGTATTCACTGGGATGAATTTGAAAGAGAAAGCTCTTGATATAAGAAGGGAATACAATCAATTTTCTTTACTTCTGCATCTCACAGGGCTAGAGATGCCTTTCTGGACCAGGCAGAAGACTGAACAAGCAGTTCAGGGGCTGCCTGTCTGACTCCCTCACCTGTTCAAGTGGCAGGAGAGGGGAGCGGTGTCGAGAAGTGGGGACAACCCAAGTCATCACTTTTGTGTGTGTCAGTTGAAACTACAAAGGCAACCAAAAGGAGGTCTTATCCGTTTTGTGTTAGTGTCAGTTGGGAACAGCAGGTAGAGGCTGCACTTTGGTTTTACATTTTCACCACCGGGAGCTATAAATAGATGAGCACATGTGGCTTTGTGCTCAGTTACCTGCACTGGCTCGAACCCGGTGATCTAGGCGGCTCTGACTCCCCACATGAGCAGTGGCAGGCCACGGCCCCCGCACATACATTTTCCACAACATCTGAGTAACGAGAAGAGTCGGAGTGTGTGTGTTTTGTTGTTATTTTTGTTTGAACTTTGAGTTCTAAATGTATTCCGCCTACACTGTCAACTCTGGAAGCAAGGCCTCCTCTTAAATGCCTTGAAGAGATGCTCAGAATTTGGCGAAAGAAGGAAGGAAGGAAGAAAACATCACTCTTTGGTGTGTTTACGTGTGTCTAAAACTACACCAACTCTTCTGTGTTGAAACTCTTCATTACTAGTCTGCACACTGATTTTATAGGATGTTGATCTACCAGACTGCATTTTCTACAAACTGCCTTAATTCACCCCATTTGGTAAGGAACATTGTTTTCAGTTTTAGTTGATGATAGTCTGGGTGTCAAGAGTCAGAGAAGTTGGTTTCCATTTCTGGCCAAGTCAAAAAGCAATTGCTCTGGCAGTCCTGTAATTCCCTTCCCTGATATGTCTCTAGTTTGGGGAATATTTACATGTGCAAAAGTGAAATATACAGGTCCAACCCATGCTATCTTCTAAGAATGAGGTTCTGGAATCATCAGGGCCAGCTGATATTTTGGTCATTTATGTTGAACTTAGTCAGGACCCATGACTACTGTCTTGGAGTCGTATACATTGTTGCCAAGAAAATACATGGAGAGAGCAACCAGAAACCATCATTCCCCCTCATTGGGTTGCTTTCCGGGTAAAAAAGACAATGTAAGGAAAGTTCCTGGGGTAAATTAAGTGCTCATGAAGTGGTATCTTTTACTGTTTCAACTTCTTCAGTTCTTCCAATTTTCACCAGCCTGGCTGGAGGCAATCAGACTCCCAAAGAAAATGATTTCATCTTTTCCTTTGCATGAATATTGATTGAATATATCCTTAACGCTATGGTCAAATGAAGCTCACATTTATAGGCAAAAGCACTTCCCAAGCTTTTTCTACTTTTCCTAGGTTCTAAGACAGTTATTGAACCCACAGACTCTTACATAGAATCTTATAGAAGGAAATGAAGTTAGAAAGAACTCTTCTGATGTCTCAATGTTTTTTAGAGCCATCAAATTTGGGAACTTTCCCTGACAACTGCACAAAAACTTGAAGATGTTGAAAAATTAGCAATTATTCCACAATCACTCCCCTTTTCTCTCTTGCCTGGTGTGACCTATCATTTGACGTTCCCTTTACACATCCCATATGCCGACGTCTTGACAATTAATTAACTAACCTTCACAAAACTCTTCCAAGGGAGGTGGATGAAAAGCACTGCGGCTTTATCTCCACTTTTCAGGAAACTAAAAACAGAAAGGTTATGACTTACCCAAAAGTCACACAGCAAGCTCTCAGAAGGGCTGGGATTGGTCCCAATGAATTCTGTGTCGAGCCAAACCACTGTAACTCTCGTACTAAGAGAATAGTCCTGACTCACCACAAAATTCAGCACAGTTGCCTAGACCAAGTTCAGTTGTCTGATACTTCCTAGAGGGTGTAGCCTTGGACCGGGTTGGCCAGAAAAAAATAGAATTGAATTCAACTTAATAGGCAGCGAAAAAGGATAAGGAAGATCGTCAGTAAAGAATCGTTCCTGCAGCCAAGCTGTCAAGCTGTCAGCTTAACCTGGCATGGCGGGGACAATGAATACAGAAATATACCCGACTAGGAAAATGTTAGGTTCCCGGTACTGTCAAAGGAAAACAAAGACTTCTATAAACAAAGGCCAGGGTGTCTGGGGACCATTCAAGACAAGTTTACAGTCAGTTTCAAAGTTCCAGCTCTTGCAGTATTTTTGGCTCCAGCTCACAGCCTTGTAGAAGGCCTTGCTAAGGCCACCAAGTCATAACGTTACTTTGTGGGATGATGTATGGCTTCCTTTCCTTTTGTATTTTGAATTCCATTCTCAGTCTCTTTCCATGTTATTCCCAAATTGTGCTAACTCTTGCACTCCTGACGTGAGGCCGAAGTACAGAACTGTTCAAAACGTCTTTCACTACAGGAGAGTCACCGTGGGAAGTAATTTCCCTGAGGAAACAATAAAGGAACAGATTATTGCTGAATACCATCTAGAAAGATACCTGTCCGATAAAAGACTATATTGTTCAATTACGTGTGTTTTGGGAATATGCTTGGCCACAAGAAGGCAAGGTCACTTGTAGACATCAGACGAATTTTCTGACATAAAAATGTCCTCCCAAATGGAGAGCCAAATATAAGAATACAATCTGCCATCTCAACACAAACACAAGGCAAAATTGCCCCAGGATGATAGTCATTATTATCCTGCCTGTTATTTGAAACTGTGCTTCAGGTAGTCTTTTAAAATGTGTAGGTGAGTTCTTCATTTTTTCTAACGTCATTTACCACTTGCACGGGTCCCTGAAGCCACACTGCAGTATGCATCACTTCAGTGCCGGAGGATAAGGCATGATTTTTTTTTAATGTAAGGACTGCTTGCATGCAGCAGCAGTAAACAAAGAAGGCTAATGCACAAACAGGAAGAAAAAGACTTTGGGTCCATCTACACATCGAAAGGCGAACTCATACCAAGTACCATCTGTAGCCACAAATGCCACATGGCTCTGTGTAGCTTCATCGAAGTTGGAAGCATCTTAAAATTACAGTCTTAAATGCTGGGAAATGAAGTTATCCCACAAGGTCCAATCAAGAATGAATTTTTAAAAGAATGTATATGTGTGTGTATATATATATATATATATATATATATATATATATATATATATATAAAACTGAATCACTTTGCTATACAGCAGTAATTAACACAACCTTGTAAATCAACTATACTTCAATGAAAATATAAGAAGAATAACAAATTTTTAAGCTCGATTTTTTTCTAAGTTACCATTTATTGTTAAACTTTGGAATTTTCAAAAGCCTTGGAATATCCAAACAGTTGCAATTTCTCAGACTAAACACAACACGTTGAGTGTTCTTAGTTCCATTTTTTTCAGTCTAAGGCCCTCCTGGAAAAATGATGCAGATTTATAATGAGAAAATGAGGCCAGTGTCACCAATAACCCCCAGATGGTGCCTAACTGGGATTTGAAAACTTAACTCTCTGTTTCATGGGCAACTACCTTCACTACCTTCATGGTCAACTGGAAAGGAACCAGTAAGAATAAGGAGGGCCAGGGAATTCCCTGGCGGTCCAGTGGTTAGGACTCCGCTTTCACTGCCGAGGGGCAGGGAGGGGAACTAAGATAACGCAAGCCACCTGGCATGGCCAAAAAACAACAATGATGACAAAATAATAATAATACTAAAGGGGGCCATAGGAGACCGGTGGTTAGTGGAGACAAACTGGGGACTCTTGGCTTATAAACAAGTTTGTGGTGGACAACATGAGGTATAGATGTGGGCAGATCTACATGCCGCTTTGTAATAAATCATTATAATCATAAACTTTATAACTTTTATAGGATGACTGTGCTTTTTATATGACACAGCATCCAAGGGACATCCTTTGGTGATATTGCCCTTAATCATTTCCTCTTTAGCTTATGTATTATGTAATCTTCTGATGAAGTGGGTGATTACATTTCCTATTATTTTTCTGGCCTCCATTATATTTTTATTTAACACTATTACAACCTCTAATTGTAGTTCTGTGCCACTCACTCTAACCGACTGGCCAAATTACATTCCTTGTATCGGTGCAAACAGCTTTAAAGGTGGGAAAATTCCATCGTAAATTCATTTGTTCGATTGCTTTTTAAATTACACCTAAGAACAAAGCTGCTTTCATAGAGGAGGGATTGTCTGTTGTGTGTGTGTTTTTTTTCCTTAATCACAATACCACCCCTTTTCAACTCTGCACCACAGCCTCCCTCCTGAATATGGAAAGACGGGGGACATCTGAGCGGTGTCTGTTTCATCTGGCTCCACTCCGCCCCTCTCCCTCACCTCTCCTCACTAAGGCATTGGGTTCTCATCTAGCAGTTTCTGATTCTCGTTTTTCAAGATTGGCACCAATAGAAAAAGAGCTTATGAACTCTAGGCTAGATTCTTATCCTACGTGGGTTTCCTCTAAGGGGGAGTAGGGAGGGCAAAGGGAAACACAAAAGAGACAGGAGGATGCACGCAGGAAGGTACGCACAGGTGAATCCCTTGAGCCATTGTTCAACCTAAAGGCATAGTTAAGAACGGATAGCAATAGCAATTAAAGCAGACTTATAAGAAAGTAGCCTACGTACTGTTTGTCGTGCCTGGGAGGGGGGGCAGCACACTTGCTCCAGAGGTGGCCCGTGTTTCCCTTTGGCAACGCATCTGATAACTGGCTACATTTCGGAACGATTCAGACATCCCTTGAAGCCACAGTTTTCACAGGACCGTTTCCAGCCACATGCTGTTCTGTGTACCTGAAATGACCATGGAGAATTGTCCTTCAGCCACCCTTGACAGCCATGCCCCATCCCTTTCCTGACTGCCCTTAGGACCCACACTGCTCTCTGCTCCTTCCCCCCACCCACCCAGAACCCCAGGGATTCTCCACCCCCCACCCCACCCCCGCTAATGCAAATTCAGGTGCGTGAAGCCCGCTTCCTATTCCTAGTCTAGAGCAGTGAGTGTCAGCTGGAAAGTGGATGAAGGCCAAGAAGTGGGTCAGGGAGAGACAATCGGTTGACTGGTAAAACCTAAAAAATTAAAGGATATTTTGTAAGGCATATGGAAACCATACCATTGTAACTTTTGTTTCCAGCTAGAAATAGACCACTATTTTTCTGAGGTTATAAAAAGGTCAGTGTTTTTTTGTAGACACTTCTCTGCTTCCTTTCCTGATTACATCAAAAAGGTGTTATAATTTCATGGAAGAACTATATCCAGCAATATTGATATGGCCACATATTTGTTAATATTGATATGGCTACCACTTCTGCAAGACATATGCTATTAGAAATTTTTCCAAACTAAGTTTGCAAGTGTTTGAAATGTCACCAAGCACATTTCAGGGGTTTTCTCAGAGAGCGTATAAATTTTTTGACCTATTTTATTTCTTTTTTATCAATTGGATCGTTCCTCCAAAAGTCATGAAATATGGTCAAAGCGATGCATCCACCTCAACTATGCAAAAGTTTTAGGGTTGCTTCAGAGAGGAGAACACCAAAGATTTTCAAGGAGGGAGTGAAGTTAATGATTACATGTTAGGATGCCCAACTTCTTAGTTTCTCTCATTCTAGGCCAGCTTACAATTTTTATCAGTGTTCATAAATGGAAGAAATCAAATGCAAGCTGGAAACATGTGGTGTGTGTGTGAAAAGTAAGATATTTTTGAGGGCATATATAAAAGAAAGCTAATTTAAATGAGAGATTCGAGAGTCTTACTCATTTTGAAAATAATACGATGTCTTTCCTCAGAAGAGCTCAATTTGACTTTTGCCTAAGAGTAATCGGGGCCCTGACTCACTCGTTTTTCCTGTTCAAAGTATCAACCTCAAGGCAGTGAAAAAAAAAAGAATTCTTTTATGCGGATGGAAATGATGGTAAAAAGTGAGCAAATCAAATAGATTTCTTTTAGTAGGTGAAATGGTAAAGCCAATTGACTTTTCTGGGGTCTACCAACAGATTAATGTTCACTTAGCATCCATAAATCAATATCCTAGGTGTATACACGCACATCCATAACACAGGTCCTCACTGCTTATCTGTCATCTGTTATCTTTACATCAGAAATTTATGTACATACGTAGTTCAAAACATTGATATAAATTGTCCCCATGGAGCCCTTAAACATTTAAAACATTCAGTTCCTTAAGGTTGAGTTAGGATACAAAGTCTGCAGATGACATCAGTGATTTTTAGAACAACTCATTACAAAATAATATGCAAGGTTTCCTTCTTATTTCTGATTTTGTGATGAGAGAAAGATCTGTTCACCCAATAAAGCCTCTGTGGGTTAGAAGAAAAGAATTCATGATTCATTTCCAGAAATGGCTGCTTCAGGGTAGATATATAAGGATAATTTCTTGTATTTTCTTCCTACCTCTCAGGAGGTTAACATTTTTCAATTGAGCAAGGACTCAAGGGAAGTTCCATCCATGTTTTATGTTTGCATATACTGCATATCTTAATGTGTGGATATAATTATCGCCCAGCACCTGTGCGTCAATGAATATAAAGGCAATATTAGCATACAATGCCTATTTTCAGATGGTAATATCAGGCTCTTGTTTACACTTCCCCTATTAGCTCGTCCCATAAAGCCATAAAACCCGTGTTGAAATACTGAAACCAAATTAGCCCCTCTGTGTGTCATGCAAAACCATTGTGGGGGGAGGAGAGTGAGAAAATTAAAAGTGAAACCTATAAAAATTAAGATTGGTGTTATTCCTTGAACACCATTGACCTTTGCTATGTCGATAAGACTATAACTGGCGATCACAGAACAATGGAAAATAACAGATTTCCAAGGACTACTGAAAGGTCTTCACACATGGTCTTGTTCTGGTCTGTCATCAAGTCCAAGGAGCAGACGCCTTCTAAGGCAGTATTTGACTTGCTTAGGGTCAGTTAGCCTTTATCTGCATGTCTGTGTGCTTTTAAGTTACACGACTTCTACTCTGCTTTATCTTAAAGCTCTGGTTTTCTGCCTCTTATTGACCAAATGCCAAAATGTAAATTTATCCCTATTAGAATTGGTGCCAAGACCCCAAACATAACTTTTACGAGCTCAAAAATATTTTTTTTTCTATTTAACGAATCAAGCAGAGAAACAATCGCTTGTCACCATTCTTCCGCCCTTGGGTCTCTTTCATACGCAGCATTTCAGCAAACTTTCCCATTTAGATGTCTCCCTGGCAGAGATTGTAAATCATACCTTGCATCCCTCCCAGCTAGACGGACTCATTGACTACATGGTTGGTTTACGGCTTTACAATTGGAGCAGGACCTGCAAAATAGCCTTTCACAAACTTATCACCAGGAACGGTTGGCCACACGAGCTCATGCACCACCAAAATGGGAATCTGTCTGTTTTTCTTTCTCTGGGGGCAGTTCGAGTTATTAGGCAATACAGCCTATTTCCTTCCTTCCACCCAAGAGGTATTGTGAGCAAACAATGAAAATCCAGCTCTCTATTCATGTTTGAATTTTGCCATTGTGTGTCCTTCTGTCTATTTGTCTGCCTGGCACCACCAAAGTGCAAGATCTAATGTGTTCCTGGACACAGTTCAGCTCTGGTTACCTGATGACATAAAACATGGTGGGTAGAGACGGGATGCATTTGTAAGTCTACTGAAGGACATTTTGCTCTGCGTAGTTTAGCAATTCTTCTTTATGTGGTGAAGCTAATCTCTCTCTATTCACATCCTTAATTGTTCATTCAGAAAACATTTTGCCTCTCTCCTTGCACTCAGGTGCAGCTTTCAGCTGTGTGCCCTCAGCATCCTTCAAGTGCAGTCCGTGCAACTAATGTATGACACCCTTCACTGCAGAAAGCCCATCAGGGAAAATAAATATATGTATTCACTGTAACTTTTAGACATACAGAGAGGAGTTCAATAAATGGATTTAAGATTTACTTACTCAAAATTTCAGAATCCATTAGGAAGTTCAGTTTTACTATGTCAGTGAGATACATTTCAGACCGTAATCATACCCTTTCCAAATCCCATTTAAAGTAAACCATTTATTTTTTCTACTTTTCCCACAAGTGCCTTAATGTAGAATTTGGATACCTTTCAGAAGAGACCTGTGAGGTAATGCATTTGAGAGACATAACAATATTTATAAAGTTTGGAAAATCTTTTGCTCAAATGAATAGAGGAAATAATCTTCAGCTTTGGCAGAATGGATAATAATATTGATACTGAATTTGGTTGTTTCCTATGACTTTAATAACATGTGGGGAGTGAGTTCTCTTTATTATTATTCTTCAGTGGTTTCTAAGGCAAGACTGGAATTTTCAGTGTTCAGGGCACTTTATTATAGTGCTAAAAAAACTCATACTGTTTTCATTTTTCCGTGATTGCATTTTTCCTTTGGTACTAGAGCATCCATTTTAATTAAATAGACAAATGGGAAATGCCTAACGTTTGTCCTTGTTTTACAAATAACTTTTACACCCATGGGAAGAAAGAGAGAGAGAGAGCTTGATTAGACATTCACAGTCTAATTCTCTGCTTATCTATTGAAAAGTTGAAGTCAGGAGCCAGAAGTTGCCTTGTATCACAAATGGGCATCCAATCTCAAATAAGAGAGAAGGTGGTTTTGGTCTCTCTGACTCATTCAGTCCCAGGACTGCTGTCACTGAAGGTGGAAACTGCAATATGAACACCTGTCCGTGAGGAACTAGACTTGAGATAACCAGCTCGTTTCACACAGACCATTGTCCAGCCGTCAGATGGTAATTACTTCTCCTCCCCATCAGCCTCGCCTGGATTCCAGCCAATGGGCTGTGGGTGGAAGGGTCTGTATCACATTTCCATTCATCTGAGCCTTCCAGTCTCTTTCTTGCTTGTTTTCAATTACATTGACATGGTGGCTTTGGCACATAGTAAGTAAATAGCAACGTATTCAAAAAGAAAGGTCTGAAAGCCAATATCTGAAAGATACTCTTGAGGTTTCAATGAGCACAATGAAACTGGCACTGAAATTCTGGCATTCTGACCCAAAGTCATAACATACAATTAATTAAGTTAATTGTCGTGAATTTGTAGAATATTTCATGAAAGCCAAGTGCAGCAGATGAAAGTCTAGAAAGCAGTGGAAAGGTTACTGGATGTCCTACAAAGTAAATAATTTGTAAATTAACTAAAATATTGATGAGATCAGAAAAAGAGGGGATTGGAAGTATTGTGAGAAGATTTACTTTCGTTCTTACTTTTTTAACACCTACCTAGAAAGAAAAAAATCCCTGGACCATCTCAATATTCTAAAACCTTCCAGAATCCATTGTAAGATGATTTTGCTTAGCATCCTTCTCTGGCTCTTTCTTTCTTTGACATACACACCCCTTGCCTTCCCTGTCCACGCTCTGAAATCTCCCACACCAGGACTAATGCTGACAGCTTTGCATCCTCTTGTTATTCAGTAGAAAAGATCAACATTAAAATAAAGCAGCTACTTTGCTATGACATGACCCTTGTGTTAAATTCATCATAATTGCCCAACCAGATCACACATTTATTAAGAGCTAATGGGCAGGTACTCTGCTGGGCACCCATGCAAAGGCATTATGACATCATTTGTGCTTTCAAGGAGCTTAAAGCCCAAGAAACAAAGAGAGACACTAAGGGTAAACAAATAAAGGATCCTTAAATATCATGGGGGCTTTAATGGAATTCGAAACATGTTAAAGTAGACGCCTAGAAGAGGGAGCAGTAAATTCTCATAAGGGTATTAGAAAACTATTTCAAAATGGTGACGCTTGAAATGGATCATGAGGGTTGAGTAGGGATCACCAAGCAGATTGGAAGAGTAGGTGAAGACGTAGAGATATGAAACTGAATAGCTGGTCTTGGTGGTAGTTTGGTATGAAAGAGGCCATGGCAAACATAAGACTAGACAGATTTGGGAAGGGGCTGCTTGGTGTGCTCTACTCAGAAATCTAGACTTCTTCCAGTAGTCAATGGAGAACCATAAAACGATTTTAGTTGGGGCACAAAATTGATCCAATAGTTGTTAGTAAATGACCCCTCTTGCGCTGGGTGGAGGGTGTCTTTGAGTGTGATGTTCCAGGTAATAAAGGGTGAGCATCTGAAATAAAGCTATAGCCGTGGAGCTGGGAAGGGCTGGACAGGAGAAGCAGTATAAAAATAGAATTTTGGACTTGGTCACTGATTAGATGCCATCAAAAAAATTGTATGTATAATGATAAATTATGTGAGGTTTTTACTGTTTTATTCATATAAAACTGAGATGGAAATGCCACAAATAGTGACAATCAGTGCTGCCCACTGTGAGGAACGAAGAATCTGGGAGTCCAAGAGCTTGAGCACGAAACCTGGCTCCTCCGTCTTCTAGCTTAGCTACTTTGGATGAATCTCAGAGGCACTCTGAGACTGTTTTCTTATCTGCAGAATGGGCAAGTAATGAAAGATATTTTACAGAATTACCTGGCACGTCATAGGCACTCACTAGAAGTTATTCAGAATAAATATATTTTCAAAGAGGGCCCAAAGACACTGCTGCAAACCATATGGCTGAGCCATAAAATGCTAGGACACAGTAGAAGCAAGTGGTTGGCCAAGCTAAGAAGCAGCAATTGAAGATGAAGTGGCTATTTAGAGCTCGTGCATCATGCCGTGCATAAGATAAACACCACAATCTCTCTACACTCTTTGGTCATAACCACAAACCAAGGGCACATCCTCACATGGGCACAGGGTGAAAACAACAGCAGGGAACTACACGGGCTTTTTCAGTTTCATCTGCACAAAACCCTCACACCCAATGGTAACCTCAAACATGAGCACTATGGTCAGTAAAGACAATTTGTATGGATTATTAGAAACTCTAATTTAATCAACTTTAGACTGATTTTAATGACAGAAGACATACAGATGGCCAAGAGGCACATGAAAAAATGATCAACATCACTAATCATTAGAGAAATGCAAATCAAAACTACAAGGAGGTATCACCTCACATCTCACACACTCAGTCAGAATGGCCATCGTCAAAAAATCTACAAACAGTAAATGCTGGAGAGGGTGTGGAGAAAAGGGAACCCTCTTGCACTGTTGGTGGGAATGTAAATTGATACAGCCACTATGGAGAACAGTATGGAGGTTCCTTAAAAAACTAAAAATAGAACTACCATATGATCCAGCAATCCCACTACTGGGCATATACCCTGAAAAAACCATAATTCAAAAGGACACATGTATCTCAATGTTCATTGTAGCACTATTTACAATAGCCTGGACATGGAAGCAACCTAAATGTCCACTGACAGATGAATGGATAGAGAAGATGTGGTATATAGAGACAATGAAATATTACTCAGCCATAAAAAGGAACAAAATTGGGTCATTTGTAGAGATGTGGATGGACCTAGAGACTGTCATATGGAGTGAAGTAAGCCAGAAAGAGAAAGACAAATATCATATATTAACACATATTTGTGGAATGTAGAAAAATGGTACAGATGAACATATTTGCAGGGCAGGAATAGAGACATAGATGTTGAGAATGGACATGTGGGCAGAGGGGGGAAGGGGAGGGTGGGACGAATTGGGAGATTAGGTTTGCCATGAATACACGACCATGTGTAAAATAAATAGCTAGTGGGAACCTGCTGCATAGCACAGGGAGAACAGCTTGGTGCTCTGTGATGACCTAGATCGGTGGTATGGGGGGATGGGAGGGAGATCCAAAAGGGAAGGGATATAGATACACATATAGTTGATTCACTTCATTGTACAGCAGAAACTAACACAACATTGTAAAGCAATTATACTCCAATTTAAATAAAATAAAATGAAATAAAATAAAAAATAATAAAGGCCTTAATTTAATCCAGAATGATCACTGTTCATTCATGGTGTATAAAAACAGAAGAGTGATTTAGAGAAGATATTGCTTACAAACTTCTACTTGTGAATTTATACATAAACAGCCTTCATAATATACGCCAAATAAATGAATGTAAATTGAACAACCCAGTTAGGTGAAAATATAAAAGCATTAGTACTTATGAATGTACTACTAGGAATCAATTAAATGGTTGATCTTTATAAGATTATAGCCTAGACAATTACTCAATAAATAAATATTTATTGAATTCACTGAAAGCAAAATGCTATGTCATTGAGGATACAATGATGTGCAAGATGTAATTACAGCCCATATGGAGCCTTGATCTAAAATTTAAGACAGACACCCAAGAAGTGATGAATTATTATTTGAGCCAAAGGTAGAATATGCCAAGTACTAGCATGTACTAGTATGCTAGTATACTAGTCAGCCAAAATGCTGTAGAAATTCAAAGTATAGGTCTTTCACCTCCTTGGTTAAATTTACTTCTAGGTATTTTATTCTTTGATTGTTTTCTTGCTTTCTTTTTCTTAATAATAGTTTATTATTAGTGTATAGAAAAGCAACAAATTTCTGTATATTAATCTTGTATCCTACAACTTTACTGCATTCACCTGTTAATTTTAATAGTTTTTTGGTGGAGACTTCAGGGTTTTCTTTATATAATATCATATCATCTGCAAATAGTGACAGTTTTACTTCTTCATCTCCAAATTGGATGCCTTTTAATTCTTTTCCTTGTCTGATTGCTGTAGCTAGAACTTCCAATACTATGTCAAATAGAAATGAGTGGGCATCCTTGTCTTATTCCTGATCTTAGAGGAAAAGCTTTCAGCTTTTCACCATTGAAAACGATGTTAGCTGCAAGTTTGTGATAAATGGCCTTTATTATGTTGAGATATGTTCCCTCTATACCAACTTTCTGAGAGTTCTATCATGAATGGATGTTGAATTTTGTCAAATGCTTCTTCTGCATCTATTGAGACGATCATATGATTTTTATCCTTTGTTTTGTTAAGTGGCATATCACACTGACTAATTTGCAGATACTGAACCATTCTTGCATCTCTGGGATAAATTCCATTTGATCATGATGTATGATCCTTTTTATGTACTGCTGAATTTGGTTTGCTAATATTTTGTTGAGGATTTTTAAGAGAGAATGAGGCAGCTAAGGGTCAAGGTGATCAGAAAGCTTTGAAGAGTATTTAACATGGACTTTGAACAGGAATGAACAGCTTTTTTTTTTTCGGTACGCAGGCCTCTCACTGTTGTGGCCCCTCCCGTTGCGGAGCACAGGCTCCGGACGCGCAGGCTCAGCGGCCATGGCTCACGGGCCCAGCCGCTCTGCGGCATGTGGCATCTTCCCGGACCGGGGCACGAACCCGTGTCCCCTGCATCGGCAGGCGGACTCTCAACCACTGTGCCACCAGGGAAGCCCTGAACAGCTTTTATATATTTGAGGAGAAGAAAAGAAAATACTTTTGTGGCATCTACTATCATCCCACTTTGTTCTAAGACAATTATTTATAGAAAAAAATTCAGATAAGAAAGTAGAAATGTTAAGACAATGCCAGGGAAAGATGTGTTTCTTTCTTCATCAAAAATAATAACTGCTTGAGAAATGGGTCTTCAGCCTTCATATTCCCCAGTACCCAGATGAGTGCTGAGCACATTGTAAATAATCAATACATATTTATCAATTGATTGTTGGTTGGAACTCATATGTATATCATAAGCAGGCTCTCAATTAGACACTAGAGAATGTATTTAACAGTCTTGAGATTATTCTTTCTACACCAATGAAGAATATTTTTGCACCTGTCAAACAGATGTTATGATACGATATGGTATGATGGTTAAAAAAATACAAATTTTAGTCCAAATAGTTTTTATTTAATTAAAGAAGACTTTATGATGATCAAGAGCACACAGCTTGCTTGAGTCCTGGTATATTGCTGCTGCTGTATTGTTATTGGTCGAGATGGTGGTGGTGGTGGTGTTACTGTACTCAGCAATGAATTTCCAAATATTATTTCAGAACAAAACAAAAATTGACAGAACTGTAATGATAAACAATTCCCAACCATTTTAAGAGATTTTAACAAATCTTTCTCAGTAGCTGAAAGAATAAGCAGAAAAATAAATCAATAAAAATATAGAAGATTGACTAACATAATTTGCAAACTTGATCCAATGGACCTACAGAAGATACTTCATCTGATAAGCACAAAGTATATCATCTTTTCCAGCACATATAGAACTTTTATGAAAACAGACTGTATGCCAAACTGTAAAGCAAGTCTCAATGAATTTTAATACAGTATGTCCCCTACATACGAACCTTCAAGTTGCGAACTTTCAAAGATGAGAACGTGTTCGCATGTCCAATCACATAAGTTAGTTCACATGTCTGGCGTACATTGTCACATGCATGCATCCTCTACAAGTCGTTGTGCTTTTGTGTACTTACTTTGTGTAGTTTACTAATGAAGACCTGATGGAATTGGAGGCCCAGAGAAAGGGAGACAAGAGGAAGAAGAAGTAACTGAAGAACTGGAGAGATTCATGATGCAGGAAATGACAAGGGGATTTTCTTTATTTGAGGAGGCGCTGTTAGTTTTTGAGGCACAGGACCCAAACGTAGAACGATACACGAAGGTTGCCGCAGCCGTTCAGAATGTAATCCAGTGCTACCATGTCATCTATGATGAGAAAAAAAGAGCTACTACCCAGACATCACTGATCATTTTTTCAAGAGAGTAGATAGAATTGAATCCAGCAAAGATTCAAGAACCTATGCCATCAAAGTCAGGCATGAGTGAAATGCAACTTGCCCTCTGACTCCTACTGCTGACGATCTTTCAGCTCTACCATCTCCCACCTCCTTTCCCCCCTCCAGTCAGTAACTCTTCATGCCTGCTCACTAGATCCCAGCCCCTGTATGCCAGCTGTTGTACTGTACACTGTACTTTTCCAGATACTGTACTGTAATAATAAAAATGTTTTCTTTATTTTTTGTGTTTGTTTTTTATGCATTATTTGTGTGAAAAGTATTATTAACCTATTACAGTACAGTACTATATAGCTGATTGTGTTAGTTGGGTACCTAGGCTAACTTTGTTGGACTTACAAACAAATTGGACTTATGAACGTGCTCTCGGAACGGAACTCGTTCGTATGTAGGGGACTTGCTGTAGACTGAAATTATACAGAGTATATTTTCTTACCATAATATAATTAGGCTAGAAATGAAATAACCAAAAAAATTAAAATCCTTGCACATTAATTGTAAATGTATAATAACTGGAAATTCAGAAATACATTTCTAAATAATTTATAGTTAAAAAAGAAATCACAGTAGAAATTAGAAAATACTATATATCAGGATGAAACCAAGGCTTGTGTTTATACAGAAAAATTTATAAATTTAAATAAATATATTAGAAAAGAAAAAAAGGCTAAAAAATCAATAACTAAACACCTATCTCAAGAGGTTAGAAGAAGAAAAGCAAATAAAATTCAAAGAACATAAAATAAAACAATAAATTTAACAGAAGAGAATAACAAAGTAGAAACAAGCATATAATAGAAAAAATCAGCAAAGCCAAAGCTTAGCTCTTTGAAAAGACTAACAAGTTTGATAAAATCTGGCAAAAGTGATCAAGAAAGAAAGAGATGTCTTGAAAATATAGCATGAACTTGAAAGGGGGGTGTGTGGCAGGGGAAACTACAGATTCTGCAGACATTGAAAGGATAATAAGAAGATACTGTGAAGAATTTTGTTCTAATAAATTTGCAAATCTAGGAAAAATAAATTCCTAGAGAAATACAACTTTCCAAAAGTGACCCCAGGAAATGTGAATGGTCCTATTACAGGAACTGAACCCATCGTTTAAGACACCAGGCCCAGATAGCAACACTTGAAAGGAAGAAATAATGCCAATCTACTTAAACTCTGCAAAAAAATAGAAGAAGGAACATTCCCAGACTCATTCTGTGAGCATATCATAACAGGAATACCAAAGTCCAGCAAAGACATTGTAAGAAGGAAAATTCAAGGCCAATCTACCCATGGTCAAGATATAAAAATCCCAAACAGAATATTAGCAAAGAAATATGGAGTTATTTTGAGAAAATAACACATCACAACAAAGTAGGTTTATTCCAAGAATGCAAAATTGGTTAAACACTCAAAAAGTCAACCATTGTAACTCTCCATATTTATTTTAAAAGAAAAAAGGAGAAAATGTTTCATAAATTCCAGTATCATAATTAAAAACTCTTAGTAAGATAGGAACACAGGGAAACTTTCTCAATCTGATAAATCATTTCTACTAAAGAGAGAGAGAGAAGGGAAAGCTAAAAATTTCCCCTTTGAGACTACACACAAGATAAAAGTGCCCATTATTACCACTCTTAAAACATCATGTACAGGACATTTTAACCAATGCAATATGGCAAGGAAAATAAATAAAGAGATGATGATTAGAAAGAAAAAATTTAAATTGCCCTTATTTACAGATAAGATCTGTTGTGACAAAAATTGAAAAGAATTTTCAGGTAAATTATTAGAATTACAAACTTGGCAAAACAGCTAGATACAAGGTCAATACACAAAATCAATTGTGTGTTTTTACACCAAAAACACACAATTAGGAAATTAACTGCTTAAAGACACCATTTATAACAGCACAAAAAAATAAAATACCTAGGAATAAATCTAATATATATAATATATATTATATACCATATATATTATGATATATATGCAAAACTATCATATATATACACACACATATATGCAAGGTTATCATTGAAAAAAACTTTTACAGGCTTAAATAAAGGAATGAATGTAACACATACAAGAATTGGAAGACTCAGTATCGTAACAACGTCATTTCTCCTCAATTTAATGAGTCCATGGATTCTAAATAATAGCAATAAAATACCCCTACAAGATGTTTTGTGACCTTGATGACACGATTTTTAAATTTATATGAAAAGGCTGAAAAGATGAACATGTCATATCATCCTTCAGTTTTGCATTTCACTTTTTCCATCCCATTCATTGCTTTTCCTTTCAATTTGAAAACTTTCCTAGATGCCACATAAAGAAAAGAGGCTCTGCTCGACATCCAACTGGTATCCTAAGTTTAAATGTGGGGGACCCAGGAGAAAAATAAAGTCCAAACAATTGAGCCCCTGACCTATCGTTTCCCAATGAGTGGCATTCCAGTGGAAGGCTCCTATACATACTTTCCTTGGCACTTGGGGTGTGATTTAGAGTCTGTGAAGGTCACTGCCCTCCAAAAAGCAGTCTCCACTTATCTACTTGTTCCTGAATATTCATATTCTGGAGATGTCATGGCAGAGCCACGCTGATTCAAGTGTTGTAATAGACAGCATGGGGGTGGTACTCCCACCCTGAAGACAAAAGGATGCAAAAAGGGAAAGTCTATAAAAATGAATGGGACACAAGCCCCGCTATAGACCTGAGCCACAGTCTGCTCCTGCCACCCACACCAGAGAGAAAGAACCAGGCTGACTACTTCACACTTTAACAGTCATTTCTCATAATTGTGAGATGAGCTATCGCTGAACAAACCCAAACCTGACAGGAGATGCAATTTTCCCCTTGGCCATTCCTATCACAACCCTTTGTTATGCCTAGACTTGGCACTTCTAATAATTTCGTTCCTGGTTTGTTAATTTGAGGCTTCCGGTCAATTAATAATACTGCCACCCTCACTCCACAGGACAACAGGGTCAAGAGAGTTGACCCCAAATCCTGTCTGTTCTCACCTCTTCCCACATTGGCACTTGCACGTGAACCCAAGTCAGCTAGTAAGAACCTGGGAGAAAACATTCTTCCAAACAAGTATACATGTGGAGAGGAATTTGGGTGAAGTTTTTGTGGCGATTTGTGGCTGGATGTGGGGACTCCTCGTTTGCTACCCTCAAATGCCTTTTACCTCTGCTTGTGGGAGGGGCTATGATTTCTGGTAAAGGAAAAAGATTGAACTGGCAATTACTGGCAGAGGTGAGAGATATTTTGGGAAATTCTATTTCGGTTCAGTATTATTTTGAATCTGTAAATCTCTCATAGATTGCCACACTGGCCAACGCCTGAACCATCACAAAAACCAATGCTTTGTTCCAACTATATGAAACCAGCATCTTAAGGGCGTATGATTGAAAGCATGCACTAGTCATATAACTCTTTGAAGAAGTCACATGGCACAATTTGAAAGATTTCATAACAGTCACTCAAACATTTCCCTAGTGACGATAAAAGGATTTCAAAGTTAAGTAAACTGCTTACTCCATAATTATGTCTAGGAAAGAGAACTGTTTTTCCTTCATTTACAACTATACAGATGAATTCAGTGTTTCTGATTCCTGCTCGTATTCATATTATTAGTTGTTCTAAAAATGAAAACATTTTCCTCAAAAGAATGTTATATGGTCATGCCTATCGTGGTCCCGAATGAAAAATACTTAACAACACTCCCTTTAATTTTATACATACAGACGCCCAAAAGTTTCTCTTTGCATCCTAGTTGTTAATGATTTTGTCAAACTCATTGGTTAACTTATGTGGCTAATTACCAAACTCCAGTTTGGGCAATGTAGATTCATTTTAATCTTAATAAGGGGAGAATGAAGTGTATACTACTTGAAACGAACAAAAAAAAGTGTTTGAGGCTTGAGTGGTTAGCAGCCACAGGTCACAACTTTTCTTAATCTTCGCTGGTTCGCATTTGATATTCTCTGACAAAAGAAGGCAGTCGGGAGTACGTTTTCATAGAAAGATATGGTATTTATGAAGCAGGTTTATTGTCAAGGTCCTTGAACTAATCACTTCTTTCCCCACCAAAATGCCAGACACCTCTTGGGTAGGTAGTTGGCAAACACATTTTCAAAATGTAAGGAAATTGCCTGCTTTTCTTGTTAAAAGAGTAGGACTAACTTCCCATGTTATGTAACTGGGGAGCTGGGTGGATAAGCACGTAATGCTATGACATTTCATCATACATTTAAGAAAAAGCCAAGATTGAATCCAGGCCTGGGGAGACCAAAGTAAAGCCCAAAGCAACAATGGCTTGACATCTAAAGCCAAAGCAGAATGCCCCTTTAGTTTTAAAGAACTGTTCTGAAAGTGTCCAAAATTGCACGAAACTCCATTTTTTCTTCCTGAGAAGATTAAGTGTTGTGTCCGTTTCTATCAGAAAGGAGAATCTCTGCTTCCAAGAAGTCAGGTTATTTCAAGCCTGCTACCCTTGCCTTGTCATTTGTCTAACCCTGAAAGCAAACTTTTCTTCAAGAATTATCTTATAAAGACCCTTGTACTCCTTTTATTCTCTGCAGACTATTTAACTCTTTTATTTAAGCCCTTACTCCACTGATGACCCCAGTGCAGCCCCACAGCACCATGAGGAAACTGCTAAACTCCTTCTGTATCCCTCAATGCATATAACTCTACAATTTCTCCTTTAGATTGAGTTATTGGCTCAAATAAGAATTCAAATCCCTCTTTCGCTAACTTCACCAAAAAAAAAAAACACAAAAAAATGCTGTCTTTGTATACAAAATAAAATAAAATTAAGTATAGTTATTCAAGGGCTATTTGTCAGTTTCTAGATTAACCCGACCCTTTAGGTTTTTTTGGTTTGGTGCTGTTTACTTTTTTTTAACAACATCTCTCATTTTGAAGATGTTATGAATCCTTTAGAAATGGACCAAAACTCTAACTTGGAAGTATTTGATTTTCGTCCGGAAGAGGTCATTCAGGGGTCTCCTAAAAAAGCAATGCCTGTAATTCAGGCGTTAATAGGATTACACTAAAATGGCCAAATTCCACTGTGCTTCTCAGAGAAAATATAGCGTATTGACTGGTTGACTTAACTAAACTCCATCCAGAAAAGAACCATGACCATTGCATCCACTGCTGAGGACTTCACGCCTGACTTCGCCCAACACTTGACACACAGCAGGGCCTTACATTACCCTAAGGACAAATTTTATGGTTCTAGAGGCTCAGCTAAAAGTGGGTACCTAATACTAATCAGGGCTGGGGCTGCACATGCCAATGTGACACCCCAATCAATCCCAACCCAAAGTTCTCCTCTGAAATTCTTTGGTGGCAAGAATAATTCCATCTTGGGAGGAGCCTGTGGCTATGTGAACACATATCCCAAAAGAAGGAATGTGATTGGAATAGGTAACAGGGCATCACCTGACCAAGACCAATAGCATTCTTTCCTTTATTTTGAGAGTGTTTTGGGGGGTGGGGATTGTGCACTTGTTCCCTGCAAGGGCTGAGAACTCTCTCATTGCCATGTTACCAGTGGATCCGGCGGTTTCTCACTGGAGATAATAACAAATTATGATGTTACACTATTTGATAAACAAACCATAATACAACCACGTAAATCCTAAGAATGGGGCCAAACGTGGTGGTGTTCCTCCAACGCTTAACTGGGATTTGCTCCATGGCTATATACTAGGCACCTAAGCCAGCTAAGTGGTTTGCCGGGGGCTGCTCTGCCCAGATGACATCATCACTTGGCTTTCCAAATGCAGCTCTTGGCTCTGGCTGTTTTGGCTTCTTTCCATGTAAACACGGCTTGATTAATGCTGCAGAAGGGCTGTGAATCACGTATTCCACTCTCATATGGGAAGTCAGAATGTCAATTTTTTCCCCGTTTTGAGCACAGAGCATCGGGTTATTGAATGTGGCATCCCTAGCAACCACATAGAAACCGCCTCGGTGCCTAGCTGCCAGCCTCCTGATGCTCTCCATGTAAGAGCAGCTGATGCATCGCCCACTGCAAAACTCACACCTCCACCCCAGCTGCATTCACGGGTCTGACCATTATGGCCGGATCATGAGCACATTACAAGGCTGCCCTCTGATGCAGAGACAAGGGGAAAAAAGAAAAGTCCTTGCCACGCTTCCAAGAGAGTAAATGGGATTTCCCCAACGCAGATGTTCAGAGCTGATGGGTGCCTCCGTGGAGCTTTTGTATTCCCGGGGTACCTCTTACCACCACTGCCCAGCCAGCAACCCCACTGAACATATCTGATTGCAAAATCAAGTAAACCCAGGAAAGCTGAAAGCAAAGTCTCTTGCAGCAGAAAGAAGAATGCCATCAATGTCCATCTTTATAGCCCTTTAACAAAAATAGTTTGCTGGTTGTAAATAGTCAAGAAACAACTTGGAAGAATGAGGGCTGGTGGTTATCAAGGGCATCCTAGGACCCTGCCGGTCATGATTGCAACAGATGAAATGCTTTACTCCACCAGCCTCAAATGGTTAATTTGAGGGCGTGGTAGGTCAGTTATGCAGGTTGTTGGGTAATGAACACTCCTGATACATGAATTGCTTCTCAGGGATGACTAACAGCGCAGCCTCTTAAAGTAGAACATGACAAGCGCTAAAATAATATACTGCAGCCGACTGATGTGTGTTCACCAGAGTTTCCTCCCTGCTTCGAAACGTTAGGAAACTACACAGCATCCAGAGCCTTATTTTCTTCACTGCATTCCGTCCAAAAAAATATTTGAACATTGCAGGTATCTGTCAAGTTTCACGAAATTTTTCCGGAATACCATATTGTTTTCCATTTTGGTAAGCCAGGAGAGGAAGTGTGGTTTTTACCTAGACTCTTAAGGTCAATTAAACCAGACCCACTCAAATCATTCCAAGAAAGGAAGTGAATTTCAATGTCAGTACCAGGGTTAATGTCTTTCTAATGAGATCTACAAAAAGCCCAAGCTCATATAGGCAACACTAAAAGGTAACAAGCAAATGTCAGAAATCATTTCCATTCTTTTAAAGATCCTCAAGGTTTTAGAGTTCTCATCCATGCACTCTCCACAAAAAGTCTAGAAATAGGTCCTTCAGAGGAAGGGTTTAATTGATGGTCAGCCATCAACTCAGAGTTCACAGGCTTCAAAATAATTCATAAAACAGACTTGGAAGACTAAGTCACCAATCTAGCGAGATATAATTTTTTTTTTTTTTCTTTTTTGTGGTACGCGGGCCTCTCACTGTTGTGGCCTCTCCCGTTGCAGAGCACAGGCTCCGGACGCGCAGGCTCAGCAAACCTGGCTCACGGACCTAGCCGCTCCGTGGCATACGGGATCTCCCCGGACCGGGGCACGAACACGTGTCCCCTGCATCGGCAGGCAGACTCTCAACCACTGCCCCTTCAGGGAAGCCCGCGAGATATAATTTTCTTCGAAGTTCATGTATAAAACAAGCAGAGATGGCTGTGATCACCACTGTAGCCACTTGAGAAGTGAAATGGCAGCACGGGGCCCATGGTGCTTTCAGGAATCCACAGTTAGACCCTTAGGATTATTTGTGCTCCTTTGATTTTTGCAGGAACACGCACTGCCCCAGGCTCTGCCTTATAGATAAAGAGGCTGTAAGAGGCCCTCATCTTGCACAAGATCACAGAAATACTGATACCCCAGTGCACAACATCCACTTTCATTGCCTCAGTGCAACACAGTTAAGGTGATTTCATGGGTGCAACCAAAATACTTTCCCTGCACCAAATTCCAAAGTTAGAGTAAAAATGTAATATCATTTTTTAAAAGATTTTTAAAATTAATTTTTATTGGAGTATAGTTGCTTTACAATGTTGCATTAGTTTCTACTGTACAGCAAAGCAGATCAGCTATACGTATACATATATCCACTCTCTTTTGAATTTCCTTCTCTTTTTTTTTTTTTTTTGCGGTACGCGGGCCTCTCACCGTTGTGGCCTCTCCCGTTGCAGAGCACAGGCTCTGGATGCGCAGGCTCAGCGGCCATGGCTCACGGGCCCAGCTGCTCTGCGGCATGTGGGATCTTCCCGGACCGGGGCACGAACCCGTGTCCCCTGCATCGGCAGGCGGACTCTCAACCACTGCACCACCAGGGAAGTCCCTGAATTTCCTTCCCCTTTGAGGTCACCACAGAGCATTGAGTACAGTTCCCTGAGCTATACAGTAGGTTCTCATTAGTTCTCTATTTCATACGTGGTATCAATAGTGTATATATGTCAATCCCCATCTTCTAATTCATCCCACCCCGCCATAATATCATTTTTAAGATTTGATATTGGTAAGAAGAATTTCTAAGACTTAGAAACGAAGTATCCTTGAGCATCTCTTGGCTTTCATCTCCTCCAGCAATTTTTAAGAGACTGCTAATGTCAGGAAACAAAAGGTGAAGCTTGAAATAATTGAGATGTGGATTTGGTTAGAACATAAACATTTTAATGTCACTCTAACCAGTTGTCATTTAGACCCAGATATCAGCTGTGTGTTATTAAGTTCCTATAACAATATTATTTATCAACTACAAGGGAATGAAGATACCCTCATTCACTCTCAATATTTAGAGTCTCAGATTGACTTGAAAGTTCCAAAAAGGACCCAAGGACAAGAACATAATTTTTGTTTCCTCTACAAGATCCTTTCTTTGGGAAATAAAATTAAAGAAAATTAGAACACTTTCCACATTTTATCTGAAGCATTTTTGTCTTCTGCTTATTCACTAAAGCCATTACTTAATTTGGTTGGAATTTTCAGGAGTTCAGAAAGTCTAGGTACTCACCTACTTTGGTGAGTTCAGGTTCTTACTTTCCCCATATGTAGAAAGGTTTATTTATGAACTCCAATACCTTCTAAGCCAATGATACCAAAGTCATTTAGCCTACCATGTCACTTAGATTTGGTAAAGCTGCATATAATAAATTAATAAGTAGTAGTGGTTTTAACAAGAAACAAATTTATTTTCCCCTCACCTAAAAATAAGCCTGGAAGTAGGCAGACCAAGACTGGTACAGTGATTCCACAATCAACAGTGTCCCAAACTCCTTCTTATCTTGCTACTCTACCCATCTTTAGCATGTTGCCAAATTGTCCAAAAAGGCTGCCAAGCACCAGCCTTTATATCTGCACTCAACAACAACAACAACAAAAAATGAGGAAGGAGAAGCAGGGTCACTGGCACTTCCTTTCAGGGCTCATTAGCTAGAACTCAGACATACAGCCACACCAATTTAAGAAAGCTGGGTAATGGAATCTTTATGGTAGATGGCCATATACACAGCTAAAACTGGGCATTCTGAGCTGGGGAATTAAAGAAAAAATATCTTGAAAAAGACAACAGCAGTCTGCCACCAATATCAAATACATGAAGAGTTAATATCTGATTTTTATTTCTTAAAATATTAAAGATGCATTTATTTCAAAGATAATATCAGGGAAAATAAGTGTATAAATAATTAAATGATTAATAATGTATACATATATAAATAATAAATAGTCATATATAAATAAATTAGTGTATACTATGGTATCACTGTGCCATACTGACTTATCCAGTTATTCCAGCTAAAAACTTTAATTCAAAAAAAATTCTTCCTTCTATGTTTCATATTAAGAGTTTAGACTAATCAGAAGAGAAAGCAAGTGTAAAATAAAGTGAAAGAGAGGCAGACTTAGTAATTAGGGGAGTAGATTATAGACTTGAGTCCACTCTGAGTCTGGCATTGGCCTGGCTCTGTGACTTTGGGCAAGTCACTCAACCTCTCTGATCTGATTTCATTGTCTATGAGATGGAAATATGTGCTGGATCTGGGGGCTGCCTCTGCCTGTGATTAGAAGGCTGGATAAAGCCCAAGAGAGGAGTAAATCCAGGCTACAGGACTTTTTTGTGTGTGTGGCGGGCGGGGGGTGGGTGGCCGGGAGAAGGAAAACAGGACAGCCATGACAAAGTGAGAGGCAGCCAAAGAAGGTAGAATAGAAAATGTAAAATGAAGGTGAGGAGAGAAGTTTGTCAAATTGCCTAAGAAGCTCCAGCACGTGTTAGTTTCTCTTAAAACAGGAAAAGTTCGAACCAATCCCTTCTTTTTTATATCGAAGGTCATGAATTTTTTTTATTTTTTATTTTTTTTTTTCGATACGCGGGCCTCTCACTGTTGTGGCCTCTCCCGTTGCGGAGCACAGGCTCCGGACGCACAGGCTCAGCGGCCATGGCTCACAGGCCCAGCTGCTCCGCGGCATGTGGGATCTTCCCAGACTGGGGCACGAACCCGTGTCCCCTGCATCGGCAGGCAGACTCTCAACCACTGCGCCACCAGGGAAGCCCGAAGGTCATGAATTTTAATACGTGTGCTCCAAGTAAAGTAACTTCCCATGTAGCCTAGAGAATTCCCGTGACTGACCTCACCATAATTTTAACTCAAACTGAAAATAATCACATGATCAGAGATTCCTCTATTTCCTGGATTAGAGGTAAACACATGGTTTTGTTGTTCTTTCTAAACGTTGATGGCTCTTTTAAGTCCCTAAATCAAGGCTTCGAGGGCAGATAAATATTCAAGAATTGGGGAATGAGTTACAGCAGAATCTGATTATCAAATGCAAGTGAATTTGGAGCCCATCAATCAATCACCCCAACTATGCTCATGGAATGTCCATACAGACAAGTGAGAGCTAGTCCACAAAGCAGCAAAGAGGAAACAGGATTTGTTTGTTTGTTAGCTTTTAATATTTTCAAGATTTTCTCTGCTACCACTGTTCCTTGAGTCACAGCAGAGTCACTACAATTTAATCATGCTCTTGTCACTTTCCATACACATATGACAAACAAGGAGAGCAGAATATAAGCATCCCTTCAAAGACAGAAGAAAGCAGAGTCCATTTTAAAAGGAATCAGTGAATAATTGACCTCATCTTTTCTTTCTAGGACTTTTGTTTATTCATTCATCAAACATTGATTAGGCACCTGTTCTGTGCTGGATGCTAAGCTAAGATCAGAGATAGGAAGGTGAATTAGACACACTTCCTGCCCTTAAGGGCCTTATCCTTGGACTAGGAGAGGCTACATTTGGGCCAACAGTGAGACAAACATGGAATTTACCCTAACTGTCCAGAGTAGAATGATTGGAAAGGTCAAGGGCAGTATTGTGATGGTTAGGCGAGCTCTGAATGGTATCCTCAAGTTTGAGGTATTTGAGTCCCACTTTCTCCACTTAGTTCCAAGTTGCATAACCTTGCTAAGCCTCATTTTCCTCATCTGTAAAATGGGATAATAAGAACATCTACTGTATAGGTTTGCTTCACTGTCTGAAGTAGGACAAGAGCTCAGTACTCACTGGCCCTGTTTGTTATTGTCATTGTCTCTGATGATACTATTAATGCTTTTAGCCAAGAATGAGCCAGAAGGAAAGACTTGAAATTACAGGGTATCCAAAGGAAAGGCATGCTATTGGAAAAATTAACTGTGACTATTTGATGATGGAGGACTGACCCCAGAAAAGCTTGAAGGTCCTGGGGCTGCACCGATGGAGCCTCCTGTATCAGCAGATGTGTGGCATTAAGGGAAACAAAAAATAAATACTTTCAAAATCCTTCTTAAACAAAGGTCTCACAATTTGTTTTGTATTGGGGGAAAGAGGAGGTGGAGGTTGCTATGACATGCTCTTGTTCTACATCCAAACCTCTAAACCACTTGAATCTCTGGATTTCTAAATATAACTTTGAGAAAACTAATCACACATTTTCGACACGGATGAATTACTTAGTTTCCGGATTAATCACATTGAACTAGTTTAACACTGAATCCTACGTCTTGACCACAAACAGTACTAAAAGCGATGCCATAGAAAACAGTTTTACTCTGAAAATTGTCGGGGAGAATTTCTGCCCAATAGCAAGGAATAGGAAACCTCTATATTTATAGATGAGCCAGTTCAATAACTTGATTTTTCATAGACTGGTGTTCCTTCTTATAAGGAAGTCAGAGGCTGCTCTCACAGCTGCTCAGATGGAATGGCTTTTTGTAATGTTAAAAGTATGAGTCAGTCAGTACTTTACCCACAAGAGCCACATTTCAAAACTAGCACGCAGCTTTTAAGGAGCAGCTAGGGATTCAATAGTCCAGCACCCAAACTTTCCAGACAGAACGCCTTTGTAAGTTGAAGGCTAATTATCTCAAGAACTCAAAATATGCATTTAAATATTTGAACGTCTACGAGGCTTTGGAAGCATTTGCTACTCTGTCCCTGAGCCCCATCTCCCCTTCCTCCCCACCTACCCTCACACCCCAACCAACCTTCTACTCTGACAAATTTCTACTCATCGATATTCACAGAAAACTGATCTTGGCAGGGATGCTTGAAATGGTGGAATGCTGAATCATATCAGTGCCACAGGTGGCACCCGGAGCTTCAGAATGTGTGTGTGTGTGTGTTTTATTTGTGTAAGCACACAGACCTGGAGATACTTGTAGTGGGAGGTGACTCAGAGGGGCAAGGAGGGAAAACAGCTGCTTACCAGCTTGTTCTAAAAACATTTAAGTATTCTATTCACATAATTAGCCCACAAACCACCACCACCACCATTATCAGCAATTTCAGACATCCTCCACCTTTGATCCCATCTCTAGGGATGCACATGGTCCTTTTCCTCACTCATCTATTCATTATTGAGCTGAGGTCAGGCGCTAGGCTAGGGGATGCAGATGCTTATTCAGACATGGTTCCTGCCCTCGAGGTGCTTATATCCCATTGGGGGAGACAGATATTAACCAAATTATCACACATGTAAGTAGTACACTGCAACTGTAACAGAACAAAGCAGAGGAAGATGTTGCTTTGGAAACTTAAAGAGAAGGCTTTGACTGAGAAAGGTTGATGATGGTTCCTCTGAGGATTTGATGCTTACCTGAAGGATGACTAGGAGTTATATGAGGGAGAAGGGGGCTTCCCTGGTGGCGCAGTGGTTGAGAGTCCGCCTGCCGATGCAGAGGACACGGGTTCGTGCCCCGGTCCGGGAAGATCCCACATGCCGCGGAGCGGCTGGGCCCGTGAGCCATGGCCACTGAGCCTGCGCGTCCGGAGCCTGTGCTCCGCAACGGGAGAGGCCACAACAGTGAGAGGCCCGCGTACCGGAAAAAAAAAAATGAGGGAGAAGGGAAGATGATTTCAAGCAGAGAGAGGACCACAGCAATTCTCCAGGGCTGGAGCAAGATGTGAGAGTGAGGGACAGAAAAAAAGGAGAAAGTGATATGAGATGAAATTGAAGGGGCGGCCGCAGACCACACAGGGCCTGATGGTCACATCACACAGTTTGTTCTTTATATAAGAGCAATGGAAAACCACTGAAAGTCTTAGGAAAAGATTGTTCTGGCTTCAAAATACAGAAAAGGAAAAGGATAAGAAGGAGAGAATGGAAGAAACAGTAGGTGTAATAAATTCATTTAGGAAGCTTTTGGAGCTTTTTTTGCTGCTTCACGTGCCTTTGATTCATATTTTCGTTCTATAGATTTTTACTGAGCACCTACTATGTGCCAGACATTATACTAGGCCTGTGAACAAAAGCACAAGCTTAAGCTGATGGAGTATAACTTGAAAGAATGTTCCATTTACCCCAATTTTACATATGCAAAATTGTTGGGACAGAAAAAAGAAGAGCTGGATGGGTTTCTCAGGTTCAAATCCCTTTAGGAAGACTCTGTTCATAGGCATGGGGGGATGATTTTAGGTGACTTAAAGAGGGAAAGTGGAGGTACAATTCTAGGTAAGTATCCTGACTATGCCACTGATGGGCTGTGTTATCCTCCAAAAGATGAACCTTGACAATCGAACTTGAGAACAATGGTTCTCAAACCTCTGGGTTCTCTGAGGCATTACACAGCAGCCTTGGGCCACTCTCCATTTGGATTCACAGTTGCCAAAACCAAATTATCATTCTTCTAGAGTATTACCTTCCATCCAATAAATTTTTAAAATTTGTAATGCTTTATCAAAGTACTATATACACATTGCTTCAAAAGTTAAATATTACTACAAACCCTGGAATAATAAACAGCATCCTGTGCCCCAACCCTTCAATGGCTGAGTTCCATTTCCTGGAGCCAACCGGTTAAAATTTTGCAATTCTTTTGCTGTCATTTTTAGTATTTACCTTCATGTTCATAAATAATACACCGTTATGTCTTGATTTTTCTTTTTCAGTCATTATCTGTGTTGACTTCTTATTCTGAAAAGATTTTTCCTCCCAAGTCCACCCTATTTCCCCTCCCTTGTCCTTCCAAGGAAGTCACATGATAATTTTGGTTAAATCAGAATTTAGTGTTCACCTTATTCTTCTGCAAAATTTTTCAAAGCTGAGCCGTAGGATGCACTCCATTTGTACTTCCTTTCTTATCCGAGCTTTCCTTTTTTCCTAGAGTTAACCACTGTATTGTTTTTCAGTCACTTAGTTTTCTATGAACTTATGGCTACCTTAAACCTGAACTGTCCCAGAGAATCCTAGAATTTCTCTCAAGTCTTTAAATACAAATTTCAAATATGAATTTCATTTTTTGGAGACATTCCTCCTGGGGCCCTCAGTCTTCCTGATCCAATCTGGTGGCTGTTCTCCCAGCTGCTCCCCCACTGACGTTCTGGCATGTCCCATCACCATCATCCTGGGGCATTCCTTCACCTCTCTCTGGGGTCCCTCTTCCCTGCTTCCCAGGTCTTCCTCTCTCTAGGGTCCTCACTTTGGCTGGAGAGCACGTCTTCCAGTAGCTCCTTGGGAAGTAAGAGTTTTGAGAACTGGTCTGTCTGGAAAATGTGTCTATCACATTTTTACATTACAATTTATGACTTAGGCAGTCTCCTTCCATTCATCACCTTCTTTCACCCTCACTGTAGCTTCATAAAATCCCACCACCCCATCTTGCCTACTGAGAGAGATGAGGCTCCTATCCCAAGGTCCCTGGCTCCTCCCAGCACGTATGGGAAAGTTGTGTCTGCTGCCACCTCTGTGAACTACACAGGTCAACTCAGATAGTAGGAGCACAACACACACGTGCTAACGGCAAGGGCGAATTTAACAAATTAATTAAGCAGGGACCTGATAACAAGTATATTATATGTATTTTTTATAGGACTGTCAGCAACGTGAGGGTGTGTATTAAAGACTGGATCTCCTAAGCTTAAAAATGTACACTATCCAACAGTATTGAGGCAAAATTGTTTCAAGAAAGGCAGTTTTGTGAGCAAATTATGAAATTATCAGTGACATGGATCCAGCCTTTGCCAGCCTTCTTTCCCACTGCCCCTTACCCCATCAGACCCCCCTCATCTGTCCCACTCTCATGGTCTCTCACCTCTCCATCAATGTTCTGCTTTAGAATGTCTTGAAAGCAGATGTCCTCAGCATAGGTACCAAGGGGAAGCAATGTCACAGAGCAGCCTTACAAAAGCATGCCTCTGAAAGGACGAACAGATGGCACCGAAGGTCCCTTAACTCCTTGGTGAGGACGCTTGGCAACAACAAGGACGCTGACAAAATTGGACTCGGTTTCCTTGCTCCTTCCTTTGGCACTGACAGTAAAACCCAGATGGCCATTGTGTATCTGTTTGTGCCCTGGTTACAGGAATTTCAACAACTGCTTCCTTTGGAAAGTGGAGCTTTCTTCCCTAACTTACACAATTGCCCATTTAGCTTTCTTGGGAAACACAGAAATGTAAACCCTAGTTGCAGATGTCGGTAGGAGCCCTCTTTCCCCCACTTGAAGGAAGAATCACAGAGTCATAATCTGTCAGAGCCTGAAAGAAATTTTGATCACCATGTGCATCCCCAACTTTTACACACAAGGAAGGCAGGGACCAGGGGTGCAAGTCTTGCCCAGGACCACACACCTGGAGAGGGGCAGTGTCGCCACCAGAACTTCACTCAGAGTCTTTAGTTGTTTGAATGGCCTTTTCTCTACAAACAATTTTCGAACAGCAATCTAAAACTATTTTGGTGAAAATGAATAAATGTGATTCAAACGTGTCGTCAAAGAATCAAGGCCATCATGAACCATGTGGTGAGCTGCATGCTCTCGTCATGCAGGCATCACTTTCCCTGCTGATTTCTGCAGTCCTGCTGAGCCCCACATAAGAGCATCAGCTGGAAGAGTGGATTGTGGGATATAAATAGATACTTCACATGGTCGATCTATATACATCAGAGGGGCCAGCCTCCCCTACCGGCTTCTCCCCAGTCCTCCCTCTGCAATACCCCACAGGAAAACAAAATGAACTATTATCTGGGTTTTTCCCCTCTTTGCAAAGCTCTCTGAATTTCCCAAATCACCCTTCTCTGCTCTTTCTTCCCCCTCACCTATGCTGCTCTGTTTGCTGGTAGACCACAGTGCTCACTTCTCTGATACAGCACCAACACAGCCTCTGCAAAAGCAACGCTGGTTTACGTAAAGGAAGGGCCAGATATTTTGTGGATGGGATGTCAGAAGCACCCTGCAAGCACCTGCTAAAGCAAGCTTCAGAAACAATTTCATTCCAAGTAAAGGAGGCGTCTTGCATCAGAGCCAGTCACAGAACAAGAAGAGGCATGTGCAACAGAGCTGTTTCACAATTTCCTCAGGTCTGATACCAAATCACATGGCGTTCTGCTCCTCTAGACACCAGGCCCAAGACCCCTAAAGGGATGTTGCCACAGCTACAATTTTTGCAAATACCAAATACATGATGATTGAAGTCTATGTGAAGCTCTGTCACCAAAGCAAAAGTGTTTGTGTGTGTTTTGCCATGTGCAGCCTTTTTGCTACACTTTTATTTGGTCTATTTAAACGTGGATTGCAATGAGTTTACTTGAATATGATTTATTTAACTTTTGCAGTGAAAAGAGACCGTAACTCAAGAGAAGACAAAAATGATGCCAGCCAGGATTACTCTCCTTCAACTGGTTTATTTCTTTTTAAATCACAAAAGCACAAAGAACCCAGAGTCTCTGATAATGAACGTAATATATGATTGCCATAAAAAGTTCACTCTCCCTTCAATTTCAATTTACCCCAGTATAAATCAGCGATCCACTTAATCAAATATTCTTCCTCTTTAATTGTTTTATCTTGCTTTTATGTTAAATCTCACTGAGTTACTGCTGGCACCAGTCTTCACATTATAGAAAAAATGTCAGTGGTTGGCCCATAATTAGTCTAAAACTCAAACATTGGTTCTGAGCATTAACCAGATTGGAGGAAGCCCTCACAATCTCACTGGACCAGTGAGACAAATCCAAGTCAGAAAGTAAACCAGGAGTAGTCGAGCTAGCCATCCATCTGCTGTCAAAACATGGAGTGTGGGCCCCGGCTTTCAAACCAACTGGAATTTTTTTTCATAAATGTCTTTCATTATTATCTTACAGGGCATTAAAACTCTATTTGGTTGTCTCTTAAATTCTTCAACCTGAAACTGTCCGTTTAAGAATTGCAGATGCTTGTCTGAACTAGCCCAGCAGTTCCCATGAGAAAATAGATCAGCCCAATGTACTGTATAAGGCCACAGCCAAACTTCAGTGTTTGTGATGAAGGGCACTTCCTGGGTATTGTATCAGACAAACACTGTCCCTGGTGGGTAATCTGGTTCTGTAAACAAGAAAGAACAAAAAAAATGAATTCTGTGCTATTGATTGATAAACCCCTTTCTGACAAGGTGTACAAGGACAGTCTGATTAGAAGTACTGTTGAATTCAACCCTGAGAGCAAGGGCCCCCGTCAAATGCTCTTTGGACACATGTCATTTGAATGTAAGCTCTGACCTTCAAACAGACACCCAACATAATTTTTTTAAGTTAAAATTCTAAAAATCTTTTAAAATAAACTGAGAATAAGGATCTATCCAAACCAGTCCATCTGCTTTACCCAATAAAATGTAAATATTTCCAAAGCAAAGAAACTTCCTCTGGGGTGGGATGTACTTGTGAATTTCATAGCTGAGCAGTAGAAAGTGGAACTTATTCTGAGGTGAATGAAGCCATGAGCTATTTACACAGTTTTCTTGAAAGTATCTATATTTAATATTATTTATTTATGTCTCTTGACTTGTTTTACAAAGGACTTGAGTAAATTTTAATATTTTAACTGTTTTCACTTTAACAATCTAGCTCAAAACCAAAATATTTTTCATCTTAACAAAAAACTAAACAATTTTTCCTAAAATCTGAGAATGAAATAGCTTAAGCTACTTAGGAAATGTTTACTTTATTTCAGGCATAGCTACAAGCATTAATTGGTGTCAAAAGGTATTTCTTTTTAAAGGCTTTTTTACAAAGGTTAAAAAAAATCTATTGTAAATGATATCAGAGTTCTAAGTTGCCAAAAATGTTTAGAAAGAACTAAAGCATCAAGAAAAGCTTATTCACCAATAGACCTCATTTATGCAACTGTTTATAAAGTATTATGATATGTTATCATGGTAAGTATTTTTATTTTCAAACTTATCACATCAAACAGGTGTAGCCAAATAATATATAATAAAAATATAGGTATAATTATCACAACAGAGTGAATCTAGAAAAAAAAGACATGAGAAACATGCCATTAAAAGAAAAAGCCTTTATATGGGACATTATTCACATTTCTGCAAATGGAATTTTCTGATTAACTGCCATTTAGGAAAGATTAATCCCCAAGCTCTGTCCTCAGCAATATTTTTTACCAGCTGAAACTGGGCTTTAAAACAAAACGGCCGCAATGCCAGCAGCCCATTCAAGTTACAGGTTCAGAAACTTCGAGGGCAGGCAGTTAAAAGTGATTTAAGAAATGCAAAATCATTCTTTCACAAATATGTATGTTAAACTAGTAAATTGATATATCAAAACCACAACCGGAATATAGCAATGTGTCTCTCTTTGCCCGCTGTGGTGTATTCCACAGCTGCCTGCCAGATAATACACTGATTGTAACTCTCCTAATTTACAGAGCCTTTAAATCTAATCTCCTGGGCCAGCCTAAAGGGCTTCTTCATCCATTGAAATGCCAGAATAATTGAAATTGTCTTCGGCAGACAGTCAGGCAATAATGAATATTTTCTCTACTGATTGCATGCCAAGGTTACACATAGTACTGCAAACAGCAGTGATCCCAAGCCAAGCCTCCCAAGGGAGGGGCAGCCACTAACCTGGGGCGGGAGGCACAATACCTAAGGCTTCGCCTTCGCACCGGCTCCCACGGTCAGCGACGCCCACCACGCTTCCGCACACTGAAGGACAGCACAGTTGCCAAGCAAACAAAGGTCCCATCGGCTTCTCTGAATCTCCAGAGGCAGATGAAAGGCTGGGAAAGGTTGTGGGTATGGATTTTCCAATGGGGACCGCAGGAGAGATGAGCAGAGTGAGCTGCTGTTGGGATTAAGAGGAAATATACAAGTAGTTAATCAAAAGAAACCCAGCATTGATGGTGCCTGAGAAAACGGCGGCTTGTCAGCCCTGAGCAGTCTTTCCCACACGTCTGAATGGTTTTTGTGATTTAGGGTCAGTCCTGCGTCAACGGAGCCTTAACGATGCTCTCACTGAAATTAAAGCATTCAGTAGCCGAACTGAATCACTAATATCTCTGAAAAAATCTAAAAACTAGTTTAACCTTCAGCTATGGAAAGGTTACCATTTTAAATGTCCAGAAATTCGAAACAGATCTTTAATTTAAGCAACTCATCTTGCATTCTTGGAACTCCCATGAGTTGCTTTATAGGAGGAAATTGGGGGGGACAAGAAAGGAATTACCCCAAGTCACTGTGAATTTGAACCACACAGCAACAGGGATATATTTTTTAAAAGGCATCACAAGTTACCCGGTGGAAAGAGACTATAAAACCTGCTGTTTATGTGATACTTGAGTGTCAATACCTGAATTATTAAGTAATTGTGTGCCAAACACATGGAATACTAATTAACTATCTATTGATGCTTACCAACTTACCCCAAAACAGCAGCTTAAAACAGCATGGACACTTATTATCTCCCACAGTGTCTGTGGGTCAGAATTCAGGAATGACTTACCTGGGTGGTTCTTGCTCAGGGTCTCACAAGGTGGCATCCAAGCTGTTGGTGGTAGCTGCTTCATCTGAAAGCTGGAACGGGGCAGGAAGAGCCACACCCAGTGGCTCCCTCACATCCCTGGCCAATTAGTGCCGGTTGTTAGTGGGAGGTCTACACTTCTTGCCACATTGATCTCTTTATAGGGCTGCTTCAATGGCAGTGCCATCATGACATGGCAGCTGGCTTTCCCCCAGAACAAGTGATCCAAGAGACAGCAAGGCCCACGCCACAATAACTTTTAGGCCTGGTTTCAGAAGGCACACCACCTTTTCCTTAACATCTTCCAGGCTACATAGTCAGCCCCCTTTCATATGGGAGGGGACCCCATAAGGACACGAATACCAGGAATCCCCATCTTGGAGGCCAGCCACCACCCATACCTATTATACCATTTTGCAGATCTACCAGCCTCTTGGGCCCTAAAAGCCCAACTATCGCTCTCATTTCCCACCACATTCTTGCACCTATCCCTTGTCCCAGATGAGGAACAGGGGATATAGGTCATTAACTACATTTCACACTTTCCCAGTTCCAAAGCCCAGAGTTGTCTCGCTCCACGACCATCACTAAACCCTAACACCCCTGCTTGCTCACTCTCCCAAACCGTGGTCCTCCACTGGGCAACTTTGCCATCTAGGAAGACTTTCCCCAATAGCCCTATCAGACTCCAAGCCTCACGTATATTTTTCAGATCCAATCGGAAGAGAAAGAAAGGAAAGAAGGAAGAGAGGTAGGAAGGAGGGAAGGAAACCACTTATACATATTTCAAATATAGTGGAAACCATACAGAGAAGTGATTCCACAAACGATAACAGAGCTGAAAAGACAAACAAAAGGGCTTGAGGCAACTGCTCGCATCCTTAGGTTGGAAAAATAAGGCAGGAGGCAATGTGACCAGAGGAAGAGGCCTTGGCCACCCGGTAGAAGCGGAACCATAGAGGGTGGGTCCATGGGTGGCAGAAGGAGCCCCGGAGATGCCAGAGCTAGAGAGAAAGGGGAGAGGGACCCCTTGGCTTCTCCCTGCCTCCCACTTGCCAGTCTCCTGCCACGCCTGCAGTGATGCAATCCAGCTGGAAACTGGCTGATAGGGGAACATGCGGGGGGTCAGCACCCCACGCCACTCAGAGCAGAGCAGGGAAAAGGCCAGAACAAACAGACCAAGGACCAACCCATATGTCCTACTCAAGGCTAAGGCATCATGCTGAACTGTACTTTTTCACCTAACATTTATATAAACGTTTGCATGTTCTGCATAGTTTCTATAACCATGATTTGAAATTGCTATGCCTCGTCCTATTATGTATATGAATCCCACTTGACTTAATCATTTCCCAGAGTTATATCTTCAGGTTGCTTCTATTTCTTTATTCTTATTATTTTCAAGTGACAATTCAATAAATATTTTCATTGTTTCGTTTTTTTTTTATTTTCTTTTCAGATCTGTTCTTTGGGTAAATTCCCAGAAATGATAATTATCAAATTAAAGAATATCAACATATTTATGTCAACTGATACATATTTGGGGGCACCTGCTTTTGACCCTATGGCTTTCTGTACTACTTCCCACTAACAAAACAAAATGAACGCACATCTGTATTTCTAAAAACAAAGAAGAGAAATTCCAACACGTTTAAAAAATTTATCTTTGATGTTGCAGCCACAGCAATAGCAAAATCTTTCTGGAGAGCTCTGAGATGCTGGAGCAAGGCTGTGATTAACTTTGCAAAGGATGGCTGACTTCTCTTGGGTATGACTAGAATAATATTTAGTCTAGTGTTTTCTTAAAGGAAAATGAAACCTTATCCTCGTTTCTTGGAAACAATTGAGAGCCTGAAGCAAATTCTAGATGAGGAGCATCTTTCAGGAGTAAATGTCCTGTTCTTTACTGTCATGTAATCCAGTTGTCTGGGAATACCCAAATCTGAAAAACAAAAAAAAGTGTATAATAATGAGGCCCTTGAACTCTTTTATAAGACAATTGCAAAACAATAGCCAAGGGCCTGTGTGCATCACTAGAGAGACTTTGGGGAATCGTTTGGCTAGTTTCCCTCAAAGTATGGCTCATTTGTGAACTGTTTATAACCAGTCAGCAGCAAGGTACAAAACTGAGAGCAAATATGTAGAAACTTTTATAGAAATTTGACATTGCAGCAATTCTTCTATTCTATAAGTGTCCATGTACAATGGACTGAGGGAAAAATAAAATAAGCCCTCACCAGGAATAGTTGACAGGGAGTATTGTTAGTCTATCAAAGCCTGAATTGGATAAGGATCTTGAATTTGCCTATGGCATTGACTGGAGTTATTTTACATATGTCAAGAATTCAAAAAAGTAGACAGGTAACAATGAATATTGTACCCTTGAGGAAAAGTTTACAGTAATCGATATTTTACAGACAGTGAAGTCTCTCTTTCTGAGATTATTTTATACTCCAAGACTACCATAAATATAAATATTAAGTGATTCACCTTAATTAATTAGGAAAAGTTTTGCTTTTAGCTGACATATGCAGGGATAGGAATTGCATGGTAGTAAGAGGGACTAAAATCTCCTTACTTCATCCTATTGGTTTCTCAGTTACGTCAGCTAAGGATTAAGTCTCCTGATTTCGTGACACAGTACCAAAGCTGGCCAACAGGGAAGATTTAATTGTTAGAAATGAAATACATAAAGTTTAGTGCAAAGTGACCGGTTTTCTATGGAGCCCATGGTCAGAGCTTGGGATTCATGAGGGTTTATTTGGATCAAGATGAGGTTACACAAGTTAATAGCAAACAGCAGATCAATACAAATCCATCCAAATAGCGCTCTAATCTTTGTGTTAAGTGATTTTTGTTTTGTATCCACACTGCATAGGGAAATGACAAGTCGGGCACAACTGTGGGATGTGAAGATTGCTTTCAGATCTCAGGTGAAAACCGTCCCCACAAACCCTTCTAAACCAATGTGATTTGCATCTCTGCACATGCAGACATACAGGAAAGCACACCCCGGGTTTTAAGTCCTAGTGACCTGTGTTTCAATTCCAGTTGTACCCTTTACTAGGTGACCTTGGGAAAACTACTTAACTTCTCTATGCCTCCGTTTCCTCATCTGTGACATGGGGCTGATAATACTATTTACAGCTGAAGGGGACTGAGAGGTACAAACTTCCAGCTGTAAGATAAATAAGTCACGGGGATGGAACGTACAAGAACAGGGAATAAAGTCAATAACACTGTCACAACTCTCTATGGTGACAGATAGTAACTGGTGTTATTGAGGTGATCATGTCATAATGTATAAAAATATCTAATCACTATGCTGTGCACCTGAAACTAATATCATATTGTATGTTAATGATAACTCAAAAAAATAATAATAACAATATCTATAACCCCGGTTGCAGGATTGGTAGGAGGATTAAATAAAATAGGGCATTGCCCAGTTCACTAAGGTGCAGTTGTTTTAATATTTACTCCTCTCCTTAGGTTCAACCTTATTACACTTCTCATCAATCCAGGGTTGACTGTTTCCTACCAAGACATTGCCACATTCTCGGAGAATAGCAGTATTGGGGGAATTACTAGGAAATTAGGAGACCTAATTCTTACTTGGGAGGTATTATAATATAATCAGAGAATGAAATAATTATAAATAGTAAGTGAAACATATTAGCTTGTAGCAGAGTCGGAACTATTGATAGAGTTAAAAACATGAGAAACATATTTGCAAATATACTCGTGAAGAATTTCAGCCTAATGTAGTGCATATGTAGATGCTGAAGGTAAAAACAGTGAGCCCGGACAAGCACACGGAAGAAATCACGGAAAAGTAAAACAGTATGATATGGCGGGGTCTCAGGATGGCGGCGGTTGATTCCTTTCTAAGTTTCCATTAATGTTGCTATAATGTAAAAACTAATTTAGTGCTTTAGTGCCTTGGAAAGAATGTGGATTCTGAAGCCAGACTGCTTGCGTTTGAATCCCAGCTCCTTCACTCAACAATCGTATGACCTTGGACGTGCTTCCTAAACTTTCCGAGCCTCAATATCCTTTTCAGTTAAATGAGGATAATAATAATAATATACAATAACCTCACTGGGCAGTTGGGAGGATTAAATGAATTAATACATGTAAAACATTTAAATACTATTCAGCGAATATTAGCTATTATTATACACGCATGCAATTTTTAAATAATAAAAGGAAAAATGCCAATAAGGAAGGCATTAAAAATCTAATATGTCAATATGTGGGGGAAACGTTTTTTTAATTATCTAATTCTTTTTAAAGGAAAGGACCCACTATGGAATTATTTATGTTCATGTTTAGTAAATGTTATCTAGCTAATAAAGCTTCTTAAATTATAGAAAGTCCTTCGGAGTTACTCTTATTCGCTCCATTAATATCAAATGGTCACACACATGTAAAATCTCTAGCACTCAAAAATAAGGAACTCTCTGAGGTTGTAGAGACATTAAGACAATAATTCAGTTTCTTCCCTTTTTTGGGGGGTGGCGGGGTCCATGCCACGCAGCATGTGGGATATCTGTTCCCAGACCAGGGATTGAACCCACTCCTGCTGCACTGCAAGCCAGAGGCTTAACCACTGGACCACCAGGGAAGTCCCAGAATAATAACTGCTTCTTTTATGCCTTTGAAGTAACTCTCATTCTACTCACTTGCAAGACTAAACCACACACAGGCACGCACACTACCTCCAGGGCACTAAAAATGCGTCTCATTGAGTACCTAACCCCAACCAAGCGTATCTGCTCCTCTTCCAGAATGTTCTTTCTTGGGGAATGGTAGGTACAGTATTCCCATCAGGCAGTTGCCCCAGCCAGAAACTGGGGAAACCTCTTTGTCACCCCATTTTCTTCAGCCCCACTCTTCTAAGTAACAACAAAGCTGTGTTGATTCCTCCTTTTTATTATCAGTCCTCTTTTCTTTGTCCCCACTGTCAACACCCTAGTCCAGGCCACAGACATACCTTACATGAATTATCAGAACAGCCCTGGAATTTGTCTATCTCCAGTCTTGCTCTTGCCAACCAAGTTCTTCCTTGCTATCAGAATGATCTTCCTAAAATAGGTACGTTTATCTCATCGCATTCACTTGCTTCAAAGGCTCCCCGTGCCTTGAGGAGCTAGCCCGCCAGTGAGAACCCTCCCGAACCTGGGTCCTGCTTACCTCTCCAGTTCTCTGATCTACTCTTCTTTCACATGCCCCACACACCTACACCCCACCTCTCCAGGGTCATCTCCCCAGGACTTAAAACTCCCTCACCTTTGGCCTTAGCCTGTGTTTTCTTCTTCTGGGTTGGCCATTTCTGTCACTCCTTCAGGACTCCTTCCTGACTCCCAGAAACAAGGTACTTCTCCTACGTGCTCATAGCAGCTAATGTTTATTTCTCTCTCTCCCCAAAGAAATATTACACTTTATTCCTAGGGATGCCCAGAACCCAGGACTGTGACACATAGTTCACCCTTAATGTTTATTTTTGGAAGGATGGATGGATGGAAAACTGAATAAGAAAAGTAACTGCAACTCTTTATGGTGGCTTGGTTTGACAAAAAGTCCCAGTGAGAGAAAGGATTGTGGACACCCAAGCAGATGACATTGGAGGTTATGAAACTTTAATTTTTTCAGCCAATCAAGAAATGTATTGCATTTCTCCTTCAGGTTTCAGTGCAATGATTTCACATGAATGCTACTAACATTTTAGCACTGAAGATCCAATTTTAAACTAGTTTTTACAGTAAATTCTACATCTTTGACAACTAAATGGCAAAAGAAAACACTTATATATCTGCCCGAGACGGAAACAGGGCAAGCTCTCAAGGGGAGCCTAATGCTTTAGAAGGGCCTCTGCTCGGCCTTTTTTCCAATTGTTTGGTGCAGGCGTCCTGACTCAGAAAGTTTCCAGATTAAAAGCTAATTTGCTTTAGACCCTCCTGATGCAGAGCCCGTGTCTGGCCTGAGCTTTGTTGCTCACCAGGGTAAAGTGTAATTTTCTGACTCTTCCCAACTCTTTAGTTTGAGACAATAATCCACTCTGTCTCCTCTTAATTAAAGCAAATAGCCCCAGCTCACAATAGTAGTTCAGAAGCGCCTGGTCTTCTGGTTCCCTCCTTGCAAGGAGCTAATTGATTTCCAAATGATAATGGTGTTTACATTAGAAAAGCCAAACCCCTTGTATTTAGTCCTTAACGCACCCTAAACCTTCCCACTCTCATGAATATCAAATGGCCAAAATACCTCCATTGTGGTCGATGCCTCTTAAGGGGTCAAGCCTCAGTCCCAAAATATTTAATGAGCTAACTGGTTAATTTCTGTTTTACATGCCAGGCTCCTGCATTCCTGTTTCACCCAAAGGAGGAGTCTTCCTGGAATTTTCAAGGAATTGCTTTTGCAATTTACAACCTCATTGTTTTACAATAAAGGCCCCCGAGGCAATGCTGGAGCAGTGGGTAGGTCTGAATTTTAAGGATAATTTTGGAAGCTCATTCTTATGACTGTTCATGGGAGGAAGTTGTGGAGAAGGAAAAAACACAGAAGTCACAAGACATATGAGCAGCAATTCATGGCATGGGAGTGAAGGTGTCTGTTACCATGTGTTTGAAATCATTTGTCTACATGGTATATAGCACACCTACGTCTAAAGGGCAGATTGTTCCCTCCTTGTTTGAAAGTCACGGGAAATGCTTCAAAATACACATTCTCTATTTCCATGATCTCTAACAAGTTTTTCTAGCCTCTTGGGCTTCACTGAAGTTAGTAGATGTCTCACATACCCCTGCTTAGAAATCCAAACAACAGCAGAAACAAATCGTGGTTATTATGGATCATATTCCTGGCCTTCCACAGAGCTTTACACAAATATTAAAACTCACTTTTCACCACCACGTTGAACATGAGATTCAGGCAAGACTCTCATGGACTGGATGGGAATGGATATTTGTCATGCAAGAGACGAGCAGGAATTTTCCAGAAACCGAGTTCTATTTGTAAAGAAACTATTCTCTGTGAACATGTTCTTGATCACAGCAAATTGTTGACACAACAACCCAAGATGAGAGGGGGGCCGGGCAACACTTCAATATAATCACTTTCTAAGTAATTAAAACAGTAGCTAATTTCTCTCATAATTAAAAAAAGTTTGTCCATTGGCACACACATCCATCCTAATGCCATATTTAGCAAATGCTTTCATTTTTTAAAAATATCATCTCTAATGCACCAGACTCTCTCCTATCGAGAAAGGAATGGCTGTAATTTACAAAACTCTTTCTTCCCTTCAATTCCGAGCTCAACCTTCCGTTTTCTCTTTGAGTCACTTCCTTTCAGTCAGTCCTGAGACATTACCCTTTCATTCATTCTTCTTTTTGTAGCTGCAATGTTACTGCATAAGTCTGAAAAACATGTCACCTTGATACAGTTTATATATAAATTTTATATAATAAATTTTATGCACGTCATCTTGAAAATTTTTATACAATCTCCCAAAGTATATCTATATTATCCCTGCATCTATGTATCTGTATATCTATATCTATATATCTATAGATAGTTATAGTTCGGGAGACTAGAGCAATAACCAGTACAATATATGTATTCACTAGCTCTTCAGGAATATTTTACAGATTAGGAAGAAGTACAATAAATTTATCAAGATTAAATGCTTTACCCAAGGCCTCCCAACTTGTTAACATGAGAGAAAGAACCTAAAATAGCCATTTTCTACTACATACTCTGTTCTTTTAAAAACTTCAGTTAAAGTCAACTGTCATCCATCGTTTTGGACCATGGAGCAACCTGGTGAGGCTTGAAACCAAACAAATGTTTTAAAATATTAAATTCTTGGTCATGACTTCCTAGCTTTAGGGAACAGGGCACATAGTACACAATGTCCAGGGCTGGAGATTGCTTGGGTTTTTGTTTTTGTTTTTTTTTAATTGGAAAGATTGTTCACTTTAATTATATCCTTTAACAGGATTTGTCACGTGGGTGTTAAAATAATAGCCTACATCCCAGTGAGAAAGGGCTGAGGGCTTGGCATCATGTCCCTGAAATCAAAAAGGACATAGAGTCACCTGCCTCTGGTGGGTGGAACTGACAGTCACCTTACAGAACAGAAATGTGTCCCTGACCATCAGGGACCAGCATTCCATTCCTACTTAAATGAAGAGGAATCCTTGGTAGGAGCCCAGAGTGACATACCTGATAATCCTCTAAGGTAGCAGGACCAAGGACAAAAAGGAGAACGGAAGGAGATAGAGCTTACATGCAGAGCAAGTCACATCAGCAGGGAGATAATTCACAAGAAGTAAACATCAGTATCCATGCTGTAAGAGTCTGGGAAACTAAAAAGCAATTTTCGGAAACTCTCAAATATAGCTTTAAATAATAAAAAGCTGAAACCGTCTCTTACAAAGCAAAGTCTCCTTTGAAAGGATTCCAGAAAACCATGAAATGCTGTTGATAAGAGTGTGCCAATTTGTAAAGCTCGCCACAATCTCCAGCTCACATTTTCCCCCTTTTTTCCCTCCTTTCTTTCAAAAAAAATTTTTTTTCTCTGAGCTTTGTTAGTCCAAGAGAAGCCCTGATGACAACAAAAACATAAAGTGTTTTCTAAAGCTGAAACCTCTTTCCCCACAACAAGGCGGGGGCTGGGGGCAGGGAGTGGACACATTGGATTTATTCCACGGAAATGATGTTAAAATAGCATTTGCAAAGCCAGAGAAAAGGTTGTTAATGGAAGCTCCAGTAGGGATGTGTAAGCTAACTCGTAGAGTTTCTTGCCCTTATCAACCATTGTATTCAGGATTAATTATGGGTTTGCTCCCATCTCTCACTCACTAGAATGTTTACCCACCCAGACAGAGGAGGCTGATTGGCTTTTTTTCAACTAAAGTCAACTTTTAACTAGTGGAGTCTTAACTTGCTTAAAGTTTGGCTTCCCAGTTGATTTCAGGTATTTTTCCTCCTCCATACTGACCTATTATTTTCACTTAGACTTATAAAGGCCCAATTAATATCTTTAAAGTAACAATGTTAAGAGCATTTAGTGGAAATTTTACATTTAACTGTCAAGAAATAATCGTGGCTTACATTTATGGAGCACCCTTCACCCTGAAGGGTACCAAAGTGCTATTACAAATTTCACATGTGCCATTACTAATTAAAGGTCAGAATCATGGCACCCAGCACTACAGCATCCTGCTGGAGGTGAAGAATGAAAGCCTAACACGGTAGCATTTAAGAAAAATGTGAAAAGTCTCTTATTTAATTGCAGCAGGGAAGGCAGTTTTCCTGGGGAATGACTGGAAGATGGTTCCCCCACTGGCACCCCCTCCAGAAATGATGTACAGCAAGTTGCATAAAGGATTTACATGGGAACACTGAACCCCCTTTTCAGGGATGGAGAAGGCTGATCCCATGATACCATGGCAAATCTGTGATTACTTGCTTTCCAACAACCAAAGCAAATTCATCACAGCAAATCAGAGTCAGCCAGCCTCTGACAGGCCATCCATCATCCACGGGCACTCACTCCATCCTCACTCAGGAATCTGTGGCCACCTGGCTTCAGCATTGCCTGGGATGCCAACCATGTACACTAGAAAGTGAAATCTTAACTGCTCCCTTGACAGACCTTAGGACATGCCTGTACGGGGGAGGATGGGGTGCAGATGCAGGAAGACCGCAACTTTCCCATAGTGACCTATCCAATAGTGGATCACAAGGCTGAAATATAAACATGGGTCTTACATATGCTCATATTCCTACTAAGAAAAGTAAACATGACCCCCAGGGCCAGCCCCTGAGGTCTAAAGACCTGGTGGCACATATGGTCACCTTATCTTTGATAAAGGAGGCAAGAATATACAATGGAGAAAAGACAGCCTCTTTAATAAGTGGTGCTGGGAAAACTGGACAGCTACATGTAAAAGAATGAAATTAGAACACTCCCTAACACCATACACAAAAATAAACTCCAATGGAATAAGACCTAAATGTAAGGCCAGACACTATAAAACTCTTAGAGGAAAACATAGGCAGAACACTCCATGACATAAATCACAGCAAGATCCTTTTTGACCCACCTCCTAGAGAAATGGAAATAAAAACAAAAATAAACAAATGGGACCTAATGAAACTTAAAAGCTTTTGCACAGCAAAGGAAACCATAAACAAGACCAAAAGACAACCCTCAGAATGGGAGAAAATATTTGCAAACGAAGCAACTGACAAAGGGTTAATCTCCAAAATATACAAGCATCACATGCAGCTCAATATCAAAAAAACAAACAACCCAATCCAAAAATGGGCAGAAGACCTAAATAGACATTTCTCTAAAGAAGATATACAGATTGCCAACAACCACATGAAAGGATGCTCAACATCACTAATCATTAGAGAAATGCAAATCAAAAGTACAATGAGATATCATCTCACACCAGTCAGAATGGCCATCATCACAAAAGCTACAAACAATAAATGCTGGAGAGGGTGTGGAGAAAAGGGAAGCCTCTTGCACTGTTGGTGGGAATGTAAATTGATACAGCCAATATGGAGAACAATATGGAGTTTCCTTAAAAAACTAAAAATAGAACTACCATACAACCCAGCAATCTCACTACTGGGCATATACTCTGAGAAAACCATAATTCAAAGAGTCATGTAGCACAATATTCACTGCAGCTCTATTTACGATAGCCAGGACATGGAAGCAACCTAAGTGTCCATCGACAGATGAATGGATAAAGGAGATGTGGCACGTATATACAGTGGAGTATTACTCAGCCATAAAAAGAAACAAAACTGAGTTATTTGTAGTGAGGTGGATGGACCTAGAGACTGTCATACAGAGTGAAGTAAGTCAGAAAGAGAAAAACACATACCGTATGCTAACACATATATATGGAATCTAAGAAAAACAAACGAACCAAAAGGTTCTGATGAACCTAGGGGCAGGACAGGAATAAAGATGCAGACATAGAGAATGGACTTGAGGACACGGGGAGGGGCAAGGGTAAGCTGGGACAAAGTGAGAGAGTGGCATGGACATAGATACACTACCAAATGTAAAATCGATAGCTAGTGGGAAGCAGCCGCATAGCACAGGGAGATCAGCTCGGTGCTTTGTGTCCACCTAGAGGGGTGGGATAGGGAGGGTGGGAGGGAAACCCAAGAGGGAGGAGATATGGGGATGTATGTATATGTATAGCTGATTCACTTTGTTATACAGCAGAAACTAACACACCATTGCAAAGCAATTATACTCCAATACAGATGTAAGAAAGAAAGAAAGAGAGAGAGAGAGAGAGAGAAAGAAAGAAAGAAAGAAAGAAAGAAAGAAAGAAAGAAGAAAGAAAGAAAGAAAGACCTGGTGGCAGAGACAAGTTATTCATGTATTCATTCAACAAACACTCGAGAACTTAGTATGTGCCAGATACTGATTCGGGCCCTGGGAATAGAGCAGGAAACAAAACAAACAGAATCTAAAAGGGTAAACAGAATTGAGGAAGAATGGTATGAAAAAAATGTTCTTCCACTCAAAAATTATAAATTGAGCCCTTACTTTGGGCTGGCCCCACATGAGACAGAGAAACAACAGAGACCCTAAGGAAAACTGGTCCCTTCCTTCACAGAGGTTTCAGTCCAGTTCTAGTACACGGTAATCACAAATTCCCACAAGCCCATGTTTCCTGCAAACTGATGAAATGAAATGAAGGAAAAATAGCCAGGATGAGGAGCTCCTGAAACAGCAAGAGACTACAGATGACTTGACAGAGATTGCACAATGGCATGAGCAGCCAAAAGGAATGTAAAGTGACCAAAAGCAAGTCAGTTAGAAAAGAGCAAACAGCACCTTAGGAAGATTTTTTTCCGAGAACAAGGAGAGCCTGTAGAGGAGAGATCTGATAAAGAGTTGTTGAGCAAGAACCCTGGAGAAGATGCAACCACTACTTCTTGGGTCAGGTGATTGCTTCCATCTGGAACCTGACTGGGAGGGTAGGATGGGGCTGATAAGCAAGGAATGACCTGGATGTCAGGACCAGGTCACAGCAAGCAGGCGAAGCAACCTAGGGATCAGCCATGCCTATTTGCCTGTTAAACTTCCCACTCGGTAAACTGCTTTTAAGGTCGGCAGGCAGATATTTCTCCTACCAAATTTACATACCTTAAACAGCTGGCTGATTCTGTTGTGTTGAAGTGACACCAAAGAGAAGCAAGAAGGTGCTCATAGAGCTTCCCTGGTGGCGCAGTGGTTGAGAGTCCGCCTGCCGATGCAGGGGATGCGGGTTCGTGCCCCGGTCCGGGAAGATCCCACATGCCGAGGAGTGGCTGGGCCCGTAAGCCATGGCCTCTGAGCCTGCGCGTCCGGAGCCTGTGCTCTGCAACGGGAGAGGCCACAACAATGAGACGCCCGCGTACCGCAAAAAAAAAAAAAAAAAAAAAAAGAAGGTGGTCATAAAGGAAGATCCATTTTCAAAAATTTCAGGTTTGCAGGAAGGAGGGGAGAGAAAATTGTATTCTTTCCAAAAAGAACCCAAGGTACCTCCTGTTGGGGGTGGAATTGTAAAGAATGAGTCCATTTCATCTATGCAGTAGAGAAGACAAACTATGGGGTAGAGAACAGGATGCAATCCCAGACAGAAAGCCAATCAACACTCCTGAATCCATATAGTGTTTCTCTCCATCATGTCAATGCACATGTATCTCCCACGGCATCCGTGAACAGCAGTTCCAATGGCTCTCCAACAGCAGTGGTAGCTGCATTGCTACTGAATTGCAAATGGTGCCATGAATGCACACAACTTGAAAATTTCAGTAGGAATTGAAGCATAGAAATTCTATCTACTCTTCATCTTTGGTGATAACTGAATTATTCCAATTAACAATATCATGGCTCTTCCCTAACCTGTTACTTTTTCTTACTGTCCATTAATATAAACTTTTAGCAATGGTTACTCTTGTGGGCTGGAAATGCTCTTTCCTGCTCCCATTAACTTTAGCCCCAAATGTCATATTCATATCCGAGTTACCTGAGGGAGCAGACAAAGCCAGGCACGGCATGACTCATGGGCAAAGAAGGCTTGGCCTGAGGCTCATTCCTCTCGGGATAATCCCTAAGGTAGTGTTACTTCAAGGGTTCCATTTTTGCCCCTTTTTCCAACTATGATGCTGGTAGAAGAGACCCTCGTCTCCACATAAAAGTGTTTCAAACTCTAAAATATTTTGGACCTTTGACTCCAAAATCAATTGCATTCAGAGTTCTAAGATATATTAAATCAGGTATTCTCACAGCATCGCTGTAAAGTGGAAAAGAAATGGGTGTTATAATTTCTATTTTAGAGATAAGAAAGTCAGAGTCAAAAATATTAAGATATTGATCTCACTCTGCTAAGATATTTATGTACACACTGCTCTATTTAAAATGGATAACCAATAAGGACCTACTATATAACACAGGGAACCCTGCTCAATATTATGTAACAACCTAAATGGAAAAGAATTCGAAAAAGAATAGATACATGTATATGTATAACTGAATAACTTTTCTGTACACCTGAAACTAACACAGAATTTTTTTCACATCTTTATTGGAGTATAAATGCTTTCCAACTCTGTGTTATTTTCTGCTGTACAACAAAGTGAATCAGCTATATGTATACATATATCCCCATATCCCCTCCCTCTAGAGGCTCCCTCCCACTCTCCCTATCCCACCCCTCTAGGTGGTCACAAAGCATCGAGTTGATCTCCTTGTGCTATGCAGCAGCTTCCCACTAGGTATCTATTTTACATTTGGTAGTGTATATATGTCCATGCCACTCTTTCACTTCATCCCAGCTTCCCCTTCCTGCTCCCGTGCCCTCAAGTCCATTCTGTACACCTGCGTCTTTATTTCTGCCCTGCCACTGAGTTCATCAGTACTGCTTTTTAAAATTCCGTATATATGCATTAGCTACAGTATTTGTTTTTCTCTTTCTGACTTACTTCACTCTGCATGACAGATTCTAGGTCCATCCACCTCGTTATAAATAACTCAATTTCGTTCCTTTTTATGGCTGAGTAATATTCCATTGTATATATGTGCCATATCTTCTTTATCCAGTCATCTGTCGATGGATATTTAGTTTGCTTTCATGTCTTGGCTATTGTACATAGTACTGCAATGAACATTGTAACACAACATTCTTAATCAACTATACTCCAATATAAAATAAAAAGTTTAAAAAATCAGTACATTAATAAAGAAAAAAGTATTAAGGTATTTAGCCATGGGTAGATCTGGGAAGGGAACACCCTCTTGTCCTCTGAGCTCAAGGTTCTGACCTAATATAATGATGATAATAATAATGCAGCTGGTACCGTGCCAAGTGCTTTATACAGAGCATCTCATTTAATCATTGCAAGGACCCCAAGAGGCAACACCATCATTGGTGTCCTGGGCTGCAGCTGAAGTGGCCGAGACCAGGAAACGTGGGAGTCAGGGTTGGGACCCAAGCTGCTTATCCCAGCATCCAATCTCTTCCCTCCTGTAGTAGACAAGCATTTATTTTAAAATATAATGCATTGAAACCATTTAATTTGGGTGATGAGTTAAAAAATAGAACAACTCATTCTGTAGACAAAAAGGACCCCAACAAATACAGCAACTTCTAGAAGAATGGTAAACAGGACAGCTATGTTAGGGAAGAGGGAAACTGAGTTAGATTTTGATGCAGGGGCAGCAGAGAAGGAGGTGAAATAAAAAGAAAGTGGAGGAGGCAGCTCGTAGCTGTGAAACCAGCTCCAAAGCAGAGGTGCAGACAGGAACTGGGAGGTGGAGGCTTAGGGCGGAGGTGGTGTCACAGTCAGCTGAGATCAGAGTATTGCTACATCAAGGAATGAGTACGTGAGGATGTTGCCGCAGTGGCTGGGACACAGCAGCAGCCTTCCTCATCTTGAGACTTCCTTTAAGTTTGCTCACTCTCATCTTCTCAATGCTTCTGCCAACTGCATCCTCCATCTGAGCCATTCAACCCTCTGGGCATCAACCCCCGGGTCAGATATTCTGACCATATCTGCCAAAATTTCACGTGCCACAAATTCAGGCTCTGTCTCAGAAGTTGCAGTTGACTTATTATCAGTGTAAAGCACCTAGACATCACTCTTTTTAAACTTTGAATGCCCTTGTGTCCTGACAATATTCCCCACACTCCTTCAATCGTTCCCCCGGACCACACCCTGCTTTACCCCCTTCTTCCCTTCCTCCTCTTTTTTTCCCCTTGAAACATCTCTCCTCATCTCAAAATTCCTATTTCCCAGGTAACTTACAAGGTAAAAGAGTCTTATAATTCCAGTTTCGAATCAGATCAGTTGTCCGACAAATGCCTGTTAGGTAACTCTGAGCATTGTGCTCCAGGGAATGTCCGAGGTATAAGGCGGGTGCCCTGGAAGAATTTAGGTGGAGAAAACACACAAAAAGGAACTCTGGAATTTTAGGAGAAAAATACCTCTAAGCTTTCTGGGACCTCAACATCCACGTTCATGTTCTAATTGTTCCTACTTATTCCTTCCAGTTTAACCTTACTAAACATACAGAACATTAAACACCCAAGAATTGTTCTTACATCCCTCACTGACCCTAACAACAGACCCCAGCCCTACCCACCCCTGCCCCATCCATCTTCAGAGATTCTGCCTGATTCTCTCTGATCCTTTCTCTCTGTGCTGACATATCCAGAATCTCAAGTAATCTTCATTTCGGTACACATCCAACTTGAAAACCTTCTTCCTCACAGAGATTTGCAGACTAATTAGGTAATGCTGTTAAAACAATTCCAAATCCTTCAATTGCATAATCTCTGGTTACTTTTTTTTAATCTCCTTAAATTACTCTAATTTGATGTTTCTTCTTCGTGCAGTAAATTACCCAGAACTTATAATGGTTTAGTCTCCTAAATCACCTCAACAGCAATGATTCCATTTAAACTCACAATAGCTTCTCATTTAAGTGAGTTTCGGGGGAATTTTTTTTCCTCCCTAAAAACAAATTCCCAGAAAACGTTCCTTCCTCCCCTCATGGGATCTCAGTGACAGCCAATGTTAGTTACAAGTAGCCACATCTCTCCAAAAAGCATGTTTTTGTTGTGTTCCAATACTGCATGGAAGGCTGCAAAGAGCTATCACCAAATCTCTGTACACAGATTGCAGAAAACGTTATTTCAACCTAGGGATTATATTGGGAAGCGACTATTCCTCTTTTTTTTCATCTGTGGCTTATCACAGCTCAGGTGAGCGATGGAGCACAGAGATGCAGGGGAAAGAATGTCAACTACTTGGCAAGTTCACCGGCCAGAAGATTTCCAGGTAAGCTTCACCTGAGAATCGCAGAGCAGGTATTCCGGAACCCTAAGTGTGGGCCTATGAAAATCAGTGTTCAAAGATTGCTCCCCCAAAAGGCTGGACTAGGGACTGCGAGTTGGTTTGCCTCCACTACAGAGAGATAAGCAACCGTGGGCGAGTTTCTTGATTTCCCTGGGCTTTTCTTTTCTTATTGATAACATGTGTTAAAGTAGATGATCTCTGAGGTTTTTTCTGGCTCTGAAAGAAATAAATGAATAAAGTTTATATAGAACTAGAGATTCATGAATGGGACATGAGTCATTCATTTCGGAGAGATTTGAGTTCCCTCTGGGCAACTTGTTAAAGTTTGAGCTGCAATATCAAATAATTTTGAAATGCATTTTTCAAGTCCAATTTGCCAGATTATATTTTGGGACAAGGTTCTTTTTAATAAAATCCAAACTAGGCTGCGGAGTTGGGTTTGGTGAACTCTATGTGGGCCGGAATATTTATAATATAATGTCAATAAATACAACTTTGGAGTGAAAATTTGAAGCGCTCCAAATACAGAACCCAATCAGGCCTTCAGATAAGTAACCCCAACAGACCAAAGCTATGATGCTCAGAGTAAGTCACCTTCCCTCCCTCCCTCCCTCCCTCCTTCCTTCCTTCCTTCCTCTTTCCCTCTCTCTCCTTCTATCTCTTTCTTTCTTTTATCCCTTTTTTTTTTGCTTTAACTTTAGTGTCTTTGAGCACATAAGCTCACGTAGGCAAACAATCAGAGATAAAAACCATCCAGAACCAACATGAGATTCTCCCTTTCTGCAGCACTGTTCAACACAGTAGCCACTAGCCAAATGTGGGCATTTATATTTAAGTTTACATTAATTAAAATTAGGTAAAATTTTTTTTTTTTTTTTTTTTTTTTTTTTTTTTTTTTTTTTTTTGCGGTTCTCGGGCCTCTCACTGCTGTGGCCTCTCCCGTTGTGGAGCACAGGCTCCAGACGCGCAGGCTCAGTGGCCATGGCTCACAGGCCCAGCCGCTCCGTGGCATGTGGGATCTTCCCAGACCGGGGCACGAACCCCCATCCCCTGCATCGGCAGGCGGACTCTCAACAACTGCGCCACCAGGGAAGCCCAGGTAAAATCTTTAAAGTCCAGTTTCTCACTTGTACTAACCACACCTTGAGTGCTTGTATTCAAAGGCCAGAACTGGCTCCTGGCTAACATATTGGGCAGTCAGATTCAGAACATTTTCGTCATTGTAGAGAGTTACATTGAACAACCCTAGGTGGCTGCCACTGAGGAGGTTTAAGAAACTTCTCTCAGAAAAACAATTTTTCTTTGCGACAGGCTCTGAGGTCAGACTGCCTGAGTTCAAACCCAAACACCACCACCTGCTAGGTATAGCGCCCTTGACCACTCCCTTAAGAGTTGTGAGCCTGTTTCCTCCTTGGTAAAATAGAAGTGTTAATTACACATGGCTTATGTCATATGACCCAGCCATTCCAGTCCTGGGTATATTTCCAAAAAAAAAAGACTCCAGAAAACACTAATTCAAAAAGAGACATGCACCCCAAAGTTCAGAAGCTGCATTATTTACAATGGCCAAGACATGGAAGCAACCTAAGTGTCCATCAACAGACGAACGGATAAGGGAGAGGTGGTTTATATATATAATGGAATATTACTTGGCCATAAAAAATAATGAAACTTTGCCATTTGCAACAACATGGTTGGACTTGGAGGGTATTATACTCAGTGAAATAAGTCAGACAGAGGAAGACAAATACTGTGTATCACTTATATATGGAATCTAACATATAAAACAAACTAGTAAATATAACAATAAAGAAACAGACTCAGATATAGAGAAGAGACTAGTGATTACCAGTGGGGAAGAGAGAAGGGGGAGGGTCAATTTGGGGGGAGGGGAGTAAAAGGTACAAAATATTGGGTATAAAAGAAGCTATATTGTACAACACAGGGAGTATAACCAATATTTTATAATAACTATAAACTGAGTATAACCTTTAAAAAGTGTGAATCATTATGTTGTACACCTGTAACTTATATAATATTGTACATCAACTATACTTCAATTTAAAAAATATTCAGGGACTTCCCTGGTGACACAGTGGTTAAGAATCCGCCTGCTAATGCAGGGGACACGGGTTCAAGCCCTGGTCCGGGAAGATCCCACATGCTTCAGAGCAACTAAGCCTGTGCACCACAACTACTGAGCCTGTGCTCTAGAGCCCATGAGCCACAACTACTGAGCCCACGTGCCACAACTACTGAAGCCCACGTGCCTAGAGCCCGTGCTTCTCAACAAGAGAAGCCACTGCAATGAGAAGCCCACACACCGCAATGAAGAGTAGCCCCCGCCCGCTGCAACTAGAGAAAGCCTGCGTGCAGCAACGAAGACCCAGCGCAGCCAAAAATAAAAATAAATAAATAATTTTTTTAAAAAATAAAAAAAATTCATGGCTTATAGTGTCACCGGGGATTAAATGAGATAATACTACATGTAAGGCTCATGTCTAGGATCTAGTGAGTGCCCAATAAATGTCAGGTATTATTTTTGACATTGATCCTTAAGAGGGAAAAGTGAGAGTGAAAATAAATGGCCCTTGCTGTTTTCAGTATTAATGCAAAGGCCTGCTCTCTGTCAAAATGCTCTGTTTTTGAGCAGAGACTACCTGAAAATATTTTTCCCATAAAGAATATCCTACCTTATTCCTCATCCTTCACCAAACCCTCCCACTCACAATTTAACTCCTTATGCAAGATCTTAAAATTCATGGTATTGGTTTTACAATAATTTTGAATGTAAAGAAATAGGACTGGGCTTCCCTGGTGGCGCAGTGGTTGAGAGTCCGCCTGCCGATGCAGGGGACATGGGTTCGTGCCCCGGTCTGGGAAGGTCCCACATGCCGCGGAACGGCTGGGCCCGTGAGCCATGGCTGCTGAGCCTGCGCGTCTGGAGCCTGTGCTCCGCAACGGGAGAGGCCACGACAGTGAGAGGCCCGTGTACCGCAAAAAAAAAAAAAAGTGAAGATTCCATAGGAATGTGGTGCCTAAAATCTTTTTTGGACAAAAGCATGATACACACACACACATACAAAATATAAATATTTTACCAAATTGATAAATATACCAAATAACACTATTATACTAACCTTTAAGTGTAGACTTAATATTTGACAAATCTACATCAAAAGTTTTCTTTTTTTATAAAAGAAGGCATTTACCATTTTCATACTGTCTGACTCCTTTAAAAACAACTTTACTTTAAAGCTATTTCTTAAAGGCTAATCATTTCCCCCAAGCATTAACAATCAAATCACAGCTTCTCATATTTTTTCAAATGCATTCTTTTCCCCTTTTCCAACTTTAATGAATATAATTGACATATAATATTGTGTGAGTAGTAGGTGTGCAACATGATGGTTTGATGCACGTATCCACTGTGAAATGATGACCACGATAGGATTAATTAATACCTCCGTCACTTCACATAATTACCATTTTTTTTTGTATTTGGTGCATTTAAGATCTACTCTCTTAACAAGTTTCAAGTATATAACTCAGTACAGTATTTTTAACTGCAGTCACCGTGCTGTACATTAGGTCCCCAGGACTTAATCATCTTAAAAGTAGAATTTTTACCCTTTGACAAGCATCTCCCCTTTTTCCCTATGCCCTAGTCCCTGGCAACCACCATTCTACTCTCTGTTTCTGTGAATTCAGCTTTTTTAGATGAAACGCAGTATTTTCAAAATGGTTTAAAGACAGAAAATAAAACAAGCAACGGAATATTATGAAGCAAGATGTGCAAATTCCCAGTTCAGCTCTGAAGGTCCAAAATACTCATTTCATTATTGGTCTAAACCCATTCATTCCACATTATTAAGTTGCCTTCTTTGTGTTTATTTTTATCAAAATATGAAAGATTCAATCTCATTGAGATAGTCATATCAGCTTGATATTTTGGGTTTATCCATCCAAGGCAAATGTACTTATGTCTGTATGGACCCGTGGCTAGAAACGGTCATGTAAATGTAGTATTAGGACATAAGTGCCCAGTATATGTTTTACTTACCCATAGCTCAAGAAAAAAATTAACACAATTAATTTCTCAACACTTAAACAGTTTCCTAAACAAATTTGTTTCTTTACCTCCAAGAATGGTTATTGTTCATTTATTCAAAAAATATTTGAGCACTTAGTGTCAGGCACTGTCCTAGGGAAATGGGATAGAGCACTGAATTAAAGACACAAAAACACCTGTCCTCAAGGAGCATACATTCAAGTAATAAATGACAAACCTAGTGAATAAGCAAGAACATAGTGTTTTAGAAGATGGTAAGTGCTTTGGAGTTAAGGGGATTGAGACAGTCAGAGAATGTGTGTTGGGAGAGGAAGGGTTGTAATTTTAAGTAGGGGGAACTGGCCAGACCTCATTAGAAGAGGATAGTTCATGAAGGAGCTAAAGTTAACTATGTGGTTGTCTAAGGGGAGAGTGTTTCAAACCTTCCAAAAAAGACAGAACAGCTGGTGCAAAGGCCCTGAGGCAGAAGCATGCCTCACATGTTTGAGGAATCACGAGAATGCCTGGTTGGCTGGAGCAGACTGTGAGATGAGGTCAGGCAGGTACGAAGGGATGAGGTGGGTCTTGTAGGGTCCTGCAGGCCAATACAGGAAGTCCTACATTTTACTCTCAGTGAAATGGGGGGCTGCGGACCAGGGAAATGTCATGACCTGAATTATATGTTGAAAGGACTGTTGGACTATTATGTTGAGAACAGATTCCAGGGAGCAGAAATGGAAGCAGGAAGACCAGTTAGAAGACTATCTCAGTAATCTAAGCAGGAAATGATGGTGACTCAGATCAGGATGTTAGCAGTGGGCTTGTGAGACGAACGTGGATTCCGGATGTGCTTTAATGGTAGGACAGTCTAACATGTCAATTATTGTGTGTGAAGAAAGAGAGGAACCAAGAATAAACCCATGTTTTTGACTTGAGCAACTGGAAGTACCACTAAACTGTCGTGCTGAGAAGATTCCATTTAGGTGGAGTTTGGGGAAATCATTAGAAGCTTAGCTCGGGATATGTGGTATTTGATATGTCTCTACATACACCCAAGGGTAGAAGTCAGACTGGCAGTTGACCTCCGAGCCTGAAGTTCAGAAGAGATTTCTGTGTGGACAGCATCAATGTGGGAGTCATCAGCATGTTTACGTTTAAAACCATGCGACTGTGTGAGATTTACATAGAGGGAGTGTTGACAGAGAAGAAAAAGGAACTAAGGAATGATCCCCTTTAACACCAATGATATAAGTTCAGGGTGAAGAGGGGGAACCATCCAAGGAGAGTGAGAAGGAGCAAGCAGTGAGGCAGGAGGAAAACCAGGGAATGTGGTCCAGCTGTGGGGCATGGATGGAGGTCGTGGGTCGTATTGACAAGAGCAGTTTTTGCCAAAGGATGGAGCCAAAGAAAGGGACCCAAAGGGGGCTCTGGTTGGACAAAAGCAAAGCTCATTCATATACAGCTACAATGCTCCAAACTTCTGGTCTCGGGACCCCTTACACTCTTAAATGTATTGAAGACCCCAATGCACCCTGGATTATATGAGTTACATTTATCAACATTTACCAACATTAATGCCTTAGAGATTATTAACTGGGGAATTTTTAAAACCCAAGAATACACAAACACACTTTGCCTTAGTCACCAGGGAGATGACACCATCACGCATTTTATAGTTTCTGGAAACTTCCACTCTGCACCGTCAGAGAAAAAGAATGAAAGATGAAAATGTTTCAGCTTTATCCCAAAGATACTTTTGACTTCATAGACCCCCTAAAAGAGTCTCAGAGATCCCAAGGGTCCTGGGCTCCCTGTGAGAGCTCCTAACAGACATGAAAGGAGAGCACAAGACTGAGGATGGCGGTTGACGGGGAGGTGGTTAGAGTCTGTGGACATTCTCTTCAGTGAGGGACTGAAAACCATTATCCACTGAGAGTGAGGAAGGAAAGTGAATGACTGGGGTGTTGGAGGAAAGGAGAGACATGAAACAGTCTAAGAGAGCAGGAGAATGGACGGTGGACTGTCGTAAGCATTCAGAGCTATTTTTGTTGTTGGGCTATCTTGAAATTTTACTGTATGTGTGATTAAGAGAGACAGAGAAAAGGAGAGAAATCACTCAAGTTTTTTGTGTGTTGTTCAGTACGTGTTTGTTGATGGGAAGAATCTCTTAGACAAATTATTACACTTTGCTTCCATGGGTCACAAAGCAAATCATAAGACTATTGTTATGGATTCATTTATTCTTTCAAACTTATACAACACCCACCATATGCCAAGTCTTATTTCTCGGCTCTGGGAACGTAAGATTGAATAGACCACATATTCATTCAGTTAGCTGAGATCATATTCATATTCAAACTGCATATGCTAAGATCTACATGGCTCCAAAATTTTTCCAATATGTAGAAAACACAGTAAGGGCCACCAAGATAATAGCCTCACGTAGCTGCCTGCCTCACATTTTCAAACTAAGGTGCCACATCACTGGTGATCTACTAAGTGTCTGATAATAAGGCAAGAGTCAAGGGAGCCACTCATATGCATATTTAGAATCTGGTTTATAGAAAACCTATGTCCTCTGCCATTCCTGAGAACTGGGCAAGTGCAAACTCTTACAACTTGGAGAAAACAAAAATCTGAGCATTGACATGAATTTTGTTCTTTTCCTTTCCCGAACATGATATTGGAATAAAAATGTAATTCTTGCCATTCCGTCTAAGTCATGGAGAGTAAGATTTTATTGTTCCATCTCTACATTTAATGCTTGTAATAATAAATCAAAGCCTTCTGAAGAGAAATTGGTTTAAAATTTTTAATTAAATTTAAAATTACTTAAAGGTGTATTTCAACACAGTTTTCATCCTCTTTCAATCTTTAAACATCTCTGCTTCGGCATTTTGTTCGTGCAGTAAATTTAAAGACATCTTGACCCATTTTAGAGGGGAAAAGATATGGGGTTTTTTTAGAGATAATAACTGGCAACAGAAAATAGGAGTTTAGACTTATTTGTATTGACACCTAAATATACTTTTTTGAGTAGGCTGGTGTTTGGGTCAAAAATATATTTAGGAAAGGGAACTATTTTAATATTTGGGGCACCCCCTTCCAGTCCCTAAAAAAGCTAGGAACCAAGAACATGATCTCTTTTTCCTTTAAGATGAACATTTTTTGCCTCCTTAATAAACTATGACCCAGCACTCTGGGTTCTAGAGACAACACAGGTTTACTCAAACAAATCACATTTTATAATTCCTGAAGTAGTAAAGGTTAGAGGGGAGAAAGTCCCCTAACACTTTGAGAGGGTAGAAGGAGAGAAACTGGGAAATGACAACTGAAAGAGAAATCTTCATTTTAACTAGTTGTAAAATGCTCTTTATTTGCTGTGACCTGAAGTGGATTTTACAATCAATTACATTGAGTAAGACACTCAATCAGCACACCCTGTACTCTGCACCGCACCACATGAGCTACATGCATCCATCTTATTAGTGGGATGGTAAACCTAAACAAATGGATTTATAATGGTGTGTAGACAATTCCCATGCAACAACTATATTATTAAATCTAAGGCATTATTAGAGGTTAATTATATTTTAAATTATGGAGGTTTGACAATGATGTAATATATGGAGAAGAAATTTATCTTCTCCTGTTTGTACTATAATTACTAAACCTCAGTGAACTTCTCTCTTAAATTCTGCCATTCTCCTTGCTAAATAGCCTCTCTGATGGAACCCTACGCCTACAACCCAAGATGACTCTCTCTGCTGTAGACCTTACATGTCTCCCTTATACACTTCCGGTCTTCTCCATCTTTACCCAAGATCTTGTCAATATCTTCAGAGGGAAAATGGTCGCTTTGTGGCAAGAGTTCCCACCCTCCCTTGCTTTTCTCCTAACCAATATCCTTCTCTTCCTTGCCCCGTACCTCCCTCAGAGAGCTAAACATCTAGAGCACTAACACTGTACCATTTAATTCCCACCAAGGTCGTTCAGTAATGATCTCTGTTATTTTTCCTGTGCTCATCTGTATTTTGCTGCTCTTATTACGCCTCCATTCCCAGCTTTCAGAAGTGGTCTTCATCCAATCCCAAATGAAACTCCTCTTACTCCTATCTGTGTCTTCCACATTTTGTATCTTCCTTTTAGCCTCACACACAAGCTCCTACAAAAATATTGTGCCTTCACTACTTTTATTTGTCTCCCTTAAAATGGGATAGAGTGCCCACCTTCTGAAGTTGATATTAGTATTTTATAATTAAGTCCTTAATTTGCATGTACTCGTGCAGTTTTTACCCTCAAACTGCAAATGTTCACGGATACCTTTGGAGAGCTCTTTCAAATCTCTCCTAGTTCTTCATCTTCGTGTGCCTTCTCTTCATTCAAATACAACACTTTTTATTGAGCACCTGCTATGTGTCAGACACTGTTCTACGTTCAGAGGCTAGAGAAAAAACGAAAACAGTCAGATCCCCACCCTCAAGGAGCTTGGAAGTGGGAAGAGAGAGGCAATAAAAAGTATACAAGTAAAATCAGCACAGGGAACTCTACTCAATACTCTGTAATGACCTATATGGAAAAAGAATCTTTTAAAAAGTGGATATATGTATATGTATAAGTGTTTCACTTTGCTGTACACCTGAAACTAACACAATATTGTAAATCAACTATTCTCCAGTTTTTAAAAAGTATACAAGTAAAATCAGATTAATAATAATTAAAGAATGTTACATGTTCCAAGAAGGAAATCAAACTGGGTAATGTTATAGAAAGTGACCAGAGAAGAGAGCAGCCACTTCAGATAGTGTGACATTGTGGGCCGGGGTGACGTATCTGAAGGAGTGACATTAAAGTCGAGACCTGAATAGGTCAGCCAAGAACAGAGTCAGCCATGTGAACAGAAAGTCCATGATAGGACTCGGAGGAAGAGTATTCCAGAAAGTAGGAACAGCAAATTCCAGGTCCCTGTGGCAGGAGCAAACTTAGTTTATTCAAGGGACAAAAGGATGGCCAGAAGTGCCAAGGCACAGTAACTCCTCAGAAGAGGAGGAGATGACGGCCAGGAGGGAGGCAGTGCCAGACTGCATACCACATGCGGGCTTGGACGGGATTACGGCTCCACGGCCTTGTGTTTACTGAGGTCAGCCCTCCCCACTCTAAACCTGGTATATTTTGGATTTCAAAGCTGAGTATCCCAACTTCCATGAATATATCCCATGTTTTATCCAATTCCAGAAACCAAAGAACAAGGCATGTCCTTTTCCCTGTCATCACCAACTACTGCAACTAAACGTCTGTTTCCTCCTGCCATCGTCTTCTTTAATGTCGACACCAAAAGAATAAAAGGAAATACACCAAAATGGTACAATACTGAACTCTCACTACTAGGCTTATAGGTGACTTTAACTTTCTTCTTTATACTTGCCAACATTTTCTGAATTTTCCATCATGCACACCACTTAGGTCATAATAAAACAAATGCACAATTTAAAAACATACAGAAGATACAAAACTAGTTTGGCACTTCTCATCAGCTGATTTAGCTGTTTTTCACTATTAAACCAAGTGCTCTTTCTCTGAAGCCTATTTTCCTTGTGATTATTCTGGAACCCCAAGGTGAGCTGTTTCCCCAAGAATGAAACCCAGGTAGGATTACACCTGTGGGACCGACAGACACAGGGTTTGTACTTACATGCCGAGGATGCTGACAATTGTACTGAGTCTCCCCTGCTTGGTGTTCAGGACACTCTTCTAATTTAAATGGTATCAGAGTAAACAGGATGCTACATGTAGAGTGAAACTCCTCAAGTTCTTACCCGAAGAGATAAGGCTGAAATCATAAACATCACACAGAGTTTAAAAATGAAATCTGAGCTTCCCTGGTGGCGCAGTGGTTGAGAGTCCGCCTGCCAGTGCAGGGGACGTGGGTTCGTGCCCCGGTCCAGGAAGATCCCACATGCCATGGAGCAGCTGGGCCCGTGAGCCATGGCCACTGAGCCTGTGCGTCCGGAGTCTGTGCTCCGCAACGGGAGAGGCCACAACAGTGAGAGGCCCGCGTACCGCTAGAAAAAAAAAAATGAAATCTGTAATCAGCTCCAGGGACCTAGGTTGGGACCCGCTGCAGCCACCTAACCTTTCCAACAGCGGCAAGACCAAAGTGAAGGGTATCACTGTGAATTGGAAATGATTTCCCACCCATCTCTTCCAGGGACCCCACGAATTTTTAAATTCCATATTTATTTAGTAAGTCAGAGGGAGTAAGAAAAGAAAGAGAGAGAGATGTGAACTCCTGCCAAAAATCTAGGGTCTCTATTAAAAAAAAAAAAAAATCCCCAAAGTATGCCAGTTCAGCCACAGCACATCTGGGAATTGTTTGAAGGATAATGACAGTAATAATTATGATTACTTACACTTAATTCTCCCTCACAGGGGTGCTGTGAAGATTAATGAGTTAATGCTCATAATGTGTTTTTGGTTCCTGGATGAAAGCTCCCATAAAAGCCCAGATTATGATTATGGTTATTGTTGTTTATATTAGACCATTCTTGTGGAAATCTTCCCTCTCTCCCGGTCCACTATGTTCCCATCATAAAGTACAACTGTTTCCCTAATGAACAGCCCACCAGTGCCAGGAGCAGTCACATTGGGCAGGAATCCCCACTTTAAGAAAGAAAGTGCAAACAGGCTCACTGTCAGCAGCTGCCCAAGGCCCCATACTCTTAGCTAAACCATCAGGACACGGCAAAAAGGTAAGTAATGTCCTGCCCCAAGTGGAAAACATTGACAGTGTAAATATCTTCCAAAATAAAGATCCTGCAGGCAAACCGGTAGATATAATCCCAAAATAAATAGAGAAAACTTTATTAATGTTTAAATAAGGCTCATAGAATAGCTTGTTCAAAATCAAAGCCACATAAAGACAACAGATCAATGGATTGCTATTGAACATTCCTTAATTCATTTTTTAAAAAATAAAAGTATTGTGGGACTTCCTTGGTGGTCCAATGGTTAAGACTCTGAGCTCCCAATGCAGGGGGCCTGGGTTCAATCCCTGGTCAGGGAACTAGATCCCACATGCGGCAACTGAAGATCCCGAGTGCCACAACTAAGACCCAGTGCAGCCAAATTAATTTATTTTTAAGAAGTATTGCAGGACTTCCCTGGTGGTGCAGTGGTTAAGAATCCATCTGCCAATGCAGCGGACACAGGTTCGATCCCTGGTCCGGGAAGATCCCACATGCCACAGAGCAACTAAGCTCCTGCACCACAACTACTGAGTCCACACACCATAACTACAGAAGCCCACGCACCTAGAGCCCGTGCTCCGCAACAAGAGAAGCCACTGCAATGTGAAGCCTGCAAACAGCAATGAAGAGTAGTCCCTGCTCACTGCAACTAGAGAAAGCCCACGCACAGCAATGAAGACCAAACTCAGCCTAAATAAATAAATAATTTGTTTAAAGTATTGCTTATCTCCTATGCATAGGCCTATACCAAACAATGTTCGTTGAACAAGACAGGGTCCCCATCCTCAAGAAGATGATTATTAAAGAATAACGTGTCAGTTACTACACATGGTCTGGTCTGGAGGGTAGGACACTGACAAATGGAGAGGCAGGGATAACACAGTCCCTATGCTGCTCTCTAGTCCCCACCTTTAGTTGCAATTAGAAATGGTAATTTATTTGTTCAACAATAAAAACATTTTTCATAGGGTTAACAGAGAAATGAGCCACCCAAGGCCCTTTTTTGCATGGCACACATGTGAAGACAAATGTAGGTACTATGTCTGGTTCCTTTAAGGCACTCAGTTGTGTACAAATGAAGGAAATTGGCCCAGAAGAAAAGAAGAAAATGGGAAACAAAAGACTCCCTTCTTTCTTCTGCTCTAGTATCTCACTTCTCAGCTTAATACTGTAATTCCTCATTCTGTAGGGTCTCAGAATCATTAGATAATGGAACTTAGGAGAAAATCAAGACCCTTTCCCTCTGCCTAAATATGGCAGAAGCTGCTGGTTGTCTACCCAATATCCATTCTTTCTTTGTCCATAGAAAGAGAGTCTTCATTTTAGTGGAGCACTTTCCCACTAGGAAAGAAAGACCACATTTCTCATTCTCCCTCAAAGGTAGGTATGGCCATATGAGTAAGTACTGGCCAAGGAGATGTTGGCAGAGATGTTGTGTGCAATCCAGCTTAGCTGGCAAGTGTGTTTTTTCATCCTTCCCCACTTCCTCTTTCCTGCTGCCTGGAAATATGACATAACAGTAGAAACTGTAGTAGATATGAAGGACCATGAGTTGGCCTTGAGGATGGAGGACCATGAGTTGGCCTTGAGAATGGAGGATAGAATAATGCCTCCAACCCCACCTGCCAAAGATGTCCACATGCAAATCACTGGAATGGCAAAGGGAAATCAAGTTTCCAGATGGAGTAAACCTTACTAATCAGCTGACCTTACAATAGGGAAATTATCCTGGATCACCCAGTGGGTCCAAAATAATCACAAGAGTCCTTAAAAGGGGAGAAGGGAGACAAAAGAAAACCAGAGAGGTGGCCAAGTGAGAAGGACTCAGCCTGACATTGCTGGCTCTGAAGATGGAGGAAGAGGCCATGAGCCCAGGAATGCAGGCAGCCTCTAAGAATCTGCAAAAGGCAAGGAAACAATCTCCCTTAGAGCTTCCACAAGGAACGCAGACCTGCCAACGGCTTCATGGTAGCCCAGTGAGACACATTTCAGAATCCTGACCTCCAGAGCTCCACAATGAATAAATTTACATTATTTCAAGCTACAAAGTTTGTGGTCATCTGTTACAGCAGCTACGGTAGGCTGCTGTAACTAGTACACCAACACTGAGGATAGCAGAGCAAAGAGAAAGAAGGGGCCTGTGTCCCTGACGACTTAGGTGACCCTGGGTGACCAAACTCTAGATCCTTTAATGGGAAAGAGCAATGCCTTCGGTGTTTCCCACTGTTGTTTGGGGTTTTATTTTATACTCAGCAAAACTTAACTCATAGCTGATGCCCTATACTTTAGAGAGAAGAGTCTAAGATCCTTGAAGGTTAAGTGACATATTATTTAATGTGATTCAACTCTTTCTTCAGAATCAGAAGAGAACCCATGGTCTCCCGACCCCCATGTTTATGACCTGTCTGCCCAGTAGTAATCCACAGTGGTTTTCAAATTTTAGCTTGTATTGGAATCATCTGGAGGGCTTGTTAAAAAAGATGGCTGGGCCCCAACTAGAGTTTCTGAGTCAGTAGGTCCAGGGTGGAGCCAAGGGACCTCACTTTGAGAACACTAGTCTGCACTATTCGCTGGACCAACCTCTGATAACTATTCTATCCCCTCCATTGCCAGATCCTTAACCAAAGTCTACCACCCATGACCACATGCCTGGGCTATCATGGCGCCTTCTTAGCTGGCCACCTGTCTCCAGCCCTAACTTACTGATCCCCCTACCCACCTCCCACCTCATTAATTTTGCTTTCCCCATGTCCTACTTCTGCTTCAAAACCATTCCTGCTTCCTAGTGTTGGTTAGATTAATTCCAAACCCCTCTGTGGGGCTTTCCAGGCTCTCCATATTTGCCTGCCCTCTCTCCTACCCACATCAAGCCATCACTGCTCCAGCCACGCCTAGGAAGAGAGCTGAGGAACCAAAAATTGTCTTATTTTATAGCCAAGAGGACTGAGAGCAGTCCAGAGAGAGCTGGCCAGGTCAAAGCCTTTGGTGGATGCAAACTGGAAACAAATGGCCATTCCCATCCTCCACCAGCTCCCCAAGCCCACCCAGCGCTGCCCTCGGGGAACAAGGACCCGGGCCCTTGCACGCAGCCCCCAGCAGGTTCTGCTTATGGGAAGCAGCCACGACTCCATGGAAACTCGGAATGAGAACATAATGTGCATTTCAACTAATTACTCCAGAAAGGGAACGCAGCCAGGAAGACCTGAGATTGTGTGCTGTTATTATGAATTTTGAAAGAGAGGGCAAACGTGGAGGAAACTGGCAGCCACTTCTTCCAGTCCTAGCCAAAATGGCATTGTGTCCCCCCCCCCGGAGCAGCTGCGTGGCTGTGTGGCTATGTGGCTTCAGGCAGAGCCCTTGCCTTCCTTTGTGTGCACAGAAGGTCTGGCGTGTGGAGCCTCCGACAGGCAGCCTTGCCCTGGGAGGCTGCTTTCAACTCCCGGGAGAAAGGATGGTTCTCTTGGGGCAAGAGGAGCCCCCAGGGATCCACCAGCTCTAAGCCTGACCTATTGTAGGGTCTTTGTTGGTTCCTCTCATCAAAATCAGTCTTCCAATGCGTATGACTTGTGCTCTTGCCAGGAAATCTGGTACCCGTATCACCGAGGGCTTTTCTTTAAGAAGGAAATCTTTTCATCTGCTTATGGTACATTTTTCTCCTGCTCCATTTAAAAGAAGTAATGCTTTCGTGTCTTTGTTCTCAGTCTAGTCTGCTTTCTTTCATTTTACTTTCTGGTTATGGATTCGTGTAAACCTTTCCTCACTCGAAAAATGATTTGCTACAGCTTGGTTTTCATTGTCCCCACCCAGTCTGCAACCTCACTCTCCTGTAGCATCCCAGGACTACGTATCTGAGCCTCTCTGGGCTCCCACGTGTACCAATCCAGGCTGCTTCCTTCTCAGTGTTCACAAACCCGTGGCTTTGAATAGTAACTCTTCCAACAAGTACTTATTTGAGTTTCCTAGCTTTTATGGGTAGTTCTGTTCTCCCCTCTTAGAGATCACTGTTCGGGTTTTGTCACAAGCATGCCTCAAAAGCCTCACTTACACTACTTCTGATTAAGCGTCCAAAAAAAAAAAAAAAAAACAAACCTCCCTTCCAGAAGGAGCTGAAGGGGGTGGCCAGGTTGATGCAAAGAAATTACCTTCCCAAGTCCATCCTTCAGTGACGCTCTCAGAACAGTTTGGAGGAAAGAGACATTACTGAAAAGTCGACTAGAAATTCAAGGATATAGAAGATATTTTTTTACTGAGTTCCTTTCATCGTGTTCATTGAAGTTTCTTTTTTTTCTTTTTTTAAAGAAGATGTTGGGGGTAGGAGTTTATTGATTTATTTATTTATTTTTGCAGTGTTGGGTCTTCGTTTCTGTGCAAGGGCTTTCTCTAGTTGTGGCAAGCGGGGGCCACTCTTCATCGCGGTGCGCAGGCCTCTCACTATCGTGGCCTCTCTTTTTGCAGAGCACAGGCTCCAGACGCGCAGGCTCAGTACTTGTGGCTCACGGGCTCAGCTGCTCTGCGGCATGTGGGATCCTCCCAGACCTAGGGCTCGAACCCGTGTCCCCTACATTAGCAGGCAGATTCTCAACCACTGCGCCACCAGGGAAGCCCCACTGAAGTTTCTTATTTCTAAACTCTCCATTTCTTGTTCTCTTCACCTACTGTTTTTACCTTCTCGGGGTGACTAAGCTCTACACAATTTAAGTGGGAGGAAGGTGAAACGCTTGCCTTGAGTAATTTGAGTGAATTTTATATTCTCTTACCTGGATTTAATCATGGGAAGGTAACTGAAAGAGAGAGGGAAACAGCAGTTCTAACCAGGCTGAGAACTGAAGGTCGGGTATACCGTTACAGAGAACAGAGAACATACACTTTGAAGAGAACGTCTCAGTTCTGTAGACTGCAGGGTAACACACCCTGAAAGTGATGGTAATTACTTTGTAGCTCTTTAGGTTTTCTTTGTGTTGGGTGTTGAAGGAAAGGGGAAAGAGGGTAGCTGACTTTTAAATGAATGGGAGATGGAAATTCCAGGTGAATGTAAAGCAACTGGCAAACAGGCATCTCTTCTCAGTGTTCCCTTGGTTTTGCCCCAGACTGGAAAGCCATCACCTTTCTGGCTCTTTCATGGAATTTCTGTGTGGTCTTGGTCTTACTCAATTAACTTCTCCCCTTCTGCATTTCATCATGTGTATATGGGTAGAGGATTAACTTCAAAGCGGTCCAGAGCCTAGTCAATGTCTCTAGGGTGCCTGAAGATTCTTGGATGGAAAAAAATAAAACCACCACCTGTATGCAAATTCTGAGATGACATGACAGCAGGTAGAAATTATTACTATTAAATGTGACTCCATCTCAGAATATTTGGCAAACTCCTCCTCTGGGGCATGAGAAATGTCACATCAGTGAGAGTAAGCTTCCTCTATGACCAAAGCTTCCTCCCCCTCTGTCTCTCTGTGTCTCTGTCTCTGTGTCTCTGTCTCCCTCTCTATGTGTGTGTGTGTATATATATATATACATATATATATATACATATATGTATATTCATGATGTTACATTAGAAGGCAACACAATCAATAAAACTGAAAAGAAAATAATGAAAAGCGGAATGTGATTCATGGCTTTAGGTGAAGACAAGCCAACTATGCAAACACCCAGCTACTCTTCTGCATCAGCTTCTCCCTCCGTTTCTCTCTTCTGTCTTCTCTCAGTGGGTTTACCCAGGGCCAGAATGACACGGAAACTCAGTGGGAACATTGATGTTATGATGCTTCTGAGGTCAGGAAAATAACCCTTTATCATAAGTTCATAAAAATAAACATTCAGAACCTTCACTAATCCCCATTATCCTTCCCTCAGTCAATTCATAAAGAGTCAACTACCAACAATTTATTTTAAGCTCTCCATTTGACATTTGTCTTGGATAAATGGACAACACTACCATATTTGCAACAGTCTTTTGATGTGATCATAAGATAGATTTTGCAGGATTTCCTTATATCCTCAATCTGGAAGATGGCTTGATTAAGGTCAAAATCTACGTGTGTTGATTCATTTATTTAACACACATTTATTGAGTTCCCTCTAAGTGACAAGCACTGTGCATCAGGGAATTGGGGGGTGGGGTACTAAGACAAAGCAGACAGGTCATCTTTGTATTATTGTAAGTGCTGAGGATGGGCACCTAAACCATTTGCAAAGTAAGAGGGATAGAAATGTCTTTAAGTCTTATATTATGGAAATACTCTTGGTCAGAGATTTTTTAACTCAACTCAAGAGGAGGAAGTGGTTGAATGAAATTCAGTTTGGTTGATGCTGTCTGTTCTTTATAAGATACTTTCCTTGAGGGCTTCCCTGGTGGCGCAGTGGTTGAGAGTCCGCCTGCCGATGCAGGGGACACGGGTTCGTGCCCCGGTCCGGGAAGATCCCACATGCCATGGAGCAGCTAGGCCCGTGAGCCATGGCCACTGAGCCTGTGCATCCGGAGCCTGTGCTCCACAACAGGAGAGGCCACAACAGTGAGAGGCCCGCGTACCGCAAAAACAACAACAACAACAAAAAAAAAACCCAATCATATAAGATACTTTCTTTGCCTCGATGTTTCAGGATCCCTTTTTACCCTACCCCTAACCTCCAATTCACTTTGTAGATGGAATCTCCTTAATTTCTCTGTTATTCCCTATATTCCTGCTGGCTTTCCATGTAAGAGGTATTAGAAACTCGTGGAAACAATCTCTTGACTTTTGAAGTCAGAAGAGGTAAGGTAATGTATTATTCAGGGTTCTCCAGAGAAACAGAACCAATAGGGATAGATAGATAGATAGATAGAGGTATAGATATAAATTAGATATAAACATTTATTATATAAATACACATAAATTAAATATATATATATGTATATATATATATGTGTGTATATATATATATACATATATATATATATAAAATAAGGAATTAACTTACACTGTTACAGAGGCTGGCAAGTCCAAATCTTCAAAGTGGGCCAGCTGGCTGGAGACCCAGAAAAGTGAAGATTCCAGTTCAGGTCCAAAGGCCATCTTCTGTAGAACCAGGAAGGGCTGATGTTGTAGATGAAACCCAAGGCTGTCTGTGGAAAAATCTCTCTTTTCTGGGGAGACCAGCCTTTTGTGTCTTCAACTGATTAGATGAGACCTACCCACATTATGGAGGACAATCTGCCTTACTCAAATTCCACTGACTTAAATGTTAATCTTAACCAAGCATACTCAAAGAAATACCCAAAATAATGTGTGACCAAGTATCTGGGCACCTCATGGCACAGCCAAGTCTGCAAATAAAATTAACCATCACAGGTAAAAAGCCCTATCCTGATAGAATTTTTTGATTCCTTGTAGCATCTTTACCTACATAAATTTATAGAGAAAATAACAGACAGTTGACTAGTGAACAATTTAAATATTCTAGGATCAGCCTTATTCTATCTGCTACCATTCTTGATGTATTGCCATATCATTTAAATATAATATTTAAATGCCAAAGATGTTAACTCCAAAATGGTTTCCAAAATCTATAATGATATTTTAGAACTGCGATTTTAAAAACAGAAAAAAGATAGCTAAATCTCTTAAATACCTGAAAAGTAACAGGTTCCTCCTGCCCAAGTCCCACCCAGTCTCCTATTTTGAAATCAAGAGAAAGCCAGTTCCTTAAAGAACCACTGACCTATTACCTAGTGCTCCACATAGACAAGGGAAGGGAGCAGAACATAAATCACAGACACTCCCTGCTTTCAAAAAAGCAAGATGGCTCTGGGAAAAAGCAGCACACCACTGCCAGAAAGTTGCATCACATACATTTAACCTGCAAGTTCATTTAACCTTTTTTTTAAGTAAGGGAGCAAATAGTCATGATTTTTATTTATTTACAGCTATTGACGATACTGTGACATTGACTTCAGATGAAATGGCATACCATGATCATTAACTGAAGCTTATATACATTCTTTGCAGTATCCTAAATATAGTCAATATTCAATAAATATTTGTTCAAGTTACACTTTGTTTTTCAACAGACAGTAAAAAGAGAATAATTATAATAGAAATGTTTGTTAATTCATTTAACCAATATATATGGCTGAATACTTATTATGTACTAAGCGCCACTGAGAAAACAATAATGCGGAAGCAATCATTTCCAGCCAGAGAAGCCTGGAACTCAGTACACAAGAGAGGCAAGCCAACAGTGAATTAAAATAATAATGTGAAAAATGCCGTACTCTCTACTAAGAGCTATCAAAGCAAAGAGGAATTGTTTTGCCTAAACTGCCTTATTTGGAATATCATCCTACAGATTATACCTAAAATATTTCCTCAAAATGTTTTGAGTGGTTGTGTTCCAAAGTCAACCTTGACAGATCAAGGAACATGAGAGATTTGGAAGAAATACTGAGTTCTGACACCGAAGTAATCACTGATGACTCCTATGGGTGGCATCTGAAGCGGAAGACCAATAAATTATTTCTTCATCTCAACCGCTTTGAACTAAGAATAATTTAATATCTGAGTTGGCAATCACACATGTCTTCACTAGTACACTGCAACTTACTTAAGAGCTACATTACATTTCTCCCTGATGAATAGCTTTATATTCTGTGGTCAGCAATAAATCCCCTCCCTGTCAAGCATGGTGCCAACTTCCACAAGATTCAGATTTTCAGTGATGGTGGTGTATAACCCAGCAGAAAACTGTTCTCATGTGGGACAAAAAGGTTACGTACCAAATGATTGGAGACCATTCTTGGTGGCATGTTAATGTTTGTCATAGGAGTATTACATTGACTCTATTCATATACTATTCCAGTACCATTCAATCCCCAGTACCGTGGATTTTTTTTCAGATAGCAGACCTAGAAACATAAAATCTTGAGCTAGACATGTTTCTTTCAACAGCCTCATTATACAGATGAGAAATCAGAGGCCAAAGTAACTTGCCCAAAATGGCACAGTTAAGAACTGATGAAGCCAGAGCTATATTCTCGATTTCCTTACTTTTTCAATTCCATCATCCTCTTAAGGGGGCCATTAGATAGGAATGCTACCATCCTGAAGGCAAGTATTAGTAACTATCACTTAAATTGTCTAAAATCCGGAATCAATTTATAAACTGGATTGCTTTTCTATCAACAGAGACATTACGCATGAAAAACCATAGTCTCCTGAAAGAAATTAGATATATTGGAACTGATTGGAATCAGGCAATAAGCGGATTGTGGGAAATACACAAGAATCCCGAGAGAAACATGATCCCCTGAAAAGCTTGAACTCTGTGAAGACAGGAAATACGTGTGATTCATTTTCATCCACAGTGTGTAGCAATGCCTAGCAATGGACTCTCAGTAAAGCCGTGTGTGCTCCATGAGTGGCTCTATGTAGATCTTCAAAGCAACCCTGAATAAGAGTAGTAATCTTATGAGTGTGTCATAGACACAGAGCACAGCACCTCCCTGAAGGCAGCAGTATTTATAAAAACAGGGGAGTTCCTTGCATTGGCTCTGTGGAGTGATAACAACAGACCACACCTCATTGATCTGAAAGTCAATGGCCTTATTAAGAAAGAAATAGAAGATCTCCAAGCAGGTGAAGTAATTTCTCTCTTTCTTTCAGATCTGCTTTAAAATTCACATTTACCTACCACTGACATAACTGCTATCCCTTGTCATGAGTTTCATGAGCCCATGGGACTTTTCACCTTCTAGCACAATGTGAATTTTTCCTTAAATGACTACGGGGGAGAGAGAGAGAAAGAGAGAGAGAGAGAGAATCAATTTAACCAACTCCAGATGAAATATTGGGGCTGATTTACATTTCCAGGAATAAAGCATCACTGCTCAAAGAACTATGTGAGTTTGGCCAAATTTAACATAAAACAAGTAGAAGTCAACCAGTTGCTGGAGTAGGGTTGCCCACCCTACAATGCGCACAACTGTCCAAATTTTCAAGGGGGTCCTTGAAGCAAATAAGGAGAACAATGCTGCCATTACCAATTGCACTAAGACTCTGGATTATGCTTGACATTACTCCATATGATTACTTTATTAGATATTTGGCAACACACGCTGATATAAATGAAAAAACAGTCACATTATGATTAAAAAATCAAAATTTGGAAGACATTTAACATCATGGAAAAATCCCTATAATATATCATGACATGAAGAAAAGCTACGTGATTCCAGTTGTATAACAATGTGAAAGTATGTGTGCATTGTGCTCCAGTTACCTAATGCTGTGTAACAAACATCTCTAAAACATAGTAGCTTAACACTACTACACATTTATTTTGCTCCTTTGGTCAGGGCTCAGTGAGAGCAGCTCCTCTCTCCTTCACTCAATGTTGACTGGAGGGCAGTTGAAGGCTGAACGTGGAATCACCTGAAGGTTTGTTCAGTCACCTGTCTGGTGGCTGATGCTGGCTGTAGGCTGGAAGTCTCGTTTCCTATCCAAGACTCTCTCTCCATTTAGTCTTTCTATAAAGTTTCACTTGGGCTTCCTCACACCATGGTGGCACAGTGGCTGGATGGAAGGGCAAGCATCCTAAGAGAGAGAAAGCCAGGAAGAAGCTGAATTACAGTCTCTAACCTAAACTTGTAGGTCACACAGCCTCAACCTCACCCAGGTCTGCCCTGATACAAGAGGAGGTAGCAAAGATTTCTCACTGGAAGAGTGTCAATGCAACCTTGCAAAAAGGGCCTGTAGGATGGAATAAATATTGATATGGCCATCTTTGGAATACACTCTGCCACATGTGGAAAAAATGCTGACAGTAAATACACCACATGTGAAGAGCAATTATCCTTGAGTGATCTGAGAACAACTTATTTATTTTTTCCATCAGTTTTCTGAAATTTCAACAATTAGCATGCTTTACTCTCATAATCATTTCTCTATAGTATATTTGGTGGGGAGGGGGTGGATGGGATGGAAATGCAATACATTTTCCTATAGAACTTGAAAATTTGGGTTCCCAAGATCCACTTACCCAGGAGTGTATCTCATTCATTATATTTGCTCAAAGCTAGCCTTTTCAAAGAAGGTTCTGATTTAAGAAATACTTGGTGTTCAAAAATCCTGGGAAAAAAGGCTCTATGATCCATGTTTGAAAACCTTTGCCTCATAGATCTTATCCCTGAGGATAACAGTACACAAGTGAACATTTTTAAGGCTCTGAAACATTGTTGTAAAGACATCATCAGTCCAACTTATTCGGCAGTGGAGCCCCATTTTGTAGCATCTATCAGCTGAAAACACTTTGCAGGTACACGTCTATAAACCAGGGTTTCTCAACCTCAGTGTCATTGACATTTTGGGTAGGATAATTTTATGTTGTTGAGAATGTGCTGTATGTCTCTGGCCTCCACCTACTGGATGCCAGTCACAGTGCTCCTTCCCGTACCAGCTGTGACAACCAAAAATGTCTCCAGACATTGCCAAATGCCCAGTGGGGCACAAAACCACCCTTACTTGAGAACTAGTGTTCTAAATGAGTAAGCAAAACTAGCTTTTCAATTGTGTGAAAAAAGAATAAAACAGCTTTTCCCAGATAATTTTATTTGTTACTTATTTATTTTATTTATTTATTTTTGGCTGCATTGGGTCTTCGTTGCTGCATGCGAGCTTTCTCTAGTTGCTGCGAGCAGGGGCTACTCTTCGTTGTGGTGCGTGGGCTTCTCATTGCGGTGGCTTCTCTTGTTGTGGAACACAGGCTCTAGGCAAGCAGGCTTCATTCGTTGTGGCACACGGGCTCAGTAGTTGTGGTGCACGGGCTTAGTTGCTCTGCGGCATGTGGGATCTTCCCGGACCGGGGCACGAACCCGTGTCCCCTGCATCGGCAGGCGGACTCTCAACCACTGCGCCACCAGGGAGGCCCGAGGAGGGGGATTTTTAAAAGGCATGATCCAGTGTTCCTTGTTTAGAATGAAAAGTGGAGTTGATTAATAATAATAATAATAATATGGTTTGATCTGTATCATTTATCTCTCTTTTCGGAATTAGTAGAAAACCACAACCGTCAATGTGTATTTACTTTAGCAGCCAGTTAACACTGTCCTCTGAGCTGGACAGCCTGACAGTGTTAATCTCCTCTGAGGAAAAAGCATTTTGCGTCGTATACTTGACAGGCTAAACAAAGAGCAGGTTCAAAATGGTCTTTCTGAGATCCAGAAAATAAAGTTGAATTTTGATTTACATATAAAAATTTACAAAAAAAAAATTCAGGGCCTTAAATACATTTTCTAAATGTAAAAGCTTAAAGAAAAAAAGAAAGAGAGAAAGAAAAAAGAAACAGGAAATGGTGACGCCCACACACTCAGAAGAGGAATCCCAGGACCAAAAACCCATTTCCTGCCCTGCAAGGTAACAGAAACATCTCTTCTTTATCTAAAATCTGGTTCCTGTGCCACGCAGAACCAAGAGCTAAGCCAAAATGTTGGTTCACGGTTGGCAGAAGAATTCTATTTCTTCTTTCCTTGAAAAACGCAGACAGATCTGAATCTCCCACCTTCTCTTTATGCATAAAAAAGAAGAAAGAAAACCCATCCTCCATTCTCACGTGTGAAGCCCCAGGCCCCACTCCAGCCTTGCCCACCCATCCACGCTGACCTTGCTTGGCCCATGTGTCACCCGGAATCTCTCCTACAAATGCTGACTAGTGAGGGGTGAGTCCGTGTTTTGCATTCAGACTCGATCCTGGTGCCCTCACTCAGAATGCACTTCTAAGATGCTGCGTGTTAGTCAAACACAGCTAGAAAAAACGAGGCACAACCAGGAGCATCATGTCATTTTACTTTTAGGCCTGATGTACCCAAAACAAAGACAAATCAAGGTTTTGCAATTATCTGCTCACTTGGGGATGTGAAGAGAGCCATACTTGTATTTCTTGAGAAAATTTGTTTCTATTTTAGTTGCGATTTGCCTATTATTTTTTTCTTGTGTCAGAGTTCTTATGCTCTATATGAAATCAGGGGAGTTAAACAATATCTGAACCAAGGTTTGATTAATCCAGTTAGGTCAACTTCCAAGTCTCAAATAAGGCAATGATCATCAAATTATTTGGTTTTTTCCAAATCTGCCTTTTTAGGAGGGATGTTTGCTCTAGAGAAGTTTTAGGGGTATTTGCTAATTACTGTAACCATTTCTTCTTGCAGAAATAGGTACCAAGAAATGCATTCTCTCCAAAAGGAGAAATGAGCAGGAAGGCTGGCTAGGGATCTTATTGTTACAAGCAGCCCTTATCTAGAAATTTCCAGATAGATGTCAAGAATGTGTACTTGCACTGCAGTTCAACAAGCATCTTTTACTACCTTGTATACAGACATCAGAGTTAGATGCTTCTCTCCAAAGATTAAGATGTAGTTCCTGACTGTGAGATGGTGCAATCACCATGGAAAACAGTTTGGCAGTTTCTTACAAAGTTAAACATACACCTATATTTTGGTCTATCTATTCCATCCCTAGGTGTTTACCCAAATAAAAAATATTTACCCAAATGAAAGCATATAAATCCACACAAAGACTTGTCCATTCATAGCAACTTTATTTATAATAGCCCCAAACTGGAAACAACTCAAATAGCCATCAGCAAGTGAATGGATAAACAAATTGTGATATATCCATACAGTGGGACACCACTCAGTCATAAAAAGAAGTGGACTATTGACACACCCACACAGGTGAATCTCAAAATCATTACACTGAGTGAAAAGAGCCAGACAAAAGCGTACAATTCTGTATGATTCCATTTACATAAAACTCCAGAAATTGCAAACTAGTCCATAGTGGCAGAAAGCAGATCACTGGTTGTCTGAGGATGGGGGTGGGAGGAGGGAGGATTACAAAGGGACATGAGGAAAGTTGTGGGGGGCAGGGAATGTTCACTCTTTTCATTGATGGTTTCATGGGTGTACACGTATGGCAAAGCGTATCAAACTGTACACTGTAAAGGTGACCTGTTTATTGCATGCCAGTTATACTTTCATAACACTGTTTCTTTTTATGGTGTGATTCCTGTCTTATTTTCACTCGTGAAATTAATATGCTACAAACTGGAAATGTATGGTACGTTCACTAAGTGCTTTGAGAAGCCTGGTGAGATATCACTTTTACTCCTAGGAATCCTTTTATGCTGAGAAATCTGGTCCCTCTCACTCTGAATCCACATCCCCACTCCAAACCCAGTTGTCCTCTGGGAGAACACAGCATCTGTGTTTCCGGTTTCACAGACTCCTCTGATATCTCTCCAGGCGGTGACAAGGGCAAATCTGTGAAGTCAAAGAAGAAGACAAACCCAAGGTCAAGCTGCAGAAATGCCCGACCCCCGTGCACACCACAGAAACCAATTCTTCACAGGAATTCACCTTGAACTGAGTAACGGAGCCTTCTGAGTGGGTTTAGTCTAGACCTGACTCCAGAGGAAGAGATGGGAAAAACACCTGGGTAGAAACAGTCCCCCAGGCCCCCCTCCCAGGGAAGACTCTTGTCCTTCCTGACCTCATCGGAAAGCCCCCCCAGCTTCTCAAAGCTGCCCTGCACCCACAGACAGACACTCATCAGAAAAATGCCACTTCGTGATAAGTACACATTTACTTAGTTTACACACCCAGCTATGGGGCTCCCCAGCAACGACAAACACTGTGTGTTCTAACAGCCTCTGAGTTAACTCTCCCATCTGCAAGCTAAATAGTCCTCCCAGCCCATGTGTGCTTACAGCCATACCCTCCTGCCTTTCACCGCTTGCTGTGCTATGGCACCTGTCCCAGGTGAGCCCTAGACAAGCCCAGGTAGCTTATTTCTGGACCTGGGATATCACAAGATGGGTTTTTCTTTTTTTTTTTTTTTTTCAGTACGTGGGCCTCTCACTGTTGTGGCCTCTCGCGTTGCGGAGCACAGGCTCCGGACGCGCAGGCTCAGCGGCCATGACTCACGGGCCCAGCCGCTCCGCGGCATTGTGGGATCTTCCCGGACCGGGGCACGAACCCGTGTCCCCTGCATCAGCAGGCGGACTCTCAACCACTGCGCCACCAGGGAAGACCACAAGATGGGTTTTTGATACAGGTCCTATCCGAGATGAAGGGTGTAAAGATGCTTCTGGCCCTCCAGGAGGCTCAGGCTTCTTGGAATACCACTTTCCCAAACCAGCCCCAGGGTTGGTGGAGTGGAATGATGCCCAGAGGTCAAAGATTCCTGACATCTCTCAGCTGTACAAAGGTCTCTAACATCACGGCGCTGCTTTCCAATGGAGAATAGGAGGGTGTATGAGTTTCAGTCCTAAATCTAAGTACAACCGCTGGAGACTCTGTAGACTTTTCTCTTTAAAACGTTCTCCCATCCATCTCGTGTGTGTTTGAACATCACTAAGGAAGTGAGCTCTCCATAAAAGTGATGCTGTTATTTGTGTATCATGAGCCAATGCTCAGAAGGTTACAATGACCATACGTGGTCTTACCACACAGAATGCTAATTTCACATATTTCGTATAAAGGCATAGTTCACACCTGGAGTTATTTTGCCCCACACCCCCAGGGAGGACATTTGCCAATGTCTGGGGGTGGGAGATGCTGCTGGCATCTAGTGGGTAGAGGTCAGGTTCCGGCTAAACATCCTACAATTACAGAACAGCCCTCCCCTCCCACCCCCACCACATACACACCAAAAATCATCTGCCCCGAAGTGTCAGAGGTACAGAGGTTGGGAAACCCTGATAGTCAATGAAAACTTGTGTCTTTCTGGGCACTTGCCAAATGTATGGGAAAGTAACCTACCTCTACTGAATTTATTCTTTTTCTTTTTGACTATTTAAATTGATTATTTTCTTTTCTTCTCTTAAAATATTAGTTGCCTAAAACAAGGATGACTAATAATGCTGATTGCACCTATTCCTGTTTCAGTCATGCTGTTTATAAAAATAGCATTAGCATTTAAATACTAGGTATGCTGAAAAACTTTGCTTATGAAACTGATTCATGCAAACTGGTAACCTCTGTGACAGCTTGAATTATTTTTTTAATGTAATGTTTATTTTATATTGGAGTATAGTTGATTTACAATGTTGTGCTAGTGTCAGGTGTACAGCAAAATGATTCTGTTATACATATATCGTTCTTTTTCAGAGTCTTTTCCCATGTAGGTTAGTATGGAATATTGAGTAGAGTTCCCTGTGCTATACAGTAGGTCCTGGTTGATTATCTATTTTATATACAGTAGTGTGTATATGTTAATACCAACCTCCCAATTTATCTCTCCCCACACCCACGTTCCCCCTTTGGTAACCATAAACTTGTTTTCTATGTCTGTGAGTCTGTTTCTGTTTTGTAAATAACTTCATTTGTATCATTTTTCTTTAGATTCCACATATAAGTGATATCATATGGTATTTGTCTTTCTCTGCCTTCACTCAGTATGATAATCTCTAGGTCCATCCATGTTGCTGCAAATAGCATCATTTCATTCTTTTTTACAAGCCACCTCTATTTTAAACAGTCCTCAGAATGTGGTGTTAGGCAAAGCATCTCATTTTTCTTCCTTGATTTCCCATGTCTGCAAAACGGGATGATCCTGCCATTTACTCCTCTTCTCTCCGTCTTCCTCCCTTAGAGCTCCCAATGAATGTTTGCCAAGTACTTTGAAGACTCTAATTACTGATATCCCCCATCTATCAGCTCAAGATTGCACAGCACCTGGGACCCCTGCCGTCGGGGAGAGACTGAGCAAATGCAGCCAGTCCTGTCACTGTGGTTACTCTTGATCCTTCTCAGAGGGCAGTATCAGGCCCTTAGGCTTGAATTACTCAAATCAACTTTAATCTGCTGAAGGAAACCAAGGGTTCTCACAATTAAACCACAGCCTTTCCCAAAGTCAAGGACTTGGGTGGAGGGCTTTCCAGGTGCCAGCAAACAAGATTCAGAAAACCTTAGCATGTGGTGAGCATTCAAAAAATCTTTGTTGCCCCCAGGCACATGAAAAGATGCTCAAGATCACTAATTATTAGAGAAATGCAAATCAAAACTATAATAATGTGTTACCTCACACCAGTCAGAATGGCCATCACCAAAAAGTCTACAAATAATAAATGCTGGAGAGGGCATGGAGAAAATGGAACCCTCCTACACTGTTGGTAGGAATGTAAATTGGTACAGCCGCTATGGAAAACAGTACAGAGGTTCCTTATAAAACTAAAAATAGAATTACCATATGATCCAGCAATCCCACTCCTTGGGCATATACCCAGAAAAGGTGAAAACTCTAATTTGAAAAGATGCATGCACCCCATTGTTCATAGCAGCACTATTTACAATAGTCAAGACATAGAAGCAACTTGTCCATGGACAGGTGAATGGGTAAAGATGGGGAACATATATACAATGGAATGAATACTACTCATCCATAAAAAATAATAAAATAATGCCATTTGCAGCAACATGGATGGACCTAGAGATTATCATACTAAGTGAAGGAAACCAGACAAAGACAAATACCATATGATATCTCTTCTATTTGGAATCTAAAAAATGATACAAATGAACTTATTTACATAACAGAAATAGACCCACAGACATAGAAAACAAACTTGCAGTTACCAAAGGGGAAAAGGGTGGGAGGGATAAATTAGGCATTTGGGATTGACATGTGCACACTACTATATATAAAATAGATAACCAACAAGGACCTACTGTATAGCACAGGGAACTCGGCTCAATACTCTGTAACAACCTAAATGGGAAAAGAATTTGAAAAAGTATAGACACGTGTATATGTACAACTGAATCACTTTGCTGTACACCTGAAATTAACACAATGTAAATCAGCTATACTTCAATTAAAAAACCTTTGTTGATTGCCTGCTTGATGCATAAGTCACATAAAATGTGTCACAGAGTTGGGGATATTAATACCTACATTTCAGAGTTGCCATGAGGATTACACATATTTTCAAAATCACTCCAGTATTGCACATAGAGTCAGCACTGCCTTTTAAGAAAAAATAAGTTTATAATCCAAAAATCTGCCGGATGACTACAAAGTTGTGACAGTTTCTCACAAAGTTCTTGTCAAGCAGCTGAAAACCTGATGTTCGACAGAAAAATATATTTGCCTAAAACGAGGACAATCATTTCTTTACCTCTCCTCACAGTTTCCTGATACCGAGTGTCTCTCTATCTGGAAATGACAGCAGCCTCAAGTTCACAGGTCTGGAGGAATCCACCTACGAAACCCCACTGAGCACAGGCTCCATAAATCAGCACTGAGAAAGTTACCATGAGGAGCTGAAACACAAGGCGTGGTATCTACATTATGGACCGACCAACTGACCCAAGAAGTCAAGGCCAGCATCAAATTACAGCAAAGTCACAGTGCTGTGTATGCAGAAGTGTCCGTGTCAGTGGCAGGGCTGATAAGGGCTCAAGACACTCAGAGGAAAGGGCCTGGATATGGTGGGACTTCACAGGGTCTGGAAGTACAGGTAGGAGTTCTGAAAGGCTATGCTAGAAAAGCAGCCTAGGCTTCCCTTCTCACTTCCCTACCAATTGCAAGGCAATCATTCTGGTTTTCCAGGCAAAATCTTACCTCTGTTGTAAAGGCCCTGAGTTCTGGCATGGGTTCTGTGATTCTTTTGCTCGGCTGCATGGCTATAGACAGCAACCCAGGCTACCTGGAGCTTGTTACCCATCCAGAGGAGACCAAAGCCGACCCTTGGTTCTCAGACGAGAGTGCATCAGAGCCAGTGAAGGGCTTGGTGACACACATTGCTGGGCCTACAATGGGGCTGGGGCCTGAGAATATGCATTTCTAACCAATTCCCAGGTGATGCTGATGTTGCTGGTGTGAGAGATTCATTCAGAGAATCATTGAATGAGAGTATGGCTACACTCGAGCAAACACACATCTCTTTTGGGAAAATATGCCAAACGCACACCCAACCAGGGCTGGTCAGGAGCCCCTGCTTTGGGGAACGCTGGACATCATGGCCTGTGCCACTATGATGTCGTTTTACTAGGCATTCAACATCAGGGGCTCGGGAAGACTCCAAGACCTGGCTCCATGAAACAAATATTTGTAGAACCCCTGCCATGTACCAAGGGACTTGCGGTGACATCATCTCCCCGACATTTTCATCTCAATTTGCAAGGTCAGCGTTAAATGATGCAAAAATACTTCTTTCAGTTGACACAAAGGAAAGCAGCAGATAGACAGGGATCAAACAAGAGATTTTAAGCACACACACACACACCACACACACGCCAATACACCCCAAAGTGACCCAGCACAGGAAGAGGGCGGAGGCCAGAAAAAGGGACCAAAGAGAAAAAACAACCCCAGGCAGACAACAGATCAACTACTTTGTGGTTAGGTCCAAAGCATAGGGATAGAATCAATTCTGGAAAGTGGTACCCTCCCAGATCTGCTTCTCATCTTGCACTTTTTTTAACTAGCATTTTCTTCATTTTTAAAACTGCCAACAAGGTCCTACTGTATAGCACAGAGAACACTGCTCAATATTCTGTAATCATCTAAATGGGAAAAGAATTTGAAAAAGAATAGATACATGTATATGTATAACTGAATCCCTTTGCTGTACACCTGAAACTAACACAACATTTTTAATCAACTATGCTCCAATATAAAATAAAATTTTTTAAAAAAAGATAAAGAAGACCAAAAAAATTTAAAAAGAATAAATAAAACTGCCTGGCCATGGTAGCCCTTTTCACGGCACTTGGTATTTTCCAGAATCTCCTATTGAATGCCTATGGAACAGATATTCTTTCACTCGTGGCAGGTAAGTGTCCATCTTTGCCTTGAAGACTAGAGCTATTTCTGCCAGCAGCGCTCCTTTTGGTTTCTTTTTAATGAGTGAAGCTGAAAAATAAAGTCACCAGCTGAAACTGCCAGAGAAATTTGAGATGGCAAATGCAATTATGAACTCAGTTGAAATGTATTATTAATAATCATGTTTAGCTCTGTCATAGCGTTTTCTGGCTTCAAAGCCATTTACAAACATCAGCTAATGAATCTTTACCTCAACATGGTGAAGTAATTATTACTTAAGTACAAGTAATTAAGTAACTAAGTATCCCCCATTTTACAGAGGGGGAAACTGAGGCACCCAAAGGTGAAGCACCTTGCCCAAGGCCACAGAAAGGACAGGCTCTCAGAATCGTGGACCTTCTCTGACTTTTGATTTTACGCTGGAGGGATCTCACTCCTGGGGAAAATAAAGTTTCTGGAAGGAACCACATCTCAAATAAAAGAATTGACAGAGAAAGCCGGGTCCCTGCTTTCCATAGCACCTTGCTCCAAATAAGCAGAATTTTATTTTTCTTTAGCGTTTCCCTTCCTCATTAACTTTTTAAAAGCATGCTGACTTGGGGGAAATGCTGAAACATTTTAATGATGTGTAAAATAAAAAAATAATCATAAACACTTCTGTCCCCACAGAGAGAAGACAGGCCTTGTATTTGGACCCATGCTTTTCTTTTTCCTCTGTAGCCACTTTTCCTTTGTAGCCACTCCGCTTCTGTGCCATGTAGCTCAGCTACAGCCAGAAACTTTTTTAAAAAAGGAAAGAAAATGAACATCCAAACTCGGCAGGTTCAGCCAAAAGAGTGGACTGTGGTCTTAACTGCCCTTTGACAATTCCGATTCTCACCTCCATTTCCTGAACTTTTCTCAGAGCTCCAGCCCCACCACAAAAGCGCCTCTGGTTTTGGTTTTGGGGGTTTTTTTCTTGTATTTTGCCTAATTGTCTTTCAATCTCCCTTCTGTTTTCAGATCTTTTCTTCAACAGGAAAGATAACTGGCTGAGTACGAGGGCTGGCACTTTCTAAGCCTCCCTCTTCCCCAGTCGAAGGGCCCTGTGGTTGTGAGTTAAAGGTCTGCGACAGACCGAAAGTGTCACCATGTCACAGGCATCCACAGGTGTCTTTGGAGCCCGTAGCAAAGGTCTCCACGGGCTGCCAGGGCCATCTTCCTGCACCCACCCTTGCAGTGGTGAGCAGGGGAGATTCCCCAGAGCCTTTTCTCCTCTTTCTATTGCTCATGGCAGACAGAGGACGGCAGGGGAGACCGAGGTGACAGCAGTGGAGCAGTGCCTCCTGCCTGGGGAGAAGACACCTGCCCCAGCCCCAGATCCTCCCTTGAGTCTACATTCCCTGCTTTACCTCGTGGTAATGCACGAGCCACGTCAGCACCGGCCACCTGTTTACTAGTGTTTTTCTGTCCTCCGTGGGCTTGCGTGAAAGTTGACTCCATGAGCTTTTAAAACCCCACACAGTTTAAAAGACATATATAAAAAAAATTGTTTTCATTTTCTTTTTTACTGAAGTATAGTTGATTTACTATATTGTGTTAGTTTCAGGTGTACAGTGAAGTGATTCTGTTATACATATATATGTATATATTTATATTCTTTTTAAAAATTCTTTTCCATTATAGTTTATTACAAGATATTGAATATAGTTTCCTGTGCTATACAGTAGGACTTGGTTGTTTATTTTATATATAGAAGTGTGTACCTGTTAATCTCATACTCCTAATTTATCTCTCCCCTTTCCCCCTTGGTAACCATAAGTTTGTCTTCTATGACTGTGAGTCTGTTTCTGTTTTGTAAATAAGTGCATTTGTACTATTTTTTAGATTCCACATATAAGTGATATCATATATTTGTCTTTCTCTTTCTGACTTTCTTTACTTAGTATGATAATCTCTAGGTCCATGCATGTTGCTGCAAATGGCATTATTTCATTCTTTTTTATGGCTGAGTAGTATTCCATTGTATATATATGGGCCACATCATCTTTATTCATTCATCTGTTGGACATTTAGGTTGCTTCCGTGTCTTGGCTATTGTAAATAGTGCTGCTATCAACATTGGGGTGCAAGTATTTTTTCGAATTAGAGTTTTCATCTTTTCCAGATATATGCCCAGGAGTGGAATTGCTGGATCATACATTAGCTCTATTTTTAGTTTTTTAAGGAAACTCTATGCTCTTTTCCATAATGGCTGCTACAAACTTTTTTAAACAAAGTTAAACTTTAGTAATTTGGGACACCCATTTGGGTCATAAAAACTACCAAGCATGGAAGTGATTACCATACAAAACCAAGTAACGGTTACTTTTTAAGATGCGGAAGAGGGGTGAGAAGGGCATAGGAACGGTTTCTGGAGCAACCAACAGAGTTCTCTTTCATAACCCAAGTGTGGTGACAAGAGTGCTAACATTATAATTCATTTATCACTAACTTACACATTTTAGGCAGTTTTCTTTATCTCTGTTACAATGTATGATTTTCTTTAAGTTTAAAAATATATATTGGGGCTTCCCTGGTGGCGCAGTGGTTGAGAGTCCGCCTGCCGATGCAGGGGAAGCGGGTTCGTGCCCCGGTCTGGGAGGATCCCACATGCCGCGGAGCGGCTGGGCCCGTGAGCCATGGCCGCTGAGCCTGCGCGTCCGGAGCCTGTGCTCCGCAATGGGAGAGGCCACAACAGTGAGAGGCCCGCGTACCACAAAAAAAAAAATATATATATATATATATATATATATATATATATATATATATATATATATATATTGGACTATATGGACCTCATTCACTCTGTATGGGGTTAGGGTAGTGCCCCATGAAAAGTGATGGTATTTATTTACCTTTGGTTTTCATAAAATTATTTCTATTTTCTCTCACAAGATCCAAGTATCTCTTAGAGTTCCCAAAGAAAAGGTAACAAGTTTCAGAGATGTCTGGTGAGAGAATCGTTCTTTGAAACGTGCCAGTTAGAAGACGCAAAAAGCAGAATTTCTTTGCTTTCTTCTCCTGCACTGAAGTTGTCTACTGCTCCAAGTCTCTGGGAATATGGGGGGTTATTTCCCATTCTCCAAAGGGGAATATCCTGGGAAGGCCTGATTTGCCGTGGTGATCATGGACTTCAAATGGCCCTGGTGAGCTGGCCCCCCAGCCTCACACCACCCCCATCCTTCCCCGCTGCCCTCACACACCATGCAGATCCAACTGTCACTTTCCCCCTCCCACTGATGGAGTCCTGATGCCTTTCCAGCTTCCTCTTAGGTGTATTCTTCTCCAAGAGGCTTTCCCTTCACCCCTGAGCTCAACTAACTGTCTCCCCTTGCACACCATGCATAACTCTGCCTTTTTGTTTATTTTATTGAAGTATAGTTGGTTTACAATGTTGTGTTAATTTCTTCTGTACAGCAAAGTGACTTAGCTATATATATATTATATATATAATATATATATTCTTTTCCATTATGGTTTGTCACCGGAGGTTGAATATAGTTCTCTGCTCTATACAGTAAGACCTTTTTGTTGATCCATCCTATATATAATAGTTTGCCCCTGTTCATTTCAAACTCCCAGTCCATCCCTCCCCCCCACCTCCTTGGCAACCACAAGTCTGTTCTCTATGTCTGTGACTGTTTCTGACTCCTTCTGTTCATTTGTGTCATATTTTAGATTCCATATATAAGTGATATCATATGGTATTTGTCTTTCTCTTTCTGAGTTATTTCATTTAATATGATAATCCCTAGGTCCATCCATGTTGTTGCAAATGGAATCATTTCATTCTTTTTGATGACTGAGTAATATTCCATTGTATATATACATATATATGTGTGTGTGTGTGTATATATATATATATATATATACACACACACACACATACACACCACATCATAACCCTGCCTTAACAGAACCGCATTAAAGGGAAACCATTTGTCTGTGTGTCTGTCTCCTTCACTGGACAATGAGATTTTCTCGGTTAAGACGGGGTCTCATTCATTACGGCATCCTAACACCTGGCATTGTACCCGCCCGTAGCAGGTACTCAGTAAATGTTCATTAAATGTAAGCATAACTGAACAATTGATTAGACCTTGCCTTGTACCGAGAGGGACATTACCAAGACCCCCTGCCCCATCCCCACCCACTCTGCATCAGATGCTCCCAAACCAGCTGATCACCAAGATCATCCAGTGAGATTTTTAAATTCAGATTCCTAGGTCCTTGCACAGAGATTTTAAAAACCTTCCCCCACACAATTTGGATCCATCCGCCAGGTTTTGGAATCATTGCTTAAGTCTGGTCAGAGAAATCTGACACAATGTAAAAATGATGCTTCAGGAGAAATAGGGACAACATAGTTACATTCACGTAAAACACTAGACATGCCACGGCCAGGAGGGGAGGGCAAAGGGGAAACAAATCTCGTCAGGGGTGCTGGAATTTTAGCTTTTTAGCACAACCTCAAGGAAAATAAATTTAGTCGAAGACGTAGTACAGAGATCCAGAATACCTGTCAAGTAAACCCGTTTCTCTTCTTTCAAGGAAGCAGAAGGGTGGGGGAAGTAGCAGGTCTCTTTAACTGAAGTTACAAACTTGAGTCTTCGGTCAATGCCAAAATATCTTTGATAACACATTTACACACCTATAAAAACAAAAAGTCCCGTCAGACATGCCAATAAATGATTCGGAGCCTGTATTAAAGCCATACAGCTGCAAAAACATAAAATATAATCTCAGATTTTTAGAGCAACTGCTCCAGAAAGGAGCCAGTTACAGAGTCTAAATAAAATGACTTTTTGAAATGTTAACAGTCAAAGTAAGATTGCCTTCAACTTTTTATTTTATGTATCTTATGTATGTGTGCAAAATTGACTCAAGACACAGATAAATACTATAAATTGACCCTAGGAGGGGAGAAAAGAGGTTTGTGATTAGGGGTGAGGATGGCAAAGGTATGGGTTGAAAATAAATCACACATTTTTATGGCTTAGCTTCCAGCCTGACAGCACGCAGAACTTTTGCCATTCGCCCAGATGTATATGACGGAGAAAATAAAAAAGAAAGTGATCATTCCAAAGCTGGTGGTAAAAAGGATGTCCCGTGCCATCCTGACAAGCCAAGCCAATGATAAGCAGGGAGAAGGGATTGGTAAGGAGGTGAAAAAGAAGGTTTTAATCTTTGCCGTCCTATCCTCTGGCCACGCCAGGTCTCCTGACGGTGACGCTCTTCTCAGCTGTCAAAGACATCCTCCCACCCATTCCTGATCCAAGTGCGAGTGCTTGTTTGTTCAGCTTCCCCCCCTGGGCACAGCAAGAAGTTACTCTGTTGTAATTCCAGTTCCAGCGAGTTTGGTTCGTTTTTAACAGTTCCTGTGTTGTTATTAACTTTGTGACTAACTCAGAGGTGCTTGGCTCTGGAAACGGGGCCACAGAAGCTTCTCTCTCATCTCTGGGTGACGTCAGCCCCATAAACGGGAGAGCTGGAGGAAACAATAGAGATTTCACTGGTAACATTTAATGAGGTAGACCCTTATTTTCCCCAAATCTAAAATTACCTCCATTTTCTGCACCTGGCAGTTAAAAGTGATTTGCGTGCTTTGACTTTGAAATTCCCTAGGGGAAAAAAATCGTGAAGTCGTTTTCCACCAGAGGATGATTTCAAGCGACTTATATGAAAAGAAATTGCTGATTTCCCAACATACTTGGCACAGATGATTCAAACAAGCCTTAAAACAGCCTTCAAAGGTAGGAGACAATGAGTTGAGCACCAGAAACTGAAGGATATGAGCCTTGGAGAACCTCAATAAAGTGCCAGCAAGTTGACAGCTTAAGGAGAAAGCAAACCCCAGGACTCTTCAGGATGGAAACTGAGATTTGTTCAAAGTTAGAGAAACAACCTACACATCAATATAACCTAGAGAGCTATGTGTCCCCAGTGGAAAGACACATAGTAATGACCTTCATTAGGGACATGGTTTAAATCCATAATGTAACTTTACAGAGCCATCAAGAAATAGAGCACCCATGTTGACCTGCTGACAGCTAATGCATGATATTAATGAATGGTTCACAGGACCCTTGCCAACACCTGCACCGAAACATACAATGCTTATGCTGACACTGCGCAATCTCCTCAACAAGTACAATTAACTTTTCACTTTTTTTTTTTATGGTATCCTCCAACCAGTGTAGTGGAGAGGTGTTTACATCCTCAACGCTTCCTATGCCTTTCGATGCAGGAAAAGAAAAAAGCTACATGGTGCTAGGGATGCAGTGTTTGGCTCAAGATAGAAAGTCCAGAAGCTCAGCCAAAAGCATGGAGGCTGCATTTCTAAATTCTGAGTCCTTGCTGTTGTTTTGAATTCTTCCTCTGTTGCTGCAATCACGTTTTCCAATGATTAGGCTCCTAACAGAGTTTGTTTTACTTGAAGCCCCATCCAAATACTCAAGGTAAGTGGTAGGAGTCTCAAGAAAGGTGTCTTCATTTACTATGTCTGTGAGGCATCCTCTGCCACTGCTGATTAATTGACCCCATGACAGAGTGGGCCACTGACCACAAGGAAACAATCCCCCATGGGTTGGATGACATATACTCAAAATCACACACAAATTGAGACTTTATACCTTGAAGAAGCCAAGCACCTATACTATGCCTAGGAAAGCATGTCTTATCACCCTTATTTATTTTCTTAGCACTCTTTTTTCATTTGTTTTCTTCTCAATTTGTATCCTAGGAGATGGGACTCCATGTAATGATTAGCTAGTTTCCACATAGCAATTTGGGACCTGAATTTTGGAGCCAGACAAGGGATTTTAAACCTACATTATTATCTATCTGTACATCAATTAGTAGAAGCCACAATACAGTAGAACGAGCAGAACCTTGCATTTGTACAACCTTTCACTGAATAAATGCATATCAGTCATTGAAAAATGGCCACTTCCAAGACACAAATTATGCTTCCACCTTCATGCAGAGATGACCTTTCAGGATGAAAACTCCTTGCAGCCACATCTGAAACAAGTTTCCAGAGATAATTCACAGTCCATAGAGATTATCTCCAGAAACTGAATTGGTGCAAGTGAACTGGCTGGAATAGGAGTACCATAGTTTTTGAAATACTGGGAATCTACAAGAGGCTGCTTCCTCTAAGGTGAGTTTTGGGGAATGGCTTTTGACAGACTAACTGTGGCAACAAAAATGCTATTCAGTGGATATACCTGGGTGGTTTTTTCCTAAAGTTTCCCACCCACTGGCTTAAGATCCTAAAAAGTAGAAAGCAGCAGAGCTATCACTGTCAACTTACTAAGCACCTCAAACAAAACTAGTGCAAAGTTTAACAGTCCACCTTTCACTTAGTCCTAAACCAGGATTCTTTTAATCCCACTGTATTATACCTGGAGAGTATGCAAAAGAAGTCCCACTGAGTTATGACCTAAGGCAGGCTAGCTCTACAGATATGAAAAATTAAACAGAAAGATATGAAATGATTTACCAGCACAGGCAAGAACAAAGAGCACAGCTCCATTTTTCCTCATCTATTGCTCAAGAAGTCCCACTAATTTTCTCAATCTGATAAATAACTGATAAAATCAAAAGCAACATGAATCTCCATGTTCTTGTCTCCCAAATGAAGGTGAAGATATCTGTTTGTTTGCATATGCATTTCCAAAATGACTCATTTAGAATCACATTGCTTCTGTCATTTGGTCCAGTCTGCCTTCGGGCATGAAGAACAAGGTGTATTAGCGACAAAGGTTGCCCACGTCACCTGCCCCAACTAAACCCTCCCCCAAAAAACTTGAGAAAATCTTGATGGAGAAGTTGGAAATGTTGGCATGAAACAGAACTGCCTAATTCCTTCTTGTGTTGTTGAGTCAAGATAGTTGGTGGACACAGGGATGGTTAAATGGGCCTGTGGGTGTATGGAATCACAACCTCTGGATATGGCAGAAATGATTAGAGAAGAGTCCACTGACATGCATGGATGGATCATGCTCAGGGTGGCAGTCCTAAGAGTAGAAAAAGCTGGGATCACGTGATCCTATGATATTATTGGCTTAAATCAATGTAGCAAGCTCAACAGAAATTAATTATACAGTAGCAGTCAACAATTGCTACGAATAATAACTAATAATGATTGAGCATTTACTAAGTGCCAGACACTATGACAAATGTAATGTGGGTTGTCTGATTTCATCCACTCCCACAAAACTTTGCAACGTTAAGTAATAAAAGAATCAGAATCAAATAAACTAGAAATCCAGGTAAGGTTCTTTCACTTAGCAAGTAGGTGATGTTGGGCAATTAACCTCTAAGTCTCCTGGTCCCTTATCTAAAAAAATGAGATAATGGTGCATGCCTCCTGGAGATCTTGCAAGGATGAAATGAACTGATACATAGAAAGCACTAAGCATATAAGTGTCATTTACTTTTAATTTTATTTGTTACTTCATTTTCAGTTATTTTTTATTTAGGCTTAGCGAGTAAATTAACACTGATAGCACAGTATGTGTCCCCAAATATCAAGTATGATATTTTGCATGAAAAAAAAATGACACTTAAAGAGTATAAGTGTCATCTTACTGATTTCCAGAGAGAGTCCAGCTCTCTGCCCGGCTACATGACCCTCTCACATTTTGCTCTTGGTCAAGAAGTTTTCCAAGTTGGACAGGATCAGCCTTTTGTCAAATCCATACAAGCCCCTGTGCTTTCCAGCAAAGCAGAAGGAAAGACAAGTGACTCTTTTCTCCCACAAACACATGTTCAGTTTAGATGCAGTTGCTCCTCCAGCTCTGTGTATCCCCATCACCCGCCCTACCACACACCATCACTGCGCTCTTTAGATCAGCAGCTCAAATCTCTGCTGATGTGCACATTGCTTTATCCCCATAGCCTATGGCAGAGAGAAGGGGCAAGAATTCCTCTCCCTGTTTTCACAATGTAATTATTTCTTTTACAATCTCATTTCCCCTCATGACTGCCTACTTATTCCACAGTATAAGACTGGCCTTCCACACCACTTGTCTACCACTGAGCCTTTGCAATTTCACCTTAAAAGTTATGGGGTTCTCTAAATCCAATCAAAGACTACCTCCTCAACGAGAAAACAGCATATAAGGGGCTGCTTTCTCTGTTTTTAAAGTTTAAAGTGAAAGGAGCCCCCTAGCCTTCTGTCAGTGGGAACATCACCCTTGGGCTATGATTCTTGATTCCTCTAAGATTGTGGTTCCACCTTCCAGGGAACAGATAAGACCACCCACAATAAACAAGGCTCAAATGTTCATGCTGATAACTTGGCTCTCTTTAGAATTCTGCCTACGACTCAATCCATTTTCTGGAAGCTGGGGAAGTTAACTATTAGCCTATGGAATAGTTAGTTATCTGCTGTTTAGTTCTACAACTTGGTATCGATACCTGAAGAATAAGCATAGAAAAATGTGGTTTCTATGAAAATTAATTCTTGGTCTTTGTTGAACACTCAAAGCAAAGGGGAGGATTAAATATTTTCTGGATGTGTTGTGTTTAAAAAGAGAAGAAAACTTGTATATTCAATGGCTCCTATGTTGGGAGGGGTGGTGAGTGGAATTTGTCATCAAGAGAAGGGAATGTTTCTTAATTAATCTTGGCAAAGGAAAAATGATGGGTAGGATTGTAATTATCTTTGCATTTTGGACGGCTTCATGGTGGTGCTCTGTAGGGTGTTGAAATTGAAAGGTACTTCATCTCAAAAGTCAAGGAAGTAAACATTGGCTGGGTTTCCTTTCGGTGCTGTCATTATACACAATTTTAAACCTTCCTGTGGCCCACAGAAGTCTGATAAAAGGAGGATGGGAGTAAGAAGACCAGAGGCCACTGATGCACTGAGATCTTGGGCTGCCTCTCTATGTGTCAATTTACCCACCTATGAAAGATACGAAGTAATACATACTTTATCTTCCCCCAGGGATGTGGCTGCCCAATTTAATTAAGAATGTTGAGGTCCTTGTTTTAAAACAAAGTGTTACTAAAAATCCCCAAGATGGAAAAAAGAAGAAAGGATTTCATTATGACATCCCTCGCTACTTGTGAGCGAAGGTATAACAGAGCTATTGATGGCTATGGGACAGACAAGGCCCGGACCAGTGCCACAGGCTCCACAGTTCAACCCATCTTTTGACCTGGTTTGCTGGGAGCCTTTAGGCAATTAATTTAAGCACCCCACAGTTCAGCTTGTTCATCTGTAAAATGGGTGTAATCATACTCACTACCTCGCTCGTGTAGCATGAGGTGATTAATTAAAGATGTGTAAAGCTTTTGAAAACATAAAGTGGAATGTATGTGCTAATTAATATAAATCCAAAAAAGCACCACGGTTCAATTTTTAATTACCTATATATTTTATTAAAAAAATATAAAGCACATGATAAAATTAACCTCTGTGTCAAAAATTACTTCCAGCCTGTGCTGTCTTGTTCATTCCTCGGCCAGAACGACAGTAGCAATTTCCTAAACTAAAGTAATAATTTTATTCAGTGGTAGAAGTTCAACCGTTATGACCAGGCCTAACAGGTGATTTACTGGGTCATAAAATAGCACCTCCTAGTCTTGTCTCAATTTCCCCTGGTTATTATAAGTCCATTAATGTAACACTAGATCTATTGCCAAAACATTATAATAAGATAACAGGGTTTTATTCCAACTTCATGTTAAAGGGTTTAAACAGTGAAAGTATGACTTTTCACTTAGATCTTTGAAGAATAATCTGAAATAGTTCGTAAAAAGGAAAAGATATTTAGAAAGTGGTTCTCAAGTCTGGTTTAGAATGAGAAAATCTAAAGGGGAAGGAGGAAGAAATCTACAGGTACCAATCCCAGGCTTCTAATCCTCAACAACCAGAGACAGCATGAAAAGGAAATGTTGTCTAGACCCCTTGTTTCCCCACAACAGAATAGATTACTTGACCATAACAATAAACATTTCTCCTCTCTAACCAACTCCAGGCTCATCCTTGTTTAATAATTAATGGTCCATGATTAGCAGATGCAAACTATTATATATAGGATGGATAAACAATGGGGTCCTGCTGCACAGGGAAATATATTCAGTATCCTGTGATAAACCAGAGTGGAAAAGAATACACACACACACACACACACACACACACACACGTATATATAAACTGAGTCACTTTGCTGTACAGCAGAAATTAGCACATTGTAAATCAACTATACTTCAATAAAGTTAAAAATAATAAAAATAATGGCCCATGGGCATTCAGAATCTCAAGAGGAAGACAAGAGACACAAAGTGAAATTTTGGTTGTCGTTAGTCTTTAGAAAATGATAGTACACCAGTCAGACTGGCCATCATCAAAAAATCTACAAACAGTAAATGCTGGAGAGGGTGTGGAGAAAAGGGAACCCTCTTGCACTGTTGGTGGGAATGTAAATTGATACAGCCACTATGGAGAACAGTATGGAGATTCCTCAAAAAACTACACATAGAACTACCATAGGACCCAGCAATCCCACTACTGGGCATATTCCCTGAGAAAACCATAATTCAAAAAGAGTCATGTACCACAATGTTCATTGCAGCTCTATTTACAATAGCCAGGACATGGAAGCAACCTAAGTGTCCATCAACAGATGAATGGATAAAGAAGATGTGCACATATATACAATGGAATATTACTCAGCTATAAAAAGAAACGAAATTGAGTTATTTGTAGTGAGGTGGATGGACCTAGAGTCTGTCATACAGAGTGAAGTAAGTCAGAAAGAGAAAAACAGATACTGTATGCTAACACATATATATGGAATCTAAAAAAAAAAAAAAGGTTCTGAAGAACATAAGGGCAGAACAGGAATAAAGATGCAGATGTAGAGAATGGACTTGAGGACACAAGGAGGGGGAAGGGTAAGCTGGGACGAAGTGAGAGAGTGGCATGGACATATGTACACTCCCAAATGTAAAATAGTTAGTGGGAAGCAGCCACATAGCACAGGGAGATCAGCTTGGTGCTTTGTGACCACCTAGAGGGGTGGGATAGGGAGGGTAGGAGGGAGATGCAAGAGGGAGAAGATATGTGGATATATGTATATGTATAGCTGATTCACTGTGTTATACAGCAGAAACTAACACACCATTGTAAAGCAATTATACTCCAATGAAGATGTTTAAAAAAAGAAAATGATAGTAAAATTTAAATCAGTCACATTAGCTTGTCCCTACTGGAACAAAACCCTATAATCAAGCCATGAAGACCAAGAACATGTGGTCCCTGCCTCAAATTAGATACCAGGTTGTAGAAAGACAAGATCAAAGATTTTATGAACCAACTTGAGGCTATTCTGAAAGCCACATGTAAAACAGTTATGTGGAGTTGAACGAATGAAAGAATGGAAAAACAATTGAATAGGGGCATGTCACTGCTAAGGGAATGCAGAGCAAGGAAAAGGTCTCTTTGAAGAATTCTTGGAGGGTGGGTGACCTCAGTGGGGCCATAAAAAAAGGATGGGGTTGAGAGAAGCAAAGAGGCAATGAGGATAAAGCTGTGCGAGTGTCTGGGTGGATCCAGGATAGGCACCAGGAACCAAGGGCAAGTGGGGGATGCACAGTTGGATTGTATTTTAAGATGCAAACAAGCCTCCAAATACTATGGAGCCACCTCTTCCGAGAGCCACATTCAAATGAGCCTGTCCCGACGGTATTCCCTCATTCGATGATGAGTATTCTCCCAGAGAACGTAGCATGGGTGACAGTGAGTGAAATTCACTTGTTTGCTTTTTTAGCAGCAAACATGCTCTGTCCTGCTTGGAAAGTTGGCCCTCGCCATCCTGTTTGTTCCAGTCCAGACTCCCTTTCATGCCTGTTTCCTTTTCTGCTGCTCACTAGCTTCAGCAGATACCAGAAACGCAATGTGTGGAACTGGACCAGCCCCAGGAAAACACCTGCTGCAACTACATTGCTGCTGTGGCTTAAAAAAATCACACCACCTGTCCATCTGGCACACACCCACGGTTTTTGGAAAAAAGAACAAATGGTTAAATGGGAGAGTGGTCCATATACCATTAAGCGAAGGATCTAATTTTACCAGAGAAAGTGTCTCCCCCTACTTCAAATATGAGGAGGCTGAGAAGAGAGGAGAGATTGAACCAGGTTCCTCCAGAGATGGTTTTTTTAAGAGCTTGATTATAATGCATGTGAAACATTTTAAAGTTTGAGTGCTACCTATAAACCTGTTCCCTTTATGCTAATTGCTCTCAATAAAACCAGATCAAGAACTAAGTCTCTCAGGCCAGGACAAGTTCTAGCATGCCTGCTGGGCACTGGTTCAGAGTGCTAGGTCCTATCTGATAGGCTCTTTAGAAACAGATAGATAGCCTGATGGATAAATGATAAATAGACAGATACAAAAAATTAATAGGTAAATATCTTGCAAGGAAGTCAAGGTGATGGAAAACAGGATACAGTAAACAGTCTGTCATCACAGACATTTCATCAGAGAAAACCCTTTGAAGGGAGTAGACACCTTATTTCAGCCTACGTGATTCATCAGCACACAAACCTTCTGATATTTTTTCAACTGTCATCAGAAATGCCAAGTGAACAGAAAAATGGGAACCCAAGTGAACCAGCTTGTAGTGAATCCCGAGAGGTCTACTGCCTCCAGTGAATTTCTTCTGCTTTAGCTGGCAGTCTGCAAATGAGCTGAAGGCCAGGCCACACTTGCCCTGAACACCAAGGATTTCACAAGAACATCTTGTGGTGGCTCCTCTGAAGGCCACCACCTCTGACCTCTGCCTGGCTAAGGGAACCATCCCTCTGTCTGCCTTTGCTTTCCGCTCTCCCTCTGTCACCAGTTGCTCTTACACTCAAGTTAAGGAGGGTGAACAACCTTAACTTTCTAGCAAGGGCTAGAAAGGGCTCAGCAGCCCTTCACAGCTCTCCTCCTGGATTTGAAATTGCAGATGAGTTGGCCTCAAAGATGGGTGCTTAGGGCATCTGTAACACAGAGGGAGGGGCTCCAGAGCCTTCCTTTATCTAGCAAGCGTGAGGGAGTGTTGTGTACTTGGTCGAAATTCTGCCTGCTCCATGTTTAGCCTGTGCCCTCTTGTTGTATCTTAACTCTCCTTACAGAAATCCCTTTATGGACCCACAGTCGGAATATTTGCTAACTCATTGACAGTGCTGCATGCTTTTCTATGTGAATGGCAATTAGTGCAGATGATAAAAAACCAATTCCTTTGGCTTAAGCCACCAAACACTTGTGAGATGACATGATTTGTGGACTAGATACCATTGATTCTATCCAGACCATTCACACACTATCACAACAAGCAGGGTCAAAGCTCTTACGAAGGCCTTTGAGGAATTTGGCCCTAAAACATTGATTTATTAAAGGTTCTCTCTGTGCAGTGTTTGGAAAGCTAGAAGAAAGGAGAGGAGTGTGTGTGTGCATGTGTGTGTGTGTGTGTGTGTGTCTTTAGTGAAAGTTTCAGCACCAGCCACTTTTCCTGTGAGCAAATTCTCCACTAATACCTTTAGAGCAGAGGTAATTTTTCCAATGGTTCTTATGCCAGGACCCTGATTTCACACACAGAAGGAATGGAGCAACGGACCTATAAGAATTAGAGTAACAAAATCACATGAATTTTAGGGTCATAAGAGAAAGGCAACTGATTATATCTCTCAGCAGTTCCATCAGAGTTTTGCAAACATTCAAAAGAGCCTTTGCACATCCTGGAAGATAAATTCCACAAGAATTATAGTCCCAGAAAAGAGTTCTCCAGTCTTAGCTCCCAGACCCCTGGAAGATAGCCTAACTCAGAAAGACTGAGGACATCTCTGAAATCTTTTATAGCTAAAGGTTAAAAAAGCATTGGAAATATTTCTCTCCTGTTCTTTTGGAGGAGCAAGATATATGCCAGCTTGTAGAAAATAATGATGATTTTCTTAATACCACTACCTAGGTCATATTTCTAGGCAGACCACAGCAAAACTATTTGGGACTAGACTTCATCTGTTTATTCATAAAGCAACTTTCTGGCTTTTGTAAGATTTCTCCCTCTAACCTTGCATTTATTGAGAAAAGATCTCAATTTCTCACTTTTACAAATCTAATAGGTTAAAACATTTTTGTAATGGAGGAGGTACAACTTAGAAGGAACATTTGAAAATGCCAGGATTTCACTGGGGCTGATGGAAAGCAGGAAATATTAGTTCTTCTCAAGCAGAAGAGTGAAATTCCCAAACACAGCATGTCGATTGCCTGGTCCTACCATCTTTTCCCTCCACTTTACCCTCCTCTGAAAGCAAATCATGGATTTGATTCCTAAAGGAAATCCTAACCTGGGTGATAATAGCATCACAGAACACTGAATGTATTTTTATTTTAAATGATTAGCTTTCTTTGAAGGAAACAAATCTACTCAGATAATGAAATAAAGAAGAATAAAATGTGATAGCACCCTGGGAGTACAAATACCCGCAAACTAGGTCTAATATAGATATTGATTCCCATCAGGTGTAGTGTGGAAAGTAGGTGTGTCATCAGCAGTAATCAGGAGGGTGGAAGGGGTCACACTCAACAATGACCTTCAAGATAAAAATCATATATGGGAAAAGAATCTGGAAAAGAATGGATATGTGTACAGGTATAACTGAATCACTTTGCTGTACACCTTAAACTAACACAACATTGTAAATCAAATATATTCCAATATAAAATAAAAATTCAATTAAAAAATAATAAAATAAAAACAGTGGAACAAAACACACAAAAAATTATATTCAGAAAAGAGCTGTAATAAAGCAATCCCTTCTTAATGTTCTTCTCAAGGGACTCAGTGCAATTTTCATCACTAAAATGAATGATTTCATCTTCATTTAGCTCAGCAGATTCATCTGAAGAATCAAGACCATAAAGGAAAATATTTGCCTATTTTTATCAGGATGGTTTCAGATTTGTACGTTCTTTTTTGTCCTATACACTGAAAGCCAAAAAAGTACTGTAGGGAAATAAATATGTCTTCAGAGAAACAATTTAAGACCAATTGAACCTAAACTAATAGGACTAGGAATAATATTTTCATAGCTATTCAAACTGATTCTGAATCCCACGGGAAGTTGTAGATAATTCCTATTACATATCACAGCCATCTCAGCTTCTCAATGGTGGGAGGAAATTAACATTTATTCGGGATCTCCTATGTGCTAAACACTGTGCAGGCATTTTTTACTTGTATTTAATCCCTACAACCGGGGCTGACATTCAGCTGGTTGGCTCCAATGCAGCATACAACTGGCTGGCATCCGGTTCAATTGGACAGACATCATTTCTGATTGGTCTGTGCCCTGAATGACCTTTCCAGAGTGCTGTTATTATTATCTTAGTATTTACAAATGAAAAAACTGGAGTTCGTGTGAATAAGTAACTTCCTGAGGGTCACACAGATTTTAAGGGAAAACGAGGATTCGAATGCAACCAATCTCCTCTTCTTTTGCCTCACTTATTTCTATTTCATCTACTTCATGTTTTACTTTGCTGAGAAAGTTGATGTTGGGTTTTGGTATAATTTGTTGCCAGTCTATTCTCAGGAACATAAATAGTCTCACTTGAGTATATCCATAATTATTCACAGAAAGCCCTGTTCACAAAGCAATTGAGTATGGCTTATTACACACATATGAGAGGGATTTTTTAAAGTATTTTTAACAGTATTGAGTATTTACTGAAGGCTCCTACAACATGTCAGTTGGAGTACATCTGCCAAGACCTCACTGTGTGAGAAACATTCATTTATCCTTTCAACAAACAATGTAGTCGAGAAGCACTTTCTGTCTGGAATGAAAAACAAAACCAGAGTTAGAAGGAACTTCAAGGTTCCTCCTGCCTCATTACCTATCTGGTGCTTCAAAATTTTATACAATATTCCAAACAAGGCCTTTTCAGCCCACATATGAACACTTGCAAAGCCAGAGAACTCATCTCTGGACAGCTGTGTCTGTTAGAAAGTTCTTGCTTATAGCTCTGTATCTTGAGCCTTAATTTGGAAAAATGTCAATACTGCTTCCTCCTGGTAACTCTTTAACTGTTTGTAGAAAAGACAATTTATCTTAAATTCCCATCAACCTTTGTCTTCTCCAGGATAAATGGCCCAAGTTCTTTTTTTTTTTTTTTTTTTTTGCCGTACGCGGGCCTCTCATTGTTGTGGCCCCTCGCATTGCGGAGCACAGGCTCCGGACACGCAGGCTCAGCGGCCATGGCTCACGGGCCCAGCCGCTCCGCAGCATGTGGGATCTTCCCGGACCGGGGCACAAACCCGTGTCCCCTGCATCGGCAGGCGGACTCTCAACCACTGCGCCACCAGGGAAGCCCTCTTCTTTTTTTTTTTTTTTAATGGCCCAAGTTCTTCAACCATTTCTTACATGGAAATCATTTCAAGTTCCCTCATGATCCTAGCTGGTCTCCTTTTCATGCACCCCAATGTGTATATTTCTCTCCATTAAAGAGTTCTGAACTAATTCAACATTCCCTATTCAGTCTGACTGCAACAAAGCAGAGCTTTTTCTTGCAAAGTTGTCTGGAATATAGAACACACATAGGTAAAAATACTTCAAAAGCATTACAAAGTAATACATCATCAAATGCCAACCAGTATGGTAAAAGCTACAAATATTGGACCAAATGGTACCAAGGGATTCAAACCAGAGAAGTCTTCCCAGAAGAGCTGTGATCAAATATACCCTGTGAGAGTCACAGAGAAGAGTGTGGAAAGCATTTTGTGTGGGATAAGAAGGTATATTATGTCACATCTAGACATCAGAAAGCAGATTTGCTCAACCAGGACAGAGGCTCCCTTCTGAAAATTCATGAAGACTGGCAGATGGTGAAAGGAAGAGCCCTTAGTGAGGAGATGAAGGCCGAAGAACGAAAATATGTTCACCCTCTCCCGTTTGACAGGTAGTTTACATATATTATTTCACTTAATCCTCATACTTAGCCTGTTGGGCATCCAAATGCATATTTTACTTTTTTTTTTTTTTTTTTTTTGCGGTACACAGGCCTCTCACTGTTGTGGCCTCTCCCGTTGTGGAGCACAGGCTCCGGACACGCAAGCTCAGCGGCCATGTCTCACGGGCCCAGCTGCTCCGCGACGTGTGGGATCTTCCCAGATCGGGGCACGAACCCGTGTCCCCTGCATCGGCAGGCGGACTCTCAACCACTGTGCCACCAGGGAAGCCCCCGAATGCATATTTTAAGTGAGAGAAAGCATAAGTTTTCTGGCTACAAAACCTTGGAATGTTCCTCCACATCTCATGGGAAGAGGGACCATTCATGGGGAGTCTTCAAATGCCAGGATGAACATAAAGAAGCTGTGATCTTGCATCTGTTTTATGATGACAGTGTGTTACTGCTGGAACTGAAGTTGGTGAATATTTGGTGTTTTAATCTTATTAAATTCACACATGTAAAATGGTAACTTAAGTACAATGTCTAGTCATTAAAAATTTTGGGTGAAAATGTACGCCCAAAGCTATGTTTTCTTGAATCAACAGGTGGTTCCTTTTCTGATCACAGTCCTGCAAGTGAAAATACACAAACAAAATACAAAAGTCATCCCAAAGGAGGTACATCAGAGAATACTGTAGCTTTACTGTCTTTAGTTTTCACTGGCGAATCACTTTGTTTCATGAACCACATGTATCCTATCAAGTTTCCAGTTTTTTTCATGGAATATCAGCAATCTAGAGTCCTTATATGTGAAAATGGAAAGTGATCCTGGGGCTCATCCAATCCCATGGCCTCTGCCAATAAGGAAACGGACATTAGAGAAGTGACTTATCCAAGGTCACAAAGCCAGTTAGTGATATGCACAATAGAAGCACAAATCTCAGCTTTTGGACGCAACAACTCTGCCACCTCTTAGGACCAGCATCAGCTGGACCAAACACAATGTGGTATATCTTCAAGATGCCAGCACATCCAACTGAGATGTGGAAAAAATCCAGTCCCATCCAGTCCTGTTGATGTTTCTTCAACTGAATTGAGTTGTTCTTGACTAAATGAATCCAATCAACCAGTTTCTGAAACATTCAGACAAGATATAGATCGGCCATCCCATCCCAAGTCTTTGCTCATTTCTCTGTGAGTACATCTTGACATGCACTGAACAAAAATAAGAAAGATTGCTGTGTGGACACCCACGTTGTCCAGAAAGGCTGAACTCTATGTTTGGCTTCCTGAGGGTTAGAAGGTCATTCCTGTTAGGGAGGTTAACCCAATTCTCATTAATGAATCCAAAACTCATATTTTCATTCCTCAAAGAAATAACCATGAAATCAGAAGCTCTAGAAGCTTCAGTCTCCTCAGATTGAAATGACAACGGTGCCTCTTTGTCAGCCTCTTCCTAATTTTAAAATCAGCCTGAAGATGAGCAAACGAGTCAAAATGATACACTCACTCTCAGAGCGTTGGTTCTTTGGATCTTCCTGTTCAATTTAATCCTAAGAAAAATTTGAACAGCCCAAAACTCTCATGAGTTCTGTTGTGCCAGGTTTTTCAGACACACCAACTGAACGTACCAACTGAATTTTGCTTGTTTCCTTTTTCATTTTCTTTTCATTAAAAAAAAAATGTTTTGCATCTAAGGTAAGTTTTTTTTCTTTCCTAGGCGCTTAACAGGTTTTAATTTTATGAAACATTGTGCAACCAGATACCTTAGGGAATAGTAATTAACTGGGATTATGTTTTCATTTCAGAGAATTCTAAATGAGAAGCCTAAACACTGATTTTGTCTGTCACCAAATGGGAAAACACACAGCCGTGCTCATTACTTAATTATATTCCTTTGCTTTCTATGAACAATTTTCTAATGATCTTTGCAATTTGCCCCTTGCTTAAGCAGGTCCTCCCCAAGAAATGCAATGGATTATTTAAAATAATGAAAAAAGTTTACTTTTAATTTTGATACTTGTTTTAAAATTGTGTCTCCAATCCACATTCTCCCCGCCAAGGGTGGCCGCTATCCCCAAAAAGGGCAGAATATTCCTTTAACAAATATTTCTTGTGCATTTACTGTGCGTTAGGCATTGTTTTAGACCCCTGCATATTACAGTAAATGCAGGATTAAAACTCCAGGTCATTTCAAAATGAGAATGAGACTGTGGTTACATGAGAATTGGTTAAATGAGAAGTGGTTAAATGAGCAGAATTGTGGTTACATCTAAATTATATACTAAGTTTGATTCAGGAAAAGAATGAAACTTACCTTGTGAGTTCTGGTGTGACATCTCTGCAAGGTAATAGCTAGCCCTAGAGTTCACCTTGATGCAAATCCCAGCTCTACCATTTACTAGATTTTGATCTTGGGCAGCGAAGTTTCCTTCTTTCCTCATCTGTAAAACAGGAACAACAGTTTCTACCTTAAATGACTTCTGCAGCATTCAGCGAGATACTGAGTCTTGAAATACACTCAATAAATGGCAACTATCATCTTCATCCTCATCACACACACAAAATACCAAAAAAACTGTCCAGCAGGACAAAAATAGCCACTGACCAGCAGCTCTGCCTACGCAGTGAGAAACCTCTGTTGGCAAACTTTGTTGAAAAGATCTCTGTACACAGATATGTTACAATGGTCTCTTTATCTCTGGTCTATACCTCTGGCGCTTTGCAACTAAAAGATCACAATAAAGCATTAATTTGGATAAATTCTGTAAAATGTCAAGAAATATTCATTAATAATGGATGTCTCCTATGGATGATTTTTTTGAAGTGCAGTTTTATTAATTTCAAGTTCACAAGGCAATAAAGCTAAGCTGGGATGATTTCTGTTACAAGTCCTTGGGGAGCCTGTTTTAATCAATAAATGGGAAAGATTTGTAGTTAATCTGTCCATTGTGACTCTCTATATTGGGTCCACTTTCATGATGCTTTAGGTCCTTGAAACAAGCTTTGTCTTCTCATTGACACTGTTAGTTTGCCTTATCGATCCAGAGTTTTCTATACACAGTTCATCCCGATGCCTGTCTGAATTTTAACACATTTTTTCTTAGTGAAGCCCCAAGTCTGGTCTCTGTACTAATAAGAAGACAAGCAAATTCCAAAGTGATTTTAACCAATTAGAATAATTATCTCACGATGGCATGAAATTTCCTTATTTGTGGACTCTTGAAAGGAAATACATGTGTTAGCCTTGGTGTGGAGAGATTTGCACGGAGGGAAGGAATAAAATAAATACCCTTTAGTTGAGCAGTCATTGACTCTCCTAATGGAGTTTGGTGGCTAGACTTTCAGGAAGTTCATAGGTTCAGACAATTCAAGTGGGTCCTTGAAAAATGGACCAAATGACTGATGTCCAGTGTAGAATGGAAACAATAATGTACTAACAACAAATCACTCTTATCTACTCATTAATGTGGGTCCCCCCCAAGGATTTCTAATAGTGCATATTGCCAGTTTATGTTGGGTTACTAATTTGGTTGTTATGTGAAAGTTATAAAAAGGCATTTATTCCAATAAGTCTCTTTTTCATGTAGTTTTAAATAAAAGCACACGTCCACCAAAAAGGGAAACCATTTCTGTGAAATATGACCATTCACCGTATTCCTTACGCCAGATTTCTCTCCACACTACTGCTACCAAAGGCTTCGGTCATCAAATAACCCCAAGTTCAAAACCATTTTACTTTGTTCTATGTTTCTCCCTTAAAGTTTTGTTCTTTCTTCGGAGGAGAATATCTCTCTATTTGTAGTTTTCAACTTGCAGCACAGGGACAACTTGAGGGAGACACAGAATAAGAAAAATATTTTGCAATACTATAACATTATGAAGTTTACAAGTAATTGCACATAAATCATTTCACTTGATAGATTCATTCAGAAAGGACCCACTTGACTACTGCAGTTCAAGGTCTAGTGCGAGGCACTGGAGATGGTGAAAAGAAAGTGGTCTCTATCCTCAAAGGGTTTATAGTTCACCCTTGTGGCAGACAGCATATTATCAATCTATCCATGTATGGGAAGGAGGTTAAGGGACTTGCCTTAAAGTCACACAGCTCAAAAGCCAGAACTGGAGTTAAAACTGAGGTCTCCCTTCACTAAGACCTCTGCTCATTCTATTCTATAACATTACACCTCCCTGCTCTCCAAGTGAGAGGAGAGCAAGGAGGTGTAATGTTATAGAATAGAGTGAACAGAGTTTCTCTGCCTCTCACTAATGGACACCTTTCACATCTAGTCAGCGCCAAGAATTTGATGGGAACTTAATAAGGATTCAACACACTGGAAGTTTCTTCTGCACGAGACCTGGGTGATGTTTTTGCTCTGAATTTATTTCAGGCCCACAGCAGTATCAGCTATATGCTACGTGTAAAGAGTTTTGAGTTTCTTTCTTTTGAGAGACGTGAAACGCAGTCTGGGATTATTTTAATTTTTTTTTTTTAAAGTCCAAAGATGAACTATTCAGGGCTCTCTCCAACCTTAAAGATTCATTTTAGCTTTCAACAATTTGTGTGGCCGGAGGAAGATGGCGGAAGAGTAAGACGCGGAGATCACCTTCCTCCCCACAGATACATCAGAAATTCATCTACACGTGGAACAACTCCAACAGAACACCTACTGAACGCTGACAGAAGACCTCAGACCCCCCAAAAGGCAAGAAACTCCCCACATACCTGGGTAGGTCAAAAGAAAAAAAGAATAAACAGAGACAATAGGATATGGACGGGACCTGCACCAGTGGGAGGGAGCCGTGAAGGAGGGAAGGTTTCTACACACTACAAGCCCCTTCGAGGGCGGAGACTGCAGGTGGCGGAGGGGGAAAGCTTCGGAGTAGCGGAGGAGAGCACAGCAACAGGGGTGTGGAGGGCAAAGCAGAGAGATTTTGGCACAGAGGATCGGTGCCCTCAGGCACACACCAGCCCGAGAGACTTGTCTGCTCGGCCGCCAGGGCGGGCGGGGCTGGGAGCTGAGGCTCGGGTATCGGCTTTCAGTCGGAGCGCAGGGAGAGGTCTGGGGCTGGCGGCAGGAAGAGACCCTGAAGGGGTTAGTGCTAGCCCGGAGGGAGTCCGGGGAAAGGGGCTGGAGCTACCGGAGAGGCAAGAGACTTTTTTCCCTTTTGTTGCCTGGTGCGCGAGGAGAGGGCATTCCCCTCCCTCCCCTCTGCCTGAGTGAGCCAGAGCCCCCGAATCAGCGGCTCCTTTAAACCCGTCCTGTCTGAGCGAAGAACGGACGCCCTCCGGCGACCTACGCGCAGAGGCGGGGCCAGGTCCAAGGCTGAGACCCGGGAGCTGTGAGAGCAGAGACAGGGAAATCTCTCTGTGCAGCCTCCGAGGCAGCGGATTAAAGCTCCACGGTCCATTTGATGTGCCCTGCGTCTGTGGAGTGCATGAATGGACAGCGAATCATCCCAAATTGAGGAAGTGGACCTTGAGGACAAGATTTAAGACTTTCCCCCCCCTTTTTTTCCCCTCTTTTTACAACGAATTATCTCAAATTAAGGAGGTGGACTTAGCAAGATTTCAGACTTTTCGCCCTTTTCCTCTTTTTACAACGAATTATCCCAAATCGAGGAGGTGGACTTGGAGAGCAAGATTTTTGATTTTTCCCCCTGCTCTCTTTTTGTGAATGTGTATGTGTAATCTTCTGTGTAAGATTCTCTCTGTATAGCTTTGCTTCCACCATATGTCCCAGGGTTCTTTCGGTCCGTGTTTTTTTTCAATAATTACTTTTTAATTTTAATAACGCTACTATATTTCATACTTTATTCTATTTTACTTTACCTGCTCTTTCTTTTTTTCCTCCCTTCCCTTCCTCCCTCCCTCCCTCCGCTCCTCCTTTCCTTCTTTCTTTTTCTTTCCTCCATCCCTCCCTCCCTCCCACCCTTCTTCTTTCCACTTTCTTTTTCTTTCCTTCCTCCCTCCCTCCCTCCCTCCTGTCTTTCTTTCTTTCTTTCCTTCCTCCCTCCCTCCCTCTCTTCTTCCATTCACTCTTCCTTTTGCTTTCATTCCTCCCTCCCTCCCTCCTTTCTTTCCTTTCTTTCCATCCTTCCTCCCTCCCTCCTTTCTTTCTTTCTTCCTTCCTTCCTTACTTCCCTTCTTCCTTTCTTTCAATCTCTCTTTCTTTCTTCTACTAATTATTTCTTTCTACTTTTTCTCACTGTTATTCTGAGCCGGGTGGATGAAAGGCTCTTGGTGCTGCAGCCAGGAGTTAGTGCTGTGCCTCTGAAGTGGGAGAGCCAACTTCAGGACACGGATCCACAAGAGACCTCCCAGCTCCACATAATATCAAGCAGCGAAAATCTCCCAGGGATCTCCATCTCAACACCAGCACCCAGCTTCAGTCAACGACCAGCAAGCTACAGTGCTGGTCACCCTATGCCAAGCAACTAGCAAGGCAGGAACACAACCCCACCCATTAGCAGAGAGGATACCTAAAAACATAATAAGGCCACAGGCACCCCAAAACACACCACCAGACGTGGACCTGCCCACCAGAAAGACAAGATCGAGCTTCAACCACCAGAACACAGGCATTAGTCCCCCCCACCAGGAAGCCTACACAACCTACTGAAACAACCTTAGCCACGGGGGACAGACACCAAAAACAACGGGAACTACGAATCTGCAGCCTGCAAAAAGGAGACCCCAAACACAGTAACATAAGCAAAATGAGAAAGCAGAAAAACACACAGCAGGTGAAGGAGCAAGATAAAAACCTACCAGACCTAACAAATGAAGAGGTAATAGGCAGTCTACCTGAAAAAGAATTCAGAATAATGATAGTAAAGCTGATCCAAGATTCTATTTCCCAGATCCAAAATCTTGGAAATAGAATAGACAATATGCAAGAAACAGTTAACAAGGACCTAGAAGAACTAAAGATGAATCAAGCATCGATTAAAAACACAATAAATGAAATGAAAAATACTCTAGATGGGATCAATAGCAGAATAACTGAGGCAGAAGAACGGATAAGTGAGGTGGAAGATAAAATAGTGGAAATAACTGATGCAGAGAAAAATAAAGAAAAAAGAATGAAAAGAACAGAGGACAGTCTCAGAGACCTCTGGGACAACATTAAACGCACCAACATTCGAATTATAGGGGTTCCAGAAGAAGAAGAGAAAAAGAAAGGGACTGAGAAAATATTTGAAGAGATTATAGTTGAAAACTTCCCTAATATGGGAAAGGAAATAGTTAATCAAGTCCAGGAGGCACAGAGAGTCCCATACAGAATAAATCCAAGAAGAAATACGCCAAGACACATATTAATCAAACTGTCAAAAATTAAACACAAAGAAATCATATTAAAAGCAGCAAGGGAAAAACAACAAATAACACACAAGGGAATCCCCATCAGGTTAACAGCTGATCTCTCAGCAGAAACTCTACAAGCCAGAAGGGAGTGGCAGGACATAATTAAAGTGATGAAGGAGAGAAACCTGCAACCAAGATTACTCTACCCAGCAAGGATCTCATTCAGATTTGATGGAGAAATTAAAACCTTTACAGACAAGCAAAAGCTGAGAGAGTTCAGCACCACCAAACCAGCTTTACAACAAATGCTAAAGGAACTTCTCTAGGCAAGAAACACAACAGAAGGACTATACCTACAATAACGAACACAAAGCATTAAGGAAATGGGAATAGGAACATACATATCAATAATTACCTTAAATGTAAATGGACTAAATGCTCCCACCAAAAGACACAGAGTGGCTGAATGGATACAAAAACAAGACCCATATATATGCTGTCTACAAGAGACCCACTTCAGACCTAGAGACACATACAGATTGAAAGTAAGGGGATGGAAAAAGATATTCCATGCAAATGGAAATCAAAAGAAAGCTGGAGTAGCAATTCTTATAACAGACAAAATAGACTTTAAAATAAAGACTATTAGAAGAGACAAAGAAGGACACTACATAACGATAAAGGGATCGATCCAAGAAGAAGATATAACAATTGTAAATATTTATGCACCCAACATAGGAGCACCTCAATACATAAGGCAAATACTAACAGCCATAAAAGGGGAAATCGACAGTAACACAATCATAGTAGGGGACTTTAACACCCCACTTTCACCAATGGACAGATCATCCAAAATGAAAATAAATAAGGAAACACAAGCTTTAAATGATACATTAAACAAGATGGACTTAATTGATATTTATAGGACATTCCACCCAAAAACAACAGAATACACATTTTTCTCAAGTGCTCATGGAACATTCTCCAGGATAGATCATATCTTGGGTCACAAATCAAGCCTTGGTAAATTTAAGAAAATTGAAATTGTATCAAGTATCTTTTCCGACCACAATGCTATGAGACTAGACATCAATTACAGGAAAAGATCTGTAAAAAATACAAACACATGGAGGCTAAACAATACACTACTCAATAACGAAGTGATCACTGAAGAAATCAAAGAGGAAATTAAGAAATACTTAGAAACAAATGACAATGGAGACACGACGACCCAAAACCTATGGGACGCAGCAAAAGCAGTTCTAAGGGGGAAGTTTATAGCAATACAATCCCACCTTAAGAAACAGGAAACATTTCGAGTAAACAACCTGACCCTGCACCTAAAGCAATTAGAGAAAGAAGAACAAAAAACCCCCAAAGTTAGCAGAAGGAAAGAAATCATAAAGATCAGATCAGAAATAAATGAAAAAGAAATGAAGGAAACGATAGCAAAGATCAACCAAACTAAAAGCTGGTTCTTTGAGAAGATAAACAAAATTGACAAACCATTAGCCAGACTCATCAGGAAAAGAAGGGAGAAGACTCAAATCAATAGAATTAGAAATGAAAAAGGAGAAGTAACAACTGACACTGCAGAAATACAAAAGATCATGAGAGATTACTATAAGCAACTCTATGCCAATAAAATGGACAACCTGGAAGAAATGGACAAATTCTTAGAAATGCACAACCTACCAAGACTGACTCAGGAAGAAATAGAAAATATGAATAGACCAATCACAAGCACTGAAATTGAAACTGTGATTAAAAATCTTCCATCAAACAAAAGCCCAGGACCAGATGGCTTCACAGGCGAATTCTATCAAACATTTAGAGAAGAGCTAACACCCATCCTTCTCAAACTCTTCCAAACAATATCAGAGGAAGGAACACTCCCAAACTCATTCTACGAGGCCACCATCACCTTGATACCAAAACCAGGCAAGGATGTCACAAAGAAAGAAAACTACAGGCCAATATCACTGATGAACATAGATGCAAAAATCCTCAACAAAATACTAGCAAACAGAATTCAACAGCACATTAAAAGGATCATACACCATGATCAAGTGGGGTTTATTCCAGGAATGCAAGGATTCTTCAATATACGCAAATCAATCAATGTGATACACCATATTAACAAGTTGAAGGAGAAAAACCATATGATCATCTCAATAGATGCAGAGAAAGCTTTCGACAAAATTCATCACCCATTTATGATAAAAACCCTGCAGAAAGTAGGCATAGAGGGAACTTTCCTCAACATAATAAAGGCCATATATGACAAACCCACAGCCAACATTGTCCTCAATGGTGAAAAACTGAAACCATTTCCACTAAGATCAGGAACAAGACAAGGCTGCCCACTCTCACCACTCTTATTCAACCTAGTTTTGGAAGTTTTAGCCACAGCAATCAGAGAAGAAAAGGAAATAAAAGGAATCCAAATTGGAAAAGAAGAAGTAAAGCTGTCACTGTTTGCAGATGACATGATACTATACATAGAGAATCCTAAAGATGCTACCGAAAAACTACTAGAGCTAATCAATGAATTTGGTAAAGTAGCAGGATACAAAATTAATGCACAGAAATCTCTGGCATTCCTGTACACTAATGATGAAAAATCTGAAAATGAAATCAAGAAAACACTCCCATTTACCATTGCAACAAAAAGAATAAAATATCTAGGAATAAACCTACCTAAGGAGACAAAAGACCTGTATGCAGAAAATTATAAGACACTGATGAAAGAAATTAAAGATGATATAAATAGATGGAGAGATATACCATGCTCCTGGATTGGAAGAATCAATATTGTGAAAATGACTCTACTACCCAAAGCAATCTACAGATTCAATGCAATCCCTATCAAACTACCACTGGCATTTTTCACAGAAGTAGAACAAAAAATTTCAAAATTTGTTTGGAAAAACAAAAGACCCCGAATAGCCAAAGCAATCTTGAGAACGAAAAATGGAGCTGGAGGAATCAGGCTGCCTGACTTCAGACTATACTACAAAGCTACAGTAATTAAGACAGTGTGGTACTGGCATAAAAACAGAAAGATAGATCAGTGGATCAGGATAGAAAGCCCAGAGATAAACCCACGCACATATGGCCAACTTATCTTTGATAAAGGAGGCAGGAATGTACAGTGGAGAAAGGACAGCCTCTTCAATAAGTGGTGCTGGGAAAACTGGACAGGGACATGTAAAAGTATGAGATTAGATCATTCCCTAACACCATACACAAAAATAAGCTCAAAATGGATTAAAGACCTAAATGTAAGGCCAGAAACTATCAAACTCTTAGAGGAAAACATAGGTAGAACACTCTATGACATAAATCACAGCAAGATCCTTTTGGACCCACCTCCTAGAGAAATGGAAATAAAAACAAAGATAAACAAATGGGACCTAATGAAACTTCAAAGCTTTTGCACAGCAAAGGAAACCATAAACAAGACCAAAAGACAACCCTCAGAATGGGAGAAAATATTTGCAAATGAAGCAACTGACAAAGGATTAATCTCCAAAATTTATAAACAGCTCATGCAGCTCAATAGCAAAAAAACAAACAACCCAATCCAAAAATGGGCAGAAGACTTAAATAGGCATTTCTCCAAAGAAGATATACAGACTGCCAACAAACACATGAAAGAATGCTCAACATCATTAATCATTAGAGAAATGCAAATCAAAACTACAATGAGATATCATCTCACACCAGTCAGAATGGCCATCATCAAGAAATCTAGAAACAATAAATGCTGGAGAGGGTGTGGAGAAAAGGGAACACTCTTGCACTGCTGGTGGGAATGTGAATTGGTACAGCCACTATGGAGAACAGTATGGAGGTTCCTTAAAAAACTAAAAATAGAACTACCATATGACCCAGCAATCCCACTACTAGGCATATACCCTGAGAAAACCATAATTCAAAAAGAGACATGTACCAAAATGTTCATTGCAGCTCTATTCACAATAGCCCGGAGCTGGAAACAACCTAAGTGTCCATCATCGGATGAATGGATAAAGAAGATGTGGCACATATATACAATGGAATATTACTCAGCCATAAAAAGAAACGAAACTGAGCTATTTGTAATGAGGTGGATAGACCTAGAGTCTGTCATACAGAGTGAAGTAAGTCAGAAAGAGAAAGACAAATACCGTATGCTAACACATATATATGGAATTTAAAAAAAAAAAAAAATGTCATGAAGAACCTAGGGGTAAAACGGGAATAAAGACACAGACCTACTTGAGAATGGACTTGAGGATATGGGGAAGGGGAAGGGTAAGCTGTGACAAAGGGAAAGAGAGGCATGGACATATATACACTACCAAACGTAAGGTAGATAGATAGTGGGAAGCAGCCGCAGAGCACAGGGAGATCAGCTCGGTGCTTTGTGACCGCCTGGAGGGGTGGGATGGGGAGGGTGGGAGGGAGGGAGATGCATGAGGGAGGGGATGTGGGAACAGATGTATATGTATGACTGATTCACTTTGTTATAAAGCAGAAACTAATAAAAAAAAAAATAATAAAAAAAAAAAAACAAAAAAAAAACAATTTGTGTAACCTATGAGTATAGTGTATGATGTCATTTTCTTTTGTTACAGGTGCAACCCAGGGGACCACTTATTGTAAAAGATGTAATTTCTTGCATAGGACCTTGATAACATGTTTTGCCTGCCTTAAAGATAAATACTAGTTATAACAGCTAACACAATAGTAAATTAAAAGAAAAGGGGGGGCTACTTAAAATTTGATTGTAGGTGCCCTATTTTCTAATTTGGCAGCTTTTTTTGATGTTTTTAAGCCGAATGACTAAGTTGTATTTCTCCAAATAAATTCAGATGAGAGCATATTGCCCAAGTCAAATAATGATATCCTAAAGACAAGTTTTTATAGTACTCAACGTATATACATGAATTTGAAGTGCGAAATTAAAAAATAAAATTGGTTTTTCCCCTTCAGAAAAAGAGCTTTGAGTTTCTTTCAAGTTTTTGTATGGTGCAAACAGGAGGAAAATACTTAAATCATGTTTCTCAACAAGGTCCTACTGTATAGCACAGGGAACTATATTCAATATCTTGTGATAAACCATCATGAAAAAGAATGCGTATATATGTATAACTGAATCACTTTGCGATACAGCAGAAATTAACACAACATTGTAAATCAACTGTACTTCAGTAAAATTAAAAAATTAAAATTAAAAAAATTAAAATAAAATCGTGTTTCTGCCTTAACTATGTGGATTTTAATAGGCAGTGGGTATTACTTGACTTTGAAACATCTACTCTTTCATCTGTGAGAGTAAATACGATAGCCATTGTCATATGCTCAAAAATTATTTCATTTCTTTTTAAGGGGTTGGGGGGAAGCGACTTGCTCTTTCATCTGCCCACAGAATGATTGTCCAGGGAAAGATTCGCATCTAATCAAGGGAGTAAAGGGAGCATCTCATTAATTTGAGGAAGCCCAATAGACACAATCTTAATTGTACTGCAAAGAAAATAAAGATAGTGTTACAGAAACAGGAAGAAACTGCTGTGTTCCATAAGCCAATCTGTCACAGAAGCACATTAAGCAACAGGAACTCCTAAGGTACAATAATTATCTTCACAAGTCAGGAACTCCCCAACATGCTCCGCCACTCCTATGGCTTTAGTTGGAATTTTTTCCTTTTTGGAAAAATGACGTTTCTCAGTTGAGTGGTTGTCACTTTAAAGGTGTCCTTATTGGCTTTATTTTCTCTTCCATTTGTAAGTGTGGTGGGATATACTCTACATTCTTCAAGACTTTGTGTCCTTCCTGATTCTTTCCACCGGGACTTTTTCAGCATCTGGTTCACAGCATCTCCCGTTCTCACTGTAATCTCTCTGATACAGATAAAAACAAAAGAACGGAAGCAGTACAGGAAAAGAGCTATCTAAATAGACCTTCAGAACATCTTGATATTGTGCTGAAATAACTTCTGCCGCTGGACCCAGCTCTAGATGCAAGCAGAGGAGTCAGTTACTAAGAGCACGTCTTCTTTTGAGGGTGGATACAGGGTTGGAATGGGCAAGGAGAGCAGAAAGAGCCACACAGACAGTTAGTTGAATGGTGATGGCCCTTGTGGAAAACAAATAGACAGGGAAAGTTACACCTTGTCCAATATGGCAGCCACTGGCCACATGTGTTCGAGTGTTTGCTATATGGTTAGTCCAAAGTGAGACAGGCTGTAACTGTAAACTACACAGAGGATTTATATCAGCAAAAAAGAATGCAAATACCTATTAGTAAATTTATATTGATTACAGTACATGTTTAAATGATGTATCCATTATGTTGTGTTAAAGAAAATATATTCTTAAGATTCATTTATTTCATTTCACTTTTTTAATGTGACTGCTAGAAATTTAAATTGCATATCTGCTCACACTATAATTCTATTGGACTTCACTCTATAGACTGTGTAATTTGGCTTATCCTTACCCATCTTAAAAAAAATACATTTGAGGTGTAGAAAATAGACACATTTCACTGAAAAATTCAATCTTGACTGAGAAGTCCCAAAGGGCAAATGGAAAACAAAGGTTTGATTCAGGATTTTTACGTTCACATCCATTCAGGCTTTTTCTTCCTACCAAGTAGAAACAGCCTCTTAAACACTCTAAGGAAAGTTATTGTTGAAATGGTTTCTCTCATCCTGAATAAAATCAGAAAGATACTACAAATCTTGAGACAAGCTCAACTGTTACAGAATTTCTATCTTACATTTACAGATCCAGAACATTCCAACAACTATCTGAACTTGATGGTGAAGAGACAATCTAAAATGAACCATTAAATATTGAAAATGCCATTTCTAGATCAAGTTATCACTTAACTAAACCCTATTCCCCATGAGGCCATTGCTATTTAATCTTTGGACCATGTGGAAAGATGACAGAATAATAATTCTCAAGGCATTTTAACCCTGCTGGGATAGTTTGAGAAAAGAGCTTTTCTCACTCGGATGTCATATAGAAGGACATCAAGTCACTTTCATTATAATTACTCTGTAATATAGCTTTGGTTCTAATGAATGACATTGGAAATGGTCATCACAGTAATTTGTAGCTATCAAATTTCCGTCAAAGAATAAGACAGACACAGAAGTCTAAAAATCGGAAGGGGAATCATATTTGCTTGATTACGAGTCACAGAAAAATCTGGCATAAAAAGTATAGGGGATTAGGGCAGTGAAACTACTGTATATGATACTATAATGGTAGATACATGTCATCATAAATTTGTTAAAAGCCACGGAATGTACAACACCAAGAGTGAACCCTAATGTAAACTATGGACTCTGGATGATGACGATGTGTCCATGTAGGTTCATCAATTGTAACAAACGTACCATCTGGTGGGGATGGTGATGGTGGGGGAGATTGTGCATGTGTGTGGGGGGTGCATCTGAGAAATCGCTGTGAACCTAAAACTGCTCAATAAAATATTGTCTAGGGGCTTCCCTGGTGGTGCAGTGGTTAAGAATCTGCCTGCCAATGCAGGGGACATGGGTTCGAGCCCTGGTCCAGGGAGATCCCACATTGCCGCGGAGCAACTGAGCCTGTGCGGCACAACTACTGAGCCTGCACTCTAGAGCCCGTGAACCACAACTACTGAAGCCCACACGCCGCAACTACTGAAGCCCACACGCCTAGAGCCCAAGCTCCGCAACAAGAGAAGCCACCACAATAAACTCGCGCACCACAACGAAGAGTAGCCCCCAGCTCACCACAACTAGAGAAAGCCCGTGTGCAGCAATGAAGACCCAACACAGCGAAAAATTAATTAATTGATTGATTAATTTTAAAAAACAGTAACCATTTAAAATAATAATAATGATAACTAAAATATATATACCAAAATTTTTTACTATATAAATGATTATATTATATATGGTATATCTATATACCAAAAAAAAGTTAGGGGCTTAATGTTTTCCTCACATAACCAGAAATCTACAAGTGGTCTCTGCATAGCTGGTGTAACTGCCTTGTGCTGCCGTTAGGGATCCAGCCTCTTTCTATATATCTACTCAAGGACATATAACTGGTAGATCTTCATCCTCATTTTCATTACCTCTGGCTGTGAGACAGCTGCTAAACATCCAGGTATTTCCCTGTTTCTGGGAGGAAGAGCATGAAGCAGTAGTTCCTGTTTCAGAAAAACAAAAGCCTTCCCAGAAACCCTCAGTTTGGTGTCTCACTGGCCAGAACTACGTCACATGACCAGAAACAAGGGCGGGCGAAGAAGTGAGTGTTTTTAGCTGGTCTCATTGCTACTCTAAACAACATCAGGATTCTTTTACTGAGGAAAAGGGGATGCACTTTGGGTGGGTATTAGCAGTCCCTGCCATAGGGGGATCTGGAGAGTTTCTCAAATCAACTTAGACATAATGAAACTCAAACAACTGATAACATTGACCTTTGACAAGTTTGAAAAAGCTGAAGAAGAAAAGCCTACAAACTCTCAAGAAGCTATCACATTTATAAATCTGACTAGAGGCAAATTGGATGGAGAACTGTTTGCTGACTGATCACAAGAAATCAATTTTGTTGACAATGATGTTTTTGTAATAACTGTATTTGCAAAATAATCAGCTGCTCTAATAATAATCAGAATAATATTAAACAAATAGTATTTGACTATAAAATTCATCTAGGATTTCAATGGTGAGGAAAACAATTTGGAAGAGAAAAGACTACAGAGAAAGAATTTATTTGAGTCCTCATTTTCTGTGAATACTGTCTTCCAAATGGTGTCTCTAATTTAACCATCTTCCCCCAAGGAATATATAAATAATCCCTTCCAGTCTGGTGATTAGAAAGGAGTCAGTTGAATCACAGAGAGACCAGAGATATTGTCAGCCTACCAAGAGGAAATGACATCTCCCAGCCAGTCATTCATTTTGGGGGGTTATGAAATGTGTCCTTTGAAATGGGATATGGAGTAGAATGGAATGGGATGGGATAGAACCAAATGGAATAGAATAGAAGAAAACAGAACAGAATAGAAATGCACTGTTGCCAATAAGGGCGGTATTGTTCTAAGAAACTTGTTTTGGTTATATATGCATGTGTGCACTGGGCACAATGTAAAGTGAATTTCTTTCTGTGGCTTGTGCTCAAGAAAGTTTGAAAAGCCACTGTCTTAGCAGTTTCAGAACACCTAAGAGCCACCATCAGCATAGGTCACCAAAAAGAAAATAGAGTCTTAAAAACAGCCCAAGAACCAAAACAAGAAACAAGCCTCAAAAAATTGAAGCCAAATGCAGAGCAGGGCAACCTCCAGACCAGTGGAGCACATAGAAAGCCACAGGAATAGCAATAACGAATGACTATTTGTAAAAAGGGTGGCTTATTTTTATCCTGTCATAATTATCTTAATTCATGGTCCTTTGGAGATGACGTGACACTGGAGAACAAGGGACAAGGGACAAGTGGTAGATAAGAAGAGAACAGACTCTTCTGAAAAGACTTCAGAAAAACAGGAAGACTGATTCAGACCAGCCACTTATGAAAGGTGCCACCCTAGAGGGAAAAGTATCAGCAGTTCAACAAGACAATGCTTGCAAAAGTCACATGTAATTAGCTGTGTTTATATGCCTAAATTAACAGTTACAACCCTGTGTTGTTTTTATTATTTGTAGGTAATTACTTTTGTTGTTTTCTAAAGTCACAAGTTAAAGAACATGGTCAGGAACGTTTAATGAAAATGCCTGATAATGGTAGACACAATTCCAGAATCTGCCATAGGAATGAATGTACAGTCAACAAGGGCTCCATCACCGGCCCTGGTACTGATCACTTTACAAATGGCACCCACACAGGAAGTGGCCCTGGACCAGAACTGTATGTGGTCTGCGTAAGCCATGTGAGTGCTCCAGAAAGGTTAATGATCTGGTGCCCTAAAGCAATCTTCTGTAAACATTTGTTCAGTGTTTATTTCGGTGAGAAACTGAGCACTGTGAAATCTTCTGCCTCCAGACTCACATACCCAATCAGCAAAAGCAAATCTGTACAGTTAAGCAGACCCACACCTGGAAGCCAGTTTAGGCACCATCTAAGTCTTCCAACCAATATCGTACTCCCCCAGAGAGGAGTTCTAGAAAATACAGTTGTCTCCAGCTCAATCATATTTCTAGTGATTAACTTCCTCTGTTAGTTGGGTGCTAAACCCCACCTGCTCCTTGATCTCTCTCTGAACATTTCCACCACCTGAGTAATGGCCCATATTCTGGGTTTTGTTTGAAACAGGACAGTTACTGATGAGGGAAGAAGTGATTCCAACATCTGATCCTCAAAGATCCACAGTAACCCTTCTCACCAGCATCACCAAGGCAAAAGAGGTAGCACCACTATCTCCCCTTTTCACATACTCTGCCCTGCTGGGATTTCTTTTCCTTTTGATGTTTGCTTGACCAAACCTTAGCTGCATAAAAATGTTTAAGAGTTAGAAAGGGCAAACCATGATTTGTAGAAAGTCCTTAGCTGTTACCTTCCTTGAGAAGCTATACTTCCTGAAATAAGATAAAAGCCTCTTTAAAAATCTGGAAAAGTATAAAAATATTTAGGTAAATGCCTAAATGAACTTTAGAAAAAAATCAGTGCTAATGCTAAGAAATATCTTTGTCAAATTCATGGCAATTGAATCAAATTTGTCTACTGTTGTGGACAATTACTCTTTCTGTGTGTTTAGCCATCCAGCCTCCTCCACACCACACGTGCCCCAGCCATTTCTTCAGGGTCCTTCTCCTCCTCTGCTCTGATTTAACTCTGGTCAAGCTGCCAATCAAATACTTTAAGCCCTCACCACAGGAACAGACCAATGACAGTAGGGGTCTATCACTGAGATTGTTTGAACTGAAACCTCTTGAGTCAAAATGTAGATAGATGTGAATTGGAGACTGCTGGTGGCTATCTTCTCGATTATGAGCAGAAAACCTATCTGAAATAGAATAGAATAAGGGCAACTCGGAGTTACAAGGAAAGAAAGAAGAAAGAAAGAAAGAAAAGAAAGAAGGAAAGAAGAAAGAAAGAGAGAGAAAGAAAGAGAAAGAAAGAAACAAGCTGATGACCTTACATGAGTCTCTGAATAAAGTTGTTCCTGAACCCAGACTTCCCACTCTGTGAGCCAATGCATTTCTCTTTTTGTTTGAACTAAGTAATGTAGGGTTTCTGTCACTTACAATCAAATGAGTTCTGATGGCTGCTCCAAGTATATTTCTTCACTCTAAGCTCTATGGTTTACTCTGGCACTTACAGCCAGACTACCTGCCTAACTCCTCTCAGCCAAGATTCAGTCACCATGTTTCCTCCCCTAGAAAGCTTTCCTTGGCCTTCCAAGGAAGACAAGCATAGTCTCCTGTTTTCCCAGATTGCCTCATGCCTGCCTCTTTCACATCCCTTTTCTCTCTCATTGTTGGTCTTTCCCATTAGATCATGAACATGTAGAGTCTAGAGGGCAGGGAACTGGACTCTCCATCCTTACATTGCTATGTCCAAAGCAGTGCCTGGCACATGAGAGGTAAGACAGATGCTCAGTAGAAGTCAGCCAAATAATGTTCGTTACACGAAAGGCAAAGAAACGGTCGTTATAAAACATTCAGAGCCAGAAATAGTTCTCTATAGAATGGCCACTAAATATCTTCTGGTTTAGAATGATAGCTTAAACACAGACATCTCCCTGGTGAACTATACACGTTAGGGACCAGTTTTATGTCCACCTTTGTGGGCTCTGTAGAACAAGCAAATCTCACTTTATAGCTAATTAATTAATTAATGGATTCATTTGTTCAACAAATATATGCTGAGTACTTAAGATGAAACTCCATAAACTCAAAAAGCATATTGTCACTTTATGCCAGCCATTCAAAATCGGGCTCAGTTCAAAGGGAATACTTGTACACTGCTGGTGGGAATGTAAATTGGTTGGTGAAGCCACTGTGAAAACAGTGTGGAGGTTTCTCAAAAAACTAAAAATAGAACTACCATATGACACAGCAATTCCACTCCTGGATATATATCCAGAAAAAAAAAAAAACAGAAACACTAATTTGAAAGGATACATTCACCCCAATGTTCATAGCAGCATTATTTACAATAGCCAAGACATGGAAACAACCTAAGTGTCCATTAACAGATGAATGGATAAAGAAGATGTGCTCTATATATGCAACGGAATACTACTCAGCCATAAAAAAATTAGCAAAATTTTGCCATTTGCAGCAACATAGATGGACTTGGAGGGCATTATGCTCAATGAAATAAGACAGACAAAGAAAGATGAATACTATATGGAATCACCTATATGTGGAATCTAAAAATACAACAAACTAGTGAATATAACATAAAAGAAGCAGACTCACAGATACAGAGAATAAACTAGTGGTTACCAGTGGCGGTGGGGGGAGAGAGGCAACATAGGGGTGAGGGAGTGGGAGGCACAAACTACTGGTGTAAGACAGGCTCAAGAATGTGTTCTACAACACGGGGAATATGGCCAGTATTTTGTAATAGCTGTAAATGGAAAGTAACCTTTAAAACTTGTATAAAAATAAAAAATTCTCTTAAAAAACTTTAAAAAGTGAACATAGAAGGCCAGTAGGAAAAAACAAACAAACAAACAAAATTGGGCTCAGTTCCTAATGCCACTGGATAAAGGAAATTGGGTTTAGAAAATGTGATCTATGCAGACTAGCATTTCTATTCTCTTTCTTTTATGCTTTTAGGTTTTCCAAATCCTTTTAGAATATCCAATACTGTGAAAACTGTACACATGTATATTCTCTAGGGTCTTTGGCATTAACAGAAGCTGCGAAGTAGGCAAATTATGGAAAATAATTTGCATCAGTAAATGCTGACAAAATCGTACGATTTGCAACTTGTGTGATTCACAGTGAGCACTAAGATTTTTAATCCACAAGCACAACTGGCTTTTTTTTTTTTTTTTTATGCTTCCATTTCAAGGCAATAGCAAAAGTCTGAAAACCTTCCTCCTACGCAGGAGAATCATGATCATAGAATTGTAAAAAAATTCTATTTTCCTATGCAAGCAATAACAAGCCTGTGGACCAACAGGTCAAGTTTTGAATGATTTCTCAATAGAGTTTTCATTATCATAATTCTCTTGTCTATATGCCAGCAGTTCTCAAAGTATGGTCTGATAAACTCTGGAGGTCATGAGATCCTTTTCTGGGGGTCAGAGACCCTCCCTTTTCCCACCACACATATATGTGAGGCTACATGGACAGAACTCAGAAGCAGACATGAGAATCCAGCTATTTTCTTGATAGAAATGTGTAAAATTGTAAAATAAGACCACTGTTCTCACTAATTTTGTTTTGTTTTGGAAAATATAATTTTTTCATAGACATATGTTTGGTCAACATGTAATTTAGATGTATTATTTTTTAATGAATTTTAAAATAAACATTTTCTTATTTAAGATTTTTATTAAATAAATAAAATTAATGATTTTTAAAATAAATATTTAAAATCTAAATATTTTTAAATAGTTCAGATAAATATTTAAACTGTCCCATGTTTAACTTCTAATAGAGTAAATATCGCAGATAAAACACATAAACAAAAGCACTTGGGGTCCTTAGTAATTTTGTGGGGGACCCTTAGTAATTTTTAAGAGGGTCAAGGAGTCCTGACACCAAAAATTCTGAGACTTAATGATACATATATTTTAATTAAGTTTTTCAGTATTGCCCCACATATCCTGATGTTTCTTAAGCTTATTTTCTTTCTTCTTCATTTCATCTTTCATCAGTTCACTGAATAGTAAACCTATTTACGAATCTCACTAATGAAGCAGATTAAGTCACAACAAATGAACAATGATTAAAAACCCTCTATGTGTAAAGTATTGTGTAGGTACAAAGAGACCAAGATAGATGTCCCTTATATTAATCCTTTCCTGAATATATTTGGGCTACAGTAAATCTACAGTATGTCATGTTATCACAACAGGACAAGTTAAAACACCGAGTTCTAATTTCGAATAATATTAACACACTTCATGCAGACTTGGCCAGGCAAATGGTTTGTGACTTTATGCTTGCACGTTTGCTTAAAGATAGGAGTGACCAGTTGTCTTAGTTCAAGGGTATTAGGAAGAGCAGAAAGTAACAATGCATAAAACAAACAGGAAATGCAAGAAATAACACTCTGGGAACAAAACTTCATCACTGGGTCTTTAAACCTTGTTGTCAAATGTCTATAGGATTATGTCTCACTCAGGTCTGGTTTAGGGGATTTCAAATAATCCAACTAAAACACAGTCTGTATTTGCTGATTCATTAACATGACTGCAAAAATATTGCATTAAGGTGACTATTGTCCAGAAAGCCTTTGTACCAGTATACCCCACAAGTCTTTTAAATGTACAAAGAGATGGTTGATCTTTTTATAAACAAATTATGGACAATGAGTAAGTTTTAAACAGTTGGTTGTAATTGCCATTTTATTTTACAGTATTAGAGAAGTAAGTTCTGACCATACTTTTTTATGGATTTGTTGTGTATTTCATTTTATTAAAGAAATAGTCTATCAATATTTTCTGGAGACGGCACAGCACTCTAAAATAATTACACTATTTGAAATCATTTCAGATAGTTTGTTTTGAATGGAGCTAAGGAAAACGCAGTAGATTATGACTCGATTTTTCCTGTGAAAATGAATTGATGTTCATTAAATATAACTGTTTAATAAACAAAATTCATTAGGTGATAAATTCTCTAGCATGTGAAATGCAATACTTGGCTTGGTGGTAAGGATTTATTGGTAACTACTTTGTTCATTATCTGAATTTTAATGCCACAATTATTCAGATGAAAAGCCCCTTTTATATCTTCTGGACAAGGTGACTCGTTATTTAAGGCAGTTTTCCATAGAGACAGTGTTCAATCTTGAGAATATGGGAGACAATTGAATTCCCCTCTTCTTCCCCTTCTTTTCCTCATCTTCCTTTTCCTCTTTCTTTGCTCTTTCTTCTCCTTTATATAGTCTCTTCTCCTATATTCACCATTAATAATATTGATGAGTGCTTTTGTCTCATTATAAAACTTACAAGCTCTTCCATGTGCTTACCTGGTTGGAAATTGGTTCCTGTGCCACCTTTACAGTGGGAGGATAAACCCCAAGAGTTCGATTAGGTTTCATCTTGGCCAAAGTTTGGCACATAAGCAAAAAATCTCTTACTATGTCCAAAAAAACGTTCCTTGCAACTTTTTGACCTTAGGGTGCCATCATAAATATCTCACATCATTGATGGCTGATGCCTTGAAAGGCTTTTGGAAAGAGGATGTTCAGCTCTGGGACACCAGCAGAAGGCGGGATTATGTGTGGCTGAGCCAATCAGGACAGCACAGACTTTCCATTGTTCAACAGCTTTGCCTCATGTCTCAAAAGGTTGAGATTTCTCTCTCAGATTTATGAAAGCTCACTGGTGCAATTTCATAGGCAAAAATCAGCAGAGCTCTTTAAACTATTTGAATGGAGGCATGTGAAACCCTGGGATTAAATCTGAAAAAAAAATTAAAAAGTCAATAGGTTGACCCCTCTTCCACTCACTCACTGGCATAATAAACTTATGTAATAAGTGTGGAGCACCGACCAATCCCTAAAGGAAACTTATCTATAGCTTACATCTCCAGCTTACTTTTCTGAAACTTTTTCACTGAAAGGAGAATTGAAGAAATCTCATAAAGTGTTCTGAAAGAAAATTTACTTTAGGGCTCGAACACTCTGGATATAACGTGCCAAAATAGTTTACTTTCCAAATTACTTAAATGAGGGATTCAGTTCTTTGTTTGCTCATGTAGGAGCTTCCCTGCAGTGTTCATTTTTAAAGTCGTCAGAAACATCAACATCATAAGGAAGCTATAAAGAAAAATTAACTCTTGTATCAATCAACCAACATTAAATACGTACTTAAGCATTTACTATGTGTCCTGCGTGCTATTAAACAGAATGGTCTATACAATACGATACACTCAGTTTTGCCGGTAGTTCATTGCTTCTTTGTTAAAATCACTGTTGGGGTTTTTTTAAAACAAGTAAGTCTTTAAATTCAGAATGATTTATTAGTCATAAAATGATAAATATCTTAGAGTTAAAATGGACCTTAAATGCCATGTAGTCCGCACTCTTTCAACAAGGGAAAGTTACCTAATTATTTTCACAGATGATGCTACCATACTTTCATAGATGCCATTTTGCAATTATAAAATCAATTATAACTGACCTATGGAAATAGCTCACAAGTGCGTTTCTACTCAGAGCAGAGTAGACAGTCCTCAAATCCCATATTTTAAAGTTTGTACATAAACTCATTAGCCAGGAAGCACGGATCGAATTACTCATATTGGGATTTTCTTGGCAGCCAGGCTCACCCTCTCCGAGCAGTGTTCCGCCAAAATCTCCAGCTCCCATCCTACCTGGTGCTGTTCCTCAGAAAGACATCATCTTTCTCTATCAGTTGACTAAACAAGAACCCAACTAAAATCAGTTTTCTTAATCAGGTAATTAACTTGGAACATGGAAAAGATAGGTGACTGCATATTTAATTATTATTATAAATGAAGCTAAAGTATGAGTGTGATGTTTATATCACAGAAATAGATGACATAAAGAATATATACTTCTAGGCATTGCTTCAGCATTCATATCACAATATTTTTTTTAATTTTTTGTTTTATTTTTGGCTGAGTTGGGTCTTAGTTGCAGCATGTGGGCTCTTAGTTGCGTTGCATGGGCTTTTCTCTAGTTGCAGTGCACCAGCTCTGTAGTTGTGGCGTGCCAGCTTAGTTGCCCCGTGACATGTGGGATCTTAGCTCCCTGACCAGGGATCAAACCCACGTCCTCTGAATTGGAAGGTGGATTCTTAACCACTGGACCACCAGGGAAGTCCCAACAATAATTTCTTTTACCTGTAGACAGTATTTATTCTAAACACCTCAGTGCTTGGGAAGTCATTAAAAAAAAAAAAAAAAAAGCTAATGACACAGTTTTGTCTCAGTTTGACTAAATTCAGCATAAAAAAGAAAGAGACAATTTTGAAAATAGACTTTCTTTTTTCAATTACATGGTGCCAAAAGACTGAATTCATTGAACTTTTCAATTCGTTATTTAGGTAGCATTTAGGCACATGCTAGTTTCACGTAGAATGTGTAATGCATACTAAAGATTATAATTAATCATTGCAGGCTTGGGATCAAGGCCTTTTTTGCTCATAACTTTTCTTCTGCTTTCCAGGAAGAGCAACTGGAGATTAAAATAGAGCGGAAAAAGATGATAAAGTTGTGTGAGGAGAAGCAGATCAACAGTCTTGGGTAAATTTGATGGCTGAAAATTTTCAGCAAACACAGGGGTCATCCTAAATAATCCTTCCTAAATCATGTGAGGTATTTAATGCTGAACATAACATACTGTGTTTTTTCAAGTTGTGTCTTTGCTCCTGTTTTCCCTCCATGGAATTCCCTTTCCCACCTAGCGAGCACCCTGCTCTCCCTTCAAATGCAACTCAAATATTGCTTCAGAGCATATTCTTATATTCCCCAAGAAAGCATTAATTACAAACTCCTCTGAGCATACCTATTTATTACAGTCCTTACCACATAGCTTCATAACTGTTTGGTACCCTGCCTCCTTCCACGTTATGGTCTCTTATTCACTTTTGTATCCTAATCCCGTGTAAGAAAAATAGCCCCTGAAACCTCTACAACACTGGTTCACAAGGTGGGGTCCCAGGACCAGCAACAGCACCTGATTCATCTGATATTATCTGGGAATTTACTAGAAATGCAAATTTCCAGGCTCTACCCTGAACCTACTAGAATCAGTAATTCTGGTGGGAGATTGGGGAGAGTGAGTGAGGAAGGAACAGCAAAGAGGATTTTGACAAGCCCTCCACATGGTTCAAACGCCCACCAAAATTTGGGCTTCATCTTTGACCAGAAAAATCCCATGGTGAGGACATGCAGCCGATGAAAGGACCCTATACACTTTCCCCTGACTTGAACCTTGTCCTTGGGATTCTATCACTCTGACCCACTGCTATCACACTCATTTTCTTTTGAAACTCGGGCCAGTGGCTAAGGAGGAGGTTGGGTGTTTTCTCATTTCCACTAGTTTAGTTGACACAGGCTATGATTTTCAAAGACTCCTCTAAATTCAAAGAAGAACAAAGGTTTAAAAATGAAGAAAAATAGAAAAGAAAGTACAATGAAAATTGCAGAGCAGCTGATTATCCTGTAGTTAACTTTAACCAAAGGGAAGGACTGTCCTGCTTCACATTCTGTCTGAAAAAAAGCTCAATTGTGATATCCTAGAATACTTTCACGGCAGGATATATGGCAGATTGTGATATTCCCAACACAACCTTATAAAGCAAATCCAACCGGGCAACATGGAAACAGCCCTGAGGCTGCAGAAATCAGGGGGCCTGACTGACCAGCTCAGACGTTGAACAGATTATCAAAATTTTCCAGCCTCTCTTTTTGCTCCCATAAAATGGAGATAATACCTTTTATACACAGTCTCTAAGAGCAAAATAAGATCATCTCTGGAAAGTCACTTTATAAGCTATGAGGCATTAGGTATCATACATATAATGTCTATATATAATATTAGTAACTATATAATTATACCAACAGTAAGCCTTACTTACTGTTAACACATGTCACATGTTAATCATATACCCAAAGATTAATATAATCAATGAAGTTTATAAAAAAGAATGATAAATTTCAATTTCAGATAGATTTTTACTTCTATAATATGTATTGTGTTTTCCTTACTTTAAAATATCTCTTTATTGGAGAAGTTTTGGAAAATATAGAAAAGCAAAAAAAAAAAAAGAAAAGAAAAATCACTTGTGATACTTTAACCAGAAACAGTCAATATTTTCCATTTTTCTATAAATTTTGGTATAAAATTATAATCATATACTAAATACTATACTGTAATCAGCTATGTCCACTCAAAAGCGTATCATGAATCTTTTTTCTGTAGGAAGTATTCTCCCACAAAATTATTTCCACTATTTGGTATGCTTACACCAGAATTTATTTCATCAGTATTTTTGTTAGACATTTAGATTGTTTCTAGGTCTTCACAATTATAAATGTCTATTTTGTATACTTATTCTTTTACCATCTCAGTTTCCTAAGGATAAATTCGTAGAAGCAGAATCGCTAGGTTTGTGTTTATGAACACTTTTAAGACTTTTGAGTCAGTGACAGCCAACTTGCTTTACAGAAAAGTTGTATATATTTACACTCCTGCCAGTAACAAATGAAAATGCTTAATTTCCACCTCCTTGTCAGAATAGTGTTATTATTTCTTTAAGTTGTGTTAATTTTGTAGGGCTACAATGCTATCATATTTTTATTTCAATTTATATTCATTCAATTACTACAGATGTTGAGATAACTAAATGACTGAAGGTATTTTAGAGCTAACACACCTCCAAAGAAGATGATCAAAAGCTTAAAATGGGAAAATCATGTGGGAGAATTGTAATTTTGCTTATGAGAAAGATGCATAGAAAGAATATATATTATCATTAGGATCAGAAAATTTAGATCTTACAACTTCAGATTGTAAATAGTTAAATTTATATTACAGATATGTATATGTAAACAAGAATATAGATTATAAAGATGCAGATAGAGATAGAGATCTGTATCAATCACAGGCGAATTGCTGCAAAAGGGATTTGGTAAAACGCTACCTTTTATTACCTTCATATAAGTCCAAATTCATCCTTAGGATCATGTGCTCTTTTAAAATTTTATTACAGATCATTTTTTGAGGGTTATGCTGACCCTTTGAGAGGTATCTTTTATGCTTGTTTCATAAATACCCTATACGCTAACATCAGAAGAGGAACACTGCTAATATAAGAATTTAATAGTGAACAGTAATTGTAATATTATTGCTTTCAAACTCTCATCATTACAGTGATATCCTTCATTTGCATTATTACAATTTGCTCATTCATTTCCAGGTGGATTACATTTTATATATGTGGCTAAAATCATGAATCCACATAAGTTTCATTGCATTTCTGGAAACATGCACCCCTTACATCTCCTGCTCCCTTCAAACACTGCCAGAGTTTCCTATTCCCACTGCTAACAGGTACTTACTGTTACCTGTGGAAGTTCTACTTCTATGATCCATTGCCCTAGTTGTTAAATAAGAAATTTGTGTCTTCATAAGTGCCATCCAAGTTAACCCTAAGAAAGCTCTTTATTTTCCCTACGTTGAAGAAGATCCACCATTACCATTTTAATGAGTATTTACCAATCCCTTTGTTGTCATTCTCAGTTTTCAAGTATAAAAAACAGAGGTTGACCATATATCCAATAGAAACACTCTCTTGCAACAAGAATGGACTTAGAGATGATCATACTAAGTGAAGTAAGCGAGACAGAGAAAGATAAATACATGATATCACTTATATGTGGAATTTGAAAAAAAAAAAGATACAAATGAACTTATTTATAAAACAGAAATAGACCAACAGACTTAGAAAACAAACTTATGGTTACCTAAGGGGAAGGGGGGAAGGGATAAATCAGGAGGGTGGGATTAACATATACACACTACTATACATAAAATAGGTAATCAAGAAGTACCTACTGTATAGCACAGGGAACTCTACTCAGTATTTTGTAATGACCTATAAGGGAAAAGAATCTGAAAAAGAATATATATAATACGAAACTGAATCACTGTGCTGTACACCTGAAACTAACACAACATTGTAAATCAACTATACTTCAATTTAAAAAAAGAAAAAAAAGGAAATACTCTCTACTTGTAAGTTTTTAAATAGTGTCACAAAAAATTTGTGAAAAACAAGTTTTCTTGAAGTAGATTAGCTACTATACATGGTATAGCAATGGACTAGAAGGTTAGAGTGAGTAAGAAAACTTCGTGGGATTAAGGTTGAGAAAGAAAATCTGAAAAGTAAAAGAGAAAAGACATAAATTTGTTGAGAATCTATTATATGCTAGGTAACATTCCTGGAGCTTTATGTAAATTGACTGATATTTCAATGTTAGTTCTCTAGAGACCATAACATGAATTCTATAATATATACACACACAATGCATACCCAAGGGTTATTTCTCCATAGGAGAATTACATATTTTTTAACCCTCCATTAGTGCAACTGTTGTTTCTAAATTTTTTTTTTTTTTTTTTGCCGTACGCGGGCCTCTCACTGTTGCGGCCTCTCCCGTTGAGGAGCACAGGCTCCAGACGCGCAGGCTCAGCAGCCATGGCTCACGGGCCCAGCCGCTGCGTGGCATGTGGGATCTTCCCGGACCGGGGCACGAACCCGTGTCCCCTGCATCAGCAGGCGGACTCTCAACCACTGCGTCACCAGGGAAACCCTGTTTCTAAATTTTTATACTATAAACTTGTAAGAATATATTTTTAAGTATTTTTCTTTTTAATTACATCTTAGAAAGTTAAGACATCTCGTTTGGTCCAGGGGGCCATGACGATTAGCATCACCCAAGTTGCAGAGACAGGGACTGTTTCCCAGATGGATATACAATCCACATACAGAAATAAGGGGTTTCTAGCTCTTCTGCATTTCTAATCCTCCACTTCATGGCTTGACATCATAGGGACAACTCATCTCTTCCCTCATGGCCAACAGGGAATAGCTCAGAGCTTCCATCTTCTCCTGGAACTACCATCTCCATCCTCCCTTTAAAAGGAGAGTCCTTTCTCATGACTTAGTTTGCTACTTCCTTCTCTCCACCCAGCTACAAGCCTCTCACTCCTCCTTACCTTCAGGTACTTTTATGTTCTCCTTTTCTTCTTGTCTTCAACTCTTTTCTTCCTGATATAGTTTGAAAGTCAAAAGGACCGGAAAGTGCCCTTGCTAACGTAACCCTTTTCCTTCAACTAAACTTCAGAAATGAGATGAGCAAAATGAGCACCCTGCAAGAGTGCATTCACTTAGTTGACCTCTCTCTTTAATCAAAGTGTGACCCCCTCTTACCTCTGGCTCCACTCTTCAGAGCCAGAAGGCAGGGGACTTGAAAACAAATTCACATTTAAGAGCCAATTAAAGTCATTCCTTGGAGCCAAGTAGCTTCAACTCTGAAGAACACCATGTGAATTTAAATAATTCACTCAATAAAGGAGGTTTCTACAGGTTTTAGAAAAGTGTTTTATTTTATCTCTAATTTGCAGTGAACTAAAGGTCAGTATTACAGCAAGGACACAGGAAAAGAAACTAGGTTGGAAAAGATCTGCTCTATAAAGATTATGACTCATATTATTTTTAATACTGGATATATGGTAGATTGTAATAACAGTAAGACCATCTCCTCCAAATAGATTTGAAGTATAGAATTATCTGAAATCCTGATCCTACTAATACAAGCTCGGTATACAAGTTTCTTTGATGCTACATGACAGTATTTTAAGCATCTTTTTTAATTTATTAAAATGTTCTTAGATTAGTCTTTTCGGGCCCTTGGAGCTCCATTATGGTTGGATTCATAAGGTGATACAGGCACAAACAAAGTACATTTAAGGACGTGGCTTGTCAAATCACATCAACTAATAGGTGGGTCTGTTAGCTGATGAATTTGCATGAGAACATTATTGCTCAACACCTATGCTTGAATCTTCCTTCAGTCAGGTTTGGCTTTCATTGGATTGTATCTTGTAGAAGAGGTCTATCAACTCTCAACACTTGGAGCTACTAAAAGGCTGTTATGATTAAGTGATTCTGATTGAGATTTAACTACTAGAAGAGACTCCCTAAGGATCATCTACAATATCCACTGGCCGTTCACTGTTCTGGAGGAAGGGCTTTATCTCGGTTGTGTCCTGGTTTAATTCTGCTCTCAGGAAGTAGAAGCCTTCTACAAGATAACCAGTTCTTTGTGTACTAAGTCTGCTGCCCTAAGTAAAAGGCCCTGGCTACACACTAGAGAAGTACCTAGGAGTGTACTCAGCCCCAAAGGATGTGTTACATTTAGTAGTCTTACTTCCTGAGTTCAGGATGTGCCAGGACTCTTACGGGTTTTGGTCCGTGAACATGGTTGCTGACAATTACATAGCAAAGTAGTGACACCTATAATGTTTTGCTGGCTAGTCCGAATTCTAGAAGTTTAGAAATGGAAAGAATTCCATATATTGTCTAGACTGATTCTCTCATTTCCAGATGAGAAACCTACGTACAAAGACTCAGACTAACTGTGTTTCACACAGTAAATTAGGGAAATCAACCCTTAAGTCTGCATTAAGAAAGTGAACTTTTACAAGGTATATGATATAGAAAATGCCCTTCCCCACTGTAACCCTGTTAGAGAAATGCATTTTGTAATTATGGTGAAAATCAGAAAATTAACATTAAAAACAAAAAAACTAGAGTAGACGACCCTGCAATGGACTTTTACTCCTCTCCCCCCTTATTTCTTACTGAAACCTAATTAATTATTAAAACATTTATTATGAAAATGTTTAAATGTGTACAAAAATGAGAGAAATTAATAAAATGAACCCCATATACATAGCCTGGGTCATCACTTACCAATCCATGACCAGTCTTGTTGAACCTAAACTCACCTCTTCCACCTCACTTTTTTGAAGTAGATATCACACATTATGTCATTTCATCTGTAAACATTTCAGAGTGTCTCTCCAAAAGATAAGGACTCTTTTTTTTTAAGCATAACCACAATACCATTATCACTCATAAAAATTTAACAATTCCTTAATATAAATAGATTCATAAAAATTCCATAACTTATCCTTTGCTTTAGAACTAGTCCATGCTACTACAATTTGATATAGTTTCATTACTTTATTCATTGAACAAATACTTACTGAACATTTATATAAATATCCACCAATATTTTGTTTGTAGGGAGGGCTGAAGGGGAAGCCCAGATTCTCACTTTTTGAGAGGCAGTAAAGAATCGAAGAAGGAGAAAGAATTCTGGAACCAGAGTTGGGTCTAAAGCTGGGGGTGTTTTTTCCTCATTGAATGTGCTAAATTCTTAATCTCTAAAAGGCTCAGTTCTATTATCTGAAAAGTGGGGATACTGTTAACTATCCAAAAGAGTTACTAGGAGGGCTAAATGAGATTAGATGCATAAAGTTACAGGGCCTGGGGCAAGTCAGCACTCAAAAATAGCCGTTTATCATAAGCTACAAGTGTATATTGTACAACACAGGGAGTATAGCCAATATTTTATAATAACTATAAATGGAGTATAGTCTTTAAAAATTGTGAATCACTATATGGTACCCATGTAACTTATGTATTATTTTATATCAGCTATACTTCAATTTTTAAAAATAGCTGTTGATCTCTCATATTTGTTTATAATGTATAAATACTTAGTTACTAATATTTGTATGACCAAACAGATGTATCAGCTTTAACTAATGGGATACGTAAGCTTAGGTTAAGACTCATTATTCTCTTTCTGAGATGTACAAACAATGCTTTAAGAAAAAAAAAACTCACAGACATATAAAACAAACTTATGGTTACCAAAGGGGAAAGCGGGTTGTGGGGAGGATTAATTAGGAACCTGGGATTAACAGATACACACAACTATATATAAAATAGATAAACAACAAAGACCTACTGTACAGGTCACAGAACAATACTCAATATCTTGTAATAAACTATAATGGAAAAGAATCTGAAAAAGAATGTATATATATGTGTGTGTCTGTGTGTATATATATATATATATATATATATATACACATATATATATAATTGAATCACTTTGCTGTACACCTGAAACTAGCACAACATTGTCAATCAACTCTACTTCAATTTTTAAAAAAAGAGGTCTATTTCTCACTCATAAAAACTGAAAGCTGAAGTGTCAATGGCTGACAATTCCTAAGAACCATCAGAGATTTGTGAAGCTTTGTCAGTTTGACAAATAATACTTGATGAATTAATGAGTGAATAAATAAATGAGGAAAATTGGACATTCTCCTTGCTTTCCTCAATATCTTTAAGAAACAGAAAGATTCTTACCCACCTGGAACACCTAAGTGTAAGAATACCAGAAGGATTAGATAACTCTTCCTTTTCAGCTTTTGACTAAGCACCCTTCCAGTACAGGCTCCTATTTTTAAGGGGGAAAGCTTCCATCCGAAGGAAGTCTGGAAGGTAAGTGATTGTTCCGTGATTAAACACTAGAACATTGTCCAATCGGCTGTTGCCTTTGATGCAGAAGAAATTCTAGTTCATAATTCAGCATTCAGGTAGCACTAATTGTTAATAAACCCTTTGACATTTACTGTTCAGCCTTTTTATTAGATTTTTCTCACTACACCCCTCTGAGGTAAACCACTGTGATTATCCTCACTTTATAGGTGAAGCAACTGAGGCACAGAAAGTTGGCAGAATTTGTTTCGGGTTAGGAGGTGAGTCATGGGGAAGAAGGGCCTGGAACCCATGAGTCTCAGCAGACCCTGCTAAGCTAAGCACCAAGACACACAGCTCTCAGCCCTGTCGTCTGTGACCATCTCTGGGCAGACCTCTCTTACTAGCTTTGAGGTCTTGAATCGTACTCATCTTTGAAGCACCATTGCTGACACATTAGGCACACAGTAAGTGCTTAATGGATGTGAGTGAAATGTTGGTTGAACAATTGAGACTTAGTGCCAGTTTAGTTGCAAAGCCCTGATTCTGCCCCAAAGTCATACACGGCAAATGATCTGCTGGTTATCTTAATGAGAGTCCAGATTCATGCCCCTCATTCATCCCTACTCACCCTCAGCCCCTTCCAAACTGGCTTCCATCCTCATTCCTCCCCTGAAATGTCTCTCAGTGGTTTCCAACGTGGATCTCACGTTACAAAATCCCTTGGACCTAGATGTCCATTGACAGAGGAATGGATAAAGAAGATGTGGTACATATATACAATGGAATATTACTCAGCTATCAAAAAGAATGAAATAATGCCATTTGCAGCAACATGGATGGACCTAGAGATTATCATACTAAGTGAAGTAAGTCAGACGGAGACAAATATCATGTGATATCATTTATATGTGGAATCTAAAAAAATGATGCAAATGAACTTATTTACAAAACAGAAAGAGACTCATAGACACAGAAAACAAACTTATGGTTACCAAAGGGGAAAGAGAGGGGGAGGGATAAATTAGGAGTTTGGGATTACCATATACACACTACTGTATATAAAATAGATAACCAACAAGGACCTACTGTATAGCACAGGGAACTCTGCTCAATACTCCGTAATAACCTGTACGGGAAAAGGATCTGAAAAAGAATGGATATATGTGTATGTATAAATGAATCACTTTGCTGTACACCTGAAACTAACACAACGTTGCAAATCAACTATACTCTAATATAAAATAAAATTTTATAATAACAATAATAATAAATCCCTTGGCTATGGTTTAATCTTCATCTTGTCCCTCAGCTACTCTATCCGCTCCTGCTCTGTCTTCTCTGTGCTGGCATCTTGTCACCGTCCCTGGTCAGCTTATCCCACTCTACCGGGTGATTAAAGGGTAGAGATTCTGGAAGGTTCACCTGAAGGCTCTTTTCTCATCCTCAGCTCTTTTCCTAAGCCAGCAGGGTGTTTACCCAGCTGAGTTATCAATAGATCAGTGACTCCCCGGATTCCGTCCCCAACCCAGACCCCTTCTCTAAGTTCTAGACCCATACATCAAACTGCTTTTTACGCCCCTCAACTTCAACGTTTCCAAGATTCATCACCTCCCCACACAAAAAAATGCCAAGTTATCCTCCCCAGACTCGGTTTTCTTCCCTCTCTCAGTGAAGAGCAAAACACTCTGTCTAGTTGCTAAAGCTGGAAACCTAGAGGCCGTGTTCAATCCCTCTCTCCCCTTCCACCCATTTGGAATCTTTCACTGAGCATCATTTGTGTTCTTTTGCTCTGCCCTGGATTCTCTTGCAAACATATGGGCCTCTTGATACAGCAGATCCACAGAGGGTTTGCACATGAACCACTGGACATCTTGTGTTTTAAGAGCACAGGAAACTAATCAAGATACGATGCTATCTATCATCCATTCATTTGACGAATACTTATGAAGTGCCTATTATGTCCCAGCATTGACTGGAAATCGTGCCTGACTTCTAGACAAAAGGCCGGCCTTGAAGTCTGGCTTTATTACTTAATAGTTGTGCAGCCCCTCTTTGTTTTAATTTCTTTGCTTGTAAAAGGGCAATAATAATAAAACTGACCCCTTGAGTTATCCTAGATATGAAAAGCTAAGTTAAACACAGCCCCCTTGAAGGAGGTCACCCAAACCTCATGGTGATACCTGACTCAAACCCAGACTTAACGAATAAGCTTCTCAATATTTGCCCCACCAGAGCCAATCATCGCTATTGTTATTGTGGCTGTAAAATTAGAATATATGAAGCACAAGGAATGAGGTGCTAGATAGAAAAGATGATGGTGATGGAGACTCAGAGAATCATAGAGCTGCAAGGAGTTGTAGAAGTGACCTGGTCCAAGGTCCTCACCATTTTTGTAGGGGGATAGCACAGGCTTTGGAGACAAAGAGTCTTGTGTTCACATCTCAGCTGTGACACTTGCTAATTGTATCACTTTGCATAAATGATAACCCCGTTTAGCCTCATTATCTCATTTCTAGAAAGGGAATATAATGATTCCAACACAATTATTGTACAGATTAAGTAAAATAGGGCATGAAAGTGACTTGGAATGTAGTATGCTTTTAACGAATGATTATTACCTTTATTATTTATCTTTATTGCTTTATTATTCCCTTTCTCTTTCTATTATCTGAGATCTTCTTTTCCAGTTTTATTGAGATATAATTGTCTATAAGATTGTATTGGTTTAAGGTGTCCAATGTGACGATTTCATGTATGTATATATTATGAAATGGTCACCACAATAAGTCTAGTTAACATCCATCATACACAGAGTTACAGTTTTTTTTCTTGTGATGAGAACTTTTAAGATCTACTCTTTTAGAAACTTTCAAATATACAATATAGTTTTGTTCACTGTTGTCATCATGTGGTACATTCCATCTCTAGGATTTATCTATCTTATAACTGGAAGTTGAGATCTTTTCATGGCTGGAGTGAGGTCCATGGTAGCCAAAAAAAGAAGGATTGGAATTAGGATTAAAGATTCTGTTTGGACTATAAAGAAGATGCCAAATTACATTTCATTCCCCTTTCTGCTGGAAATTCTGACACATCCAGGGGAAGGAAAGGGACAAGAAATGGCATAAAACTGACATAACTCTTCTGGAAGAATGTGTTCTACTAGAAATAGGGCCTACTTTACGAGGTGAGGACCCCTAATCTAAGTCAGGGAAGAAACCACAGCCAAGAAAAGCTGTGCTCTCTGGGTCAGGCAGCTGGGTGCTGGTGGAGCTGGAATTCACATGCCCATCTTTTCACTGTATCCAGCTTTGTATAATCCAGTCTTTCATTCCAGAATCAGTATTGGGCACCATCTCTGTGCCTAGAATTATGATCCTGGGGCAATGCAAAACTGTACTTATCAAAAACAGGCAATGGCAAAAACATAGTAATAAAGAAGTGGGCGATGGCAAACGGTGGTCCTAATCAAAACTATCCTGATCTAGAAACCCCACACGAACATCAGCAGGACCACTTGTCTTTGCTTATTATTCACTTTGTTTTTTACACCAATCAGGAAAGGTGCAGATGGGGGGCCAGTGATGAGAAGTTGGTGACAGAAATCTCAGCCGGCCACCTTTGACTTCCTGCTCTGCCGTCTACCAAGCTTCAGAGAGGGACTTTCCTAGGTGGCATGTAACCTACATTTTTCAAACAATTAGGTTCTTTTCAAACTGAAACCTATAAGAACAGGAACAAAAAAAATTGAACACAATTCACCTAAAGCAGCATCTACTTTATTAAAAAGTGTGCAAATGTGAAAACTTTTGAGTAAGTTTGAGTGCTGTCCTACTTGATCTCATGTACAATTATGCTGCCTGAGACATGTTGGAGGCTACACAGCAAAACACCACATCTTAATGAGTAATAAAGGTTACATAACAGTCGAGATAAGCAACACCACCCACAGATTTCATGTAAATGCTAATGTTGAATTCTTGGCCACAAGGTGAAAGAAAAGGGAAGGGATCCCACACAAAATATTACTCCCAACTTCAAAATATTCCTCCCAATCATTACATAAAACTGCGATCGATATTCACGGGTGTTTATTCAGTTTTTTTTTTTCTAATTATTAGTTCTTTGTTTTAAAGGCCAATGTTTTTTTCATTCACAAAGCAGAGTGCTTGACAAGAACCCTCATGAAAGCCCTGACTGAATGGGCACACAAGCAATGGTCCATGGGCCGATGGAGTAGTCTGGATGGGAAACTCCCATAATCTTCAGTTCCTGTTCAGTTCCATTTCACATGGAAAGTTCTTCCAACTTCTAACTTGAATCCTCCTTGCCCACATATAAATGAGACATCTCACCTGGAGAGTAAGTGGGCTTTGGAAGCATTTACTTCCTATAGCAAAGTTCCCCAAATTGTCCTCCCCAGAACACTAGTTCCTTAAGATAATAAAAATGACACTAAAAAATAATGATTATTATTATTGGGAGAGGGATGAATTCTGTAATTAAACAAGTTTAGTAAAAACTATATACCATATCCCCACCTTAAAAGCTCAAAATGCTTTCTTAGCATATTTAAAACTTTAAGAAGTCCAGTAGTAATGATGCCTGTTTCGTTTTTAAGCAGAGTCTATTCCCCCTGCCCAAACATTTGTTATTAGTTCTTAAAATTTTTCTGGGAGTGGAGATATCTTCAAGATGGCAGAGGAGTAAGATGTGGATATCACCTTCCTCCCCACAAATACATCAAAAATACATCTACGTGTGGAACAGCTCCTACAGAACACCTACTGAATGCTGTCAGAAGACCTCAGACTTCCCAAAAGGCAAGAAACTCCACATGTACCTGACCGGGTGGCTGACAGAGTCTTGATGCTACAGCGGGGTGTCAGGCCTCAGCCTCTGAGGTGGGAGAGCCAAGTTCAGGACATTGGTGCACCAGAGACCTCCCAGCCCCATGTAATATCAAACGGCAGAAACTCTCTCAGAGATCTCCATCTCAACACTAAGACCCAGCTCCACTCAACGACCAGCAAGCTACAGTGCTGGACACTTTATTCCAAACAACTCGCAAGACAGGAACACAACCCAACCCATTAGCAGAGAGGCTGCCTAAAATCATAATACGTTCACAGACACACAAAAACACACCACTGAATGTGGTCCTGCCCACCAGAAAGACAAGATCCAGCCTCATCCACCAGAACAAAGGCACCAGTCCCCTCCACCAGGAAGCCTACACAACCCACTGAACCAACCTTACCCTCTGGGGGCAGACACCAAAAACAACTGGAACTACGAACGTGCAGCCTGCAGAAAGGAGACCCCAAACACAGTAAGTTATGCAAAATGAGAAGACAGAGAAATACACAGCAGATGAAGGAGCAAGGTAAAAACCCACGAGACCAAACAAATGAAGAGGAAATAGGCAGTCTACCTGAAAAAGAATTCAGAGTAATGATAGTAAAGATGATCCAGTATCTTGGAAATAGAATGGAGAAAATACAAGAAATGTTTAACAAGGACCTAGAAGAACAAACGAGCAAACAAACAATGATGAACAATACAATAAATGAAATTTAAAATTCTCTAGAAGAAATCAATAGCAGAAGAACTGAGACAGAAGAATGCATAAGTGACCTGGAAGATAAAATGGTGGAAACAACTACTGCAGAGCAGAATAGAGAAAAAAGAATGAAAAGAATTGAGGACAGCCTCATAGACCTCTGGAACAACATTAAATGCACCACCATTCGAATTATAGGGGTCCCAGAAGAAGAAGAGAGAAAGAAAGGGACTGAGAAAATATTTGAAGAGATTATAGTTGAAAACTTCCCTAATATGGAAAAGGAAATAGTCAATCAAGTCCAGGAAGCATAGAGAGTCCCATACAGGATAAATCCAAGGAGAAACACGCCAAGACACATATTAATCAAACTATCAAAAATTAAATACAAAGAACAAATATTAAAAGCAGCAAGGGAAAAACAACAAGTAACACATAAGGGAATCCCCATAAGGTTAACAGCTGATTCTTCAGCAGAAACTCTGCAAGCCAGAAGAGAGTGGCAGGACATATTTAAAGCAATGAAAAAGAAAAAACTACAACCAAGATTACTCTACCCAGCAAGGATCTCATTCAGATTCGAAGGAGAAATTAAAACCTTTCCAGCCAAGCAAAAGCTAAGAGGATTCAGCACCACCAAACAAGCTTTACAACAAATGCTAAAGGAACTTCTCTAGACAGGAAACACAAGAGAAGGAAAAGACCTACAAATACAAACCCAAAACAATTAAGAAAATGGTAATAGGAACATACATATCGATAATAACCTTAAATGTAAATGGATTAACTGCTCCAACCAAAAGACATAGACTGGCTGAATGGATACAAAAACAAGACCCATATATATGCTGTCTACAAGAGACCCACTTCAGACATAGGGACACATACAGACTGATAGAGAGGGGATGGACAAAGGTATTCCATGCAAATGGAAATCAAAAGAAAGCTGGAGTAACAATTCTCATATCAGACAAAATAGATTTTAAAACAAAGACTATTACAAGAGACAAAGAAGGACATTACATAATGATCAAGGATCAATCCAAGAAGAACATATAACAATTGTAAGTATTTATGCACTCAACATAGGAGCACCTCAATACTTAAGGCAAATGCTAACAGCCATAAAAGGGGAAATCGACAGTAACACAATCATAGTAGGGGACTTTAACACCCCACTTTCACCAATGGACAGATCATCCAAAATGAAAATAAATAAGGAAATGCAAGCTTTAAATGATACATTAAACAAGATGGACTTAATTGATATATATAGGACATTCTATCCAAAAACAACAGAATACATTTTCTTCTCAAGTGCTCATGGAACATTCTCCAGGATAGATCATATCTTGGGTCACAAATCAAGCCTTAGTAAATTTAAGAAAACTGAATTCGTATCAAGTGTCTTTTCTGACCACAACACTATGAGACTAGATATCAATTACAGGAAAAAAATCTGTGAAAAATACAAATACATAGAGGCTAAACAATAAGCTACTAAATAATCAAGAGATCACTGAAGAACTCAAAGAGGAAATCAAAAAATACCTAGAAACAAATGACAATGAAAACACGATGACCCAAAACCTATGGAATGCAGCAAAAGCAGTTGTAAGAGGGAAGCTTATGGCAATACAATACTACCTCAAGAAACAAGAAACATCTCAAATAAACAACCTAACCTTATGCCTAAAGAAATTAGAGAAAGAAGAACAAAAAAATACCCAAAGTTAGCAGAAGGAAAGAAATCATAAAGATCAGGTCAGAAATAAATGAAAAAAAAATTGAAGGAAACAATAGCAAAGATCAATAAAACTAAAAGCTGGTTCTTTGAGAAGATAAAAAAAAATTGATAACCCACTAGCCAGGATCATCAAGAAAAAAGGGAGAAGACTCAAATCAACAGAATTAGAAATGAAAAAGGAGAAGTAACAACTGACACTGCAGAAATACAAAAGATCATGAGAGATTACTACAGGCAACTCTATGCCAATAAACTGGACAACCTGGAAGAAATGGACAAATTCTTAGAAAAGCACAACCTCCTGAGACTGAAGCAGGAAGAAACAGAAAACATAAACAGACCAATCACAAGCACTGAAATTGAAACTGTGATTAAAAATCTTCCAACAAACAAAAGCCCAGGACCAGATGGCTTCACAGGTGAATTCTATCAAACATTTAGAGAAGAGCTAACACCTATCCTTCTCAAACTCTTCCAAACTATAGCAGAGGGAGGAACACTCCCAAACTCATTCTACAAGGCCACCATCACCCTGATACCAAAACCAGACAAAGAAGTCACAAAAAAAACCCACTACAGACCAATATCACTGATGAACATAGATGCAAAAATCCTCAACAAAATACTAGCAAACAGAATCCAGCAGCACATTAAGGGGATCATACACCATGATCAAGTGGGTTTATCCCAGGAATGGCAGGATTCTTCAATATATGCAAATCAATCAATGTGATACAACATATTAACAAATTGAAGGAGAAAAACCATATGATCCTCTCAATAGGTGCAGAAAAAGTTTTCAACAAAATTCAACACCCATTTATGAAGAAAACCTCCAGAAAGTAGGCATAGAGGGAACCTACCTCAACATAATAAAGGGCATAAATGACAAATCCACAGCCAACATCGTTCTCAAGGGAGAAAAACTGAAACCATTTCCTCTAAGATCAGGAACAAGACAAGATTGCCCACACTTACCACTATTCAACGTAGTTTTGGAAGTTTTAGCCACAGAAATCAGAGAAGAAAAAGGAATAAAAATAAGAAAAGAGAAGTAAAACTGTCACTGTTTGAAGATGACATGATACTAGATGCAGAGAATCCCAAAGATGCTACCAGAAAACTATTAGAGCTAATCAATGAATTTGGTAAAGTAGCAGGATATACAATTAATGCACAGAAATCTCTTGCATTCCCATACACTAATGATGAAAAATCTGAACAAGAAAGTAAGGAAACACTGCCATTTACCATTGGAACAAAAAGAATAAAATACCTAGAAATAAACCTACCTAAGGAGACAAAAGACCTGTATGCAGAAAAACATAAGACACTGATGAAAGAAATTAAAGATGATACAAACAGATGGAGAGATATACCATGTTCTTGGATTGGAAGAATCAACATTGTGAAAATGACTATACTACCCAAAGCAATCTACAGATTCAATGCAATCCCTATCAAACTACCAATGGCATTTTTCACAGAACTAGAACAAAAAATTGTGCAATTTGTGTGGAAACACAAAAGACCCTGAATAGCCAAAGCAATCTTGAGAAAGAAAAACAGAGCTGGAGGAATCAGGCTCCCTGACTTCAGATTATACTACAAAGCTACAGTAATCAAGACAGTATGGTACTGGCACAAAAACAGAAATATACATCGGTGGAACAGGATAGAAAGCCGAGAGATAAACCCATGCACATATGGTCATTTTATTTTTGATAAAGGAGGCAAGAGTATACAGTGGAGAAAAGACAGCCTCTTCAATAAGTAGTGCTGGGAAAACTGGACAGCTACATGTAAAAGAATGAAATTAGAACACTCCCTAACACCATACACAAAAATTAACTCAAAATGGATTAAAGACCTAAATGTAAGGCCAGACACTATAAAACTCTCAGAGGAAAACATAAGCAGAACACTCTATGACATAAATCACAGCAAGATCCTGTATGACCCACCTCCTAGAGAAATGGAAATAAAAACAAAAATAAACAAGTGGGACCTAATGAAACTTAAAAGCTTTTGCACAGCACAGGAAACCATAAACAAGACGAAAAGACAACCCTCAGAATGGGAGAAAATATTTGCAAGTGAAGCAACTGACAAACGATTAATCTCCAAAATATACAAGCAGCTCATGCAGCTCAATATCAAAAAAGCAAACAACCCAATCCAAAAATGGGCAGAAGACCTAAACAGACATTTCTCCAGAGAAGATATACAGATTGTCAACAAACACATGGAAGAATGCTCAGCATCACTAATAATTAGAGAAATGCAAATCAAAACTACAATGAGGTATCACCTCACACCAGTCAGAATGGCCATCGTCAAAATATCTACAAATAGTAAATGCTGGAGAGGGTGTGGAGAAAAGGGAACCATCTTGAACTGTTGGTAGGAATGTAAATTGATACAGCCACTATGGAGAACAGTATGGAGGTTCCTTAAAAAACTAAAAATAGAACTATCATATGACCCAGCAATCCCACTACTGCGCATATACCCTGAGAAAACAATAATTCGAAAAGAGTCATGTACCACAATGTTCATTGCAGCTCTATTTACAGTAGCCAGGACATGGAAGCAACCTAAGGGTCCATTGACAGATGAATGGATAAAGAAGATGTGGCACATATATACAATGGGATATTACTCAGCTGTAAAAGGAAAGAAAACTGAGTTATTTGTAGTGAGGTGGATGGACCTAGAGACTGTCATAGTGAGTGAAGTAAGTCAGAAAGAGAAAAACAAATACCGTATGCTGACACATATATATGGAATCTAAAGGAAAAAAATGGTTCTGAAGAACCTAGGGGCAGGACAGGAATAAAGACGTAGAGAATGGACTTTAGGACAAGGAGGGGGGAAGAGTAAGCTGGGACAAAGTGAGAGAGTGGCATAGATGTATATACACTACCAAATGTAAAATAGATAGCTAGTGGGAAGCTGCCGCATAGCACAGGGAGATCAGCTTGGTGCTTTGTGACCACCTAGAGGGGTGGGATAGGGAGGGTGGGAGGGAGACGCAAGAGGGAGGAGATATGGGAACATATGTATATGTATAGCTGATTCACTTTGTTATAAAGCAGAAACTAACACACCGTTGTGAAGCAATTATACTCCAATAAAGATGTTTAGTAAATAAATAAATAAAATACAGGGGGGGGGAAAGAATTCTTTTTCTGGGAAAGGCACAGTAGGAGATTCTGCTTGAGATCACCAGTCCAACGTCTTCGTGTTATACCTGAGGAATCTAGAAAGACACGAACTTGCAAAAGTTTTGAATAGGTGAGGGGAGGGAGAATCGGATGAAGGGGGTCAAAAGGTACAAACTTCCAGTTATAAGATTAATAAGGTCTAGGAATGTGATGCACAACATGATAAATACAATTAACACTGCTGTCTGTTAAGAGAGTAAATCCTGAGTTCTCATCACAAAAAAGATTTTTTGTCTTTCAACTTAATTCTGTACCTACATGAGATGATGGATGTTCACTAAACTGATTGTGGTAATGATTTCATGACGTATGTAAGTCAAATCATTATGCTGTACATCTTAAATTTATACAGTGCTGTATGTTAATTAGATCTCAATAAAACTGGAAAAAAAAAGTTTTAAATGAGAACATTATAAGCCCTGCCCCAAGCAAAGTATACCAACATTGTCTTATTCTTTGTAAATTGCAAATCAGTTCCTTTTTGCAGAAAGAATCCTCTCCTTCCATGGACCCATTCCTAAAATATAGGCGCTGCTTAAAAATAGCTTGCCTGTGTTGGATGCACATGTTTCCAGGCTACATTCGGGTCCATCTCAACACGTGCAGTTTGATCCAGGGGTGCCTGGTTGACTGAACTTATACATAATTCTACCATTTAAATGCCCTGGGGAGGAGGGGGATGCATTGGCATATAGTCATACCAGAGCTAAAAGAAGTTTAGAGATGTGTCATCTGGTCTTTTCTTTCTGCAGCCATAAGGGAACTGTGGCCTAAAGAAGGAAAATGGCATCATCCCTAAGGGACAGTTCAATAGTAGCAAAGCCAGAATTTCACCTAAGTCTCTCCTGGCTGCCTCTCATCCCTCCATCCCTACACTTACCTTCCCTGGGTTTATGCAAGCCTTCTCCCTGACCTTCAAACTAGAAAACTGGGCTCAGCGGCAGAAGCCCTTGCTTACCAAAGAGTACGCAGAAACCAACTTATTGTGCGTGCTGGGTTGCTTTATTCTAAGTGCAAAGGTGAAAAGATTTCCACTCTTAACAGTTCCAGGAGAGTCCCTGAGAACGTGGAGGAACACTTGTTTCTTCACCTGTGTCCCAGCTCTGTCTTCTCTTCGACCTGGACCCAACGGGCTCCAGGGGGTCTCTCCTAGCATGTGCAGAAGATTAAGAACTTGGCTGAAGAGGAAAAGGAAATCATGAAAAGGAAAATATAATTAATCAGGGTAAGCTATAAAGACTTCCAATCTAAATGTCCTAAGAGCTCCAACTCTCTCTCTCTCTCTCTCTCTATGGCAGCAAAATTTAGAGTTGAAACCTGAAGGTTTTTTTCACTTGGATTTTTATTTTATATCTATTACTTGATAAGGAAGCTCCTTCTGTTCGTTCACCCCTGGGGACATTTTAATAGCACTTTGTTCTTGAAAATGAGCATTTTTTTACTTTTGGCTATTGATTTCAGAACTCTATGAACTTTCCCTTGAAGTCACTTCCTTCATCCCTCTCCATGCCGAGGGACTCTTACCCCTGCTCCAAAGAGGGTCACGTTTCAACAGATCTTATGCCCTCCTGGTCCTCCTGGAGCCTGACCCCCAGGAAATAAAGGAGCATGTTGCCTTGAGATGGCCATTATGTATGTCCACTCATCAGAATCACAGTCGCCAGGTGGCAAGGGTAGAGGATGACAAGAAAACAATCCCATCTTTTATTTCCCAGCTTCTGTCACACACGCCCCTTTAACCTGAAAACAGACCAGAAAAATCCAATGAGAAATGGTTTGAAAGGCTCCGCACCAAGGTGACAAAGAATCACAAAGTCCAACTGTTATTTGGAGAGAAAGGGTGCCTAGAGAAACACAAAGGAGTCCAATGTTTCCTTTGCTTATCAAGTGAAATAAAATAAATTGTCCTCACCAAGCAAATGATTCATGTTGATTGTTTAGGGCAGTTTCCCTTTAATATTTACGTTGCCTCTAAGCTTGGCTTAGCCTTTAAAAAAAGAAGAACTGTCATTTCTATTCAGTTAACTGCTTCCCCCTCTGACTTTAAATCAAGGGCAGTGTCTGTTCAATGTAATTACTTTCCAAGTAGCCTGCATGGTAAAGCGGTGGCCACTAAAGCAAGAGAGCGATGTGGTGTTTTATAAGGCAAGAATTCAATATAATATAAGGATGTTCTCCTAACAGAAAATGCAATAAGGTTGATTCCCCCCCCTGCTGTGTTTCTAGTCCCTTGATATATAATATGTTCACAGGTGAAGATTTTAGCACAACAGTTTAAAGCAAGAGAAACGGGGAAAGTGTCATTTACCCTCTGGAAAGTCTCTGGGAGAAAATTTTTGAAGGACTTGTCCCCGCTGTTCTGATTACATGTGAAGAGTGACCTTCTTCTTCAAAGAAGGTGCTTGTTTTTTTATGAACCACGTGCCCAAGATCTTCCGTAATTCACTGCTTTAATAATTGCATCAGCATCAGTATATTCAACATCAGAAAGCAAAACTAAGTCAACATCGTGAAGCTGTAGAGCAAAAATGGAAGAAATAGAGCACAGCCAGAACACCAAGACCCTGGTTCGAAGCTTGACTTAGCTGCCAACGAGTTGGGGGCACTAAGAGAATTGCTTGACATCACAGAGTCTGTTTCAGTATCCGTCAGTGAGAAAGCTCCATTATCTCAACACTGGGACTCTGTAACGTTCACTGAGACCATCCAGTGTCAGCAAGGTACCTACCAACTGTCAGTTACTAACTGAAGTAGAACAACCGCATTCCTGCCCAGGGAGCAGGAAAGTCAACATCAGGAGAACTCCAAGAAATGATGTAAACCTAAATGACCCGCAAAGGAATGACTTAGGGTGTGCCCATCTGAGGGGGAGTTGCCCTTTTTAATTAATGACTTCAGATGGTCCCCCAAAATTCTGATCAAAAGAGAAATGATTCGTTAAAGCAGGAAAAAATGTACATTTGACATGTTAATCTACGGAGTGTAATCAGATATCCTAGGAGTCAATATATTCTGAGGTTTGATAATATTTTTATTTACGTATTATCCACACTCTGCCTTAATGATCTACAGTCACATATAGACTCCTCAGTTTGTTCTGCATACACTAGATAACTGCTTAATATTATAGAGAGCAAGTGAGAAAAGAAATACACACATTAGCTAGTAGAAAGCTCCCTTTTATACTCTAATAGCCAAAGAAGATGGATTCTCCAGTCAATCACAAATGAATTGATAATCTTACAAATACCATATGATATCACTTATATGTAGAATCTAAAACATGACACAAATGAACCTATCTACAATACAGAAACAGACTCACAGACATGGAGAACAGACTTGTGGTTGCCAGGGGGAGGGGGGTGTGGGAGGGATGGATTAGGAGTTCGGGATTAGCGGATGCAAACTGTTATATACAGAATGGGTAAACAAGGTCTTACTGTATAGTACAGGGAAATATATTCAATATCCTGTGATAAACCATAATGGAAAAGAATATGAAAAACAATGTATATATATATGTATAACTGACTCATTTTGCTGTACAGTAGAAATTAACACATTGTAAATCAACTATACTTCAATAAAATAAATTTTAAAAAAATCGGTAGTCTTCAGGCTTCCCTGGTGGTGCAGTGGTTTAGAATCCACCTGCTGATGTAGGGGACACGGGTTCGTGCCCCGGTCTGGGAAGATCCCACATGCTGCAGAGCAGCTGGGCCCGTGAGCCATGGCCGCTGAGCCTGCGCTTCCGGAGCCTGTGCTCCGCAACGGGAGAGGCCACAACAGTGAGAGGCCCGCGTACCGCAAAAAAAAAAAAAAAAAAAAAAAAAATTGATAGTCTTCAAATAATGCACTAGATCTTTTCACATAACTTTATACCCATTCACCCACAAACAGATAAAAGTGACATCCTTTTATTCAAAAGAGAATGACTTATCTTGTGAATTCAACAGAGAAATGATCCACTGTGCCCAGCGTAAGATCCTCTGAGAGATTATGCTCTTCAGACTTATATGAAGATTGAGTGATTGAAAATTTTAGGCATGCTTTCTGTAATAAATGTATATATCTAATGTAAACGGCTCAAGGAGACCTTAATCTATGGATTCTTAGTCTTTCTAGGCCTCAGATTGTGTACATAATTTTTAATTCATGTTGGTATATTACTGGATTGAATTTGATTCAAAGGCTAAGTAAATCATGCCAAAGCCTGTTGTCTACTTTGTGTGGCTCTGGTCTTAGCTCTCTTTAGCCTTTGGATAACTTGATCGAATGAAGAGCTAAGGATGTTAGAGAAAAATCTTTGTAGAATGAATCAGTCTATACCACTGCCTTCCAATACAATCCATAACTAATTTAAGACACATAAACATTTACCTTATAAACAAACACCTTCCAGGAAAGGTATTCAACTACCTGCTCATCCACTTTTAAACAATTTTTATAATATAAAATAAATTAGCAAAATTTCTGCATCTTTTATACTATTATTTCCCATGGATGAACAATCAGAGACCTGATGGGCTAGCTGTCAAAATTCACAGGAGGTTCTTTTCAACTCTGACACATTTTAAACCAGTGATAGGCTAAATTTGACTAAATCCCCATCCCTGATTAAATCATCAAAGAGCAAATCCTTTCTGAGTCAAAGTAATATAAACTTCAGTCTCTGTACAGTCTCACTGTGTTCTTTTATACACACTGTCCAGCATAATAAAATTTTAAATTATAATACATGGGGGGCAGGGAAGCCATTTGAAGCAGAGAGATGACCTACATGTTGAAATTAGCAGACAAGTTCTTTAAATAACTGTTATTAATACGTTAAAGAAAATAAAGAGAAAGGTGGACCAACTATTAAAATATGGAGCATTTCAATAGAGAGTTGAAATCTATGAAAAAGAATCACTCTAGAACTGAAAAGTAAAATATCTAAAAGTAAGAATGCATCAGATGGGTTTAACATCAGACTGGCAAGTCAGAAGCCAAGATTAGCAAACTCAAAAACAGGAAAACTTTAAAATATCCAAAACAAAATACACAGAGGAAAAAAAGAACCGGACAGAAAAGACACATGAGACATAGTCAAACAATCTAACAAATGTATAATTGCAGTCCCAGAAGGAGAGGAGAGGATGGGGAAGAAGCAATATTTGAACAAGTCATGGCTGAGAATTTTCTAAAACTGATGAAAGATACCAACCCATAGATTCACAAAGCTCAGCAAATTCCAAGGATAAATATTTTTAAAGCCACACCTGGTTTAATTCTTCTGGGGTAAAACTTAAGCATCGATATTTTTTAAAGTTTCCCAAGTAAATGCTAATGTATAGTCAGTGCAGAGAACCACTGGTCTAGAAGATGCCATATTAAAAGAATACAGTTTGTTTGATTTTTTATGTTTTCAAGGAATTAAAAAAAGCAAGTTCTAGTCTCTTTTTCCTCAAAATGTCACTTAATGGGGTATCAGGGAGCACATTTATATTTTGATTATCATCTCCATAGCTCAATTCTACAGTTTTTAAATGATGACATCAGTACCTGCTCTCTCCATAATCCACTGAGTATTGTGGAAAGAAAATTGAAATGGCATAGATTCAATCTGGCCAAGAAACGTTCTGATTAGAGAACATTAGTCAGGAGGAGGTTACAGGAAGGAGTCCCAAATTGGCTTTAAAAAGAATCTCAGCCTCTCTCCTTCAGATGCATCTAGAGAGGAGACACTGGAAGATCAAAAGAAGGCAGACTTTTATCCCTGGTGAAGATACACAAAAGTCAAGCTAACGAAGATTAGCTTAATTAGGTGGAATAGCCAGAGCAAAGGAGAGTCTGAGCCTGAGGCGGATGAATGCTGGAAAGCAGAAGACAGATCCTCGTGGAGCTTTGGACACTAGGTTTGCCTGCCAACATCCATTTCAAGAAAAATAATTCAGAGTTGAGAGGGAAAGAATTGTTCTTGTCGAGTCTGAAGATGAGATTAAGCCATAATTGATAACATTTTGTGATTGATGAGAAAAACTAGACATTTTGTTCTCTTCAAAAGCTTGTTTTACACAGTTGTTACCCATTCTGTGTACATGTATTTTTTTAAGTAGGAACAGAAATTGTATCATGAAATGTCAAATATCCCAGATCTTAGAACCACCAGGAGAATCTCCATAAAGCAGGAGCACAGGATCGAAAGCATTTCTGCACTTTGGTGGACTGATAAATTTTGGCATAGGCAAAAGCTCCCCCAGATACTGAAATTACCTTAATTTTTTTAGAAGTGACCAAAATAAAGGTCAGAGTTTTTGTCCTTAAGATTACCAAATTTTAAAGTGCAAATAATGAATCAGAATGAGATAGAGCATTTTCTCAGTATAAGGAGATATAAACTATCTGCCAGGTAGACCCAAACAGCACCTCGCCACCAACTTCTTCCTACCCAGCCCACAAGCCCCAGCCGAGAACACAGGCCCTGGAGTCATGCAGCCCAGACAGTAACCCAATGCCCCTGATTCTCATGGGAAGAAGCTCTGTTTTCCAGCTGCCCACACATTCTACACAATCTTAACAGGAGCTACCCCAATTCTCATCCAGTTTTCCTGGTGCATCAAATCTATAGAACAAAATAATTTGTTCTTGATTTGGGGGATTATTACATGTCTCCTCCCAAGACATGTCATCAGTTTTTCCTGGCTTCTAAATATCACTTCATCTGATGTGCACACATGAAATCAGTCTACCCTGCCGAGGTTCTATTTTTGCTGTTGCCTCTTCCACGAATTTTAGGATTATTACCTTTAGTCCTATCCTCGGGACCACAACTTTACATTTCCCCGCAGAATTCTCAAAGTGATTCAAAGTTTGCTGGAGCTCCTCCTCTGTGTAAGGCCTTGAGTCTCCTTTGTCCTCAGAGCCAATATATGTATTGTGCTACCACCTGGTCCCGTGTTACATACTGGTTCAAATCATTTATCTGTAGATTAACTCAGAAAACTCTAAAAATAGGATATGAGCCCCAAGCTTTTTACTGCTATTTATAACTGTTTTTTCTGTTACCATCACTACCAAGTGAAATCTGCATGAACTCCTTTTAATACATTTCCCGTATTGTTCATCTTACGTATAGCTGGCATTGACCCAGTTACGAGCTGTCAAAGGATTCCAAATACACGAGAAGTTTATTCTTTGAAAGAAGAATTATTTTTGACCTGTCGTGTTTTTCTACTGGCCAAGACACAGTAGAAAACTTCTCTGTAATAGGACTTGAAATGAGAAGAATCTATTTTATTCATCTATCTTCACCACTAAGCAAACCGCGTGATCGGCCGTGGTCCTTGCCTGGTGGGTGAAGCCAGGGGTCTCAGATTACGGTCCCACAGCAGCCCCTGATGTTATGTGACCACAAACCCGACACTTGACCTTTGAGTGACTCAGGGTCATCTTATGATGATCTTTGGCCCCTGTATTTGTGGGTTGGTTGGTTTCATTTTAAACTATAGAGCTCCATAGTCTAAGCATTACCAAAAAACCAGAAACTCATAGGAGAAGTAAAAGCAGAAAATTGGTTTTCTGATTAAAAAAACAAAAATGAAAGGAACCTTGGATTTCTTCAAGGAAAGGAGCAGCATTGGAGTGAACCTTTTGCTACTATGTACATATACCTAGGGTGGCAGGCCTGGCTTTCCACCCTCAGGGAAGGGGATATAAGGGGAGCAGACACTGCTGCTCCAAATGGGCAATTATCCGTGTGTAGATGTTGCTCACTGCCCAGCGTCCATGACAAGTCACCACTCCATGACATGGAATTGCCCTTTCCTGACCGATTCTGAAGACTTCCAACCCTCTTGCCTCCCCTGAACCAAAGGCACATAAATGTTTAAGCAGCTTTGTCCAGAAGGGTTCAGTTAACAGCAAGTGCCAGGACAGTTGTGCAGTTTGCACATGGCCCAAGGCGGCTGAGCCGGGGAAGGAGCGCCAAGTTCCAGCTCAGGTTACACTTGCCAAAGCCGGAGCCCTGGCACTAGCTTGTGTCCCTGTGGAAGAAGAGGTGCCTTTTCCTTCACACAAAGGCATGGTCTGCTTGCTAACCCACGTGCCCATAGGCCTGAGGATGTCCACAGGTGGCACACACAGATGTCCACACGAAGGTTCAGTACAGGCAGGTGGAAGCCCTGAATGATTGTCCAAAAGTGTGTGCATGTGTGTGCACATGTGCGTGTGTGTGTGTGCACTTTTGTGTGTGTGTGTGTGTTATGATGGGGGGGGCGGCGGGGGGCTGCCAGAGGGCACCATACACCTGGTCAGGCTCCTTCGTTCCTTTGCATGACATGAAGGATACAGCTTCCCTTCCTTAGCTTTTTTTCTAGGCGTCTCACTCAAATGATCTCTAGGGTATCAGAGAATATTCATTCCCAACTCTCTCCTCTTTCTCTTCTCATAAGCCCCACCCCATTTGATTACACCCTCTTTTCCCCTGAGATGTATCAGTCTTCCCTAGAGAGTAATAAAGTGCTCATACCCTGCTCCCTCCTTGCATTTTGCATATTCCAACATCCCAGGCATTTGCTGAATGCCGAGGCATTTATTAGTTATCAACTGATGTATGATGAATTACTCAAAACTTAGCGATTTAAAATAACAAACATGCTTCTCTCAACAGATATTTTCTCTGTGAGTGCAGAATCTAGGAATGGCTTAGCTGAGCCATTCATGAAGCTGCGATCAAGCTGTCAACTGGGACTGCAGTCATTTGATAAGAGGCTGCCAATCTCACCCACATAGTTGCCAGCAGGTCTGAGTTCCTTTCTGGCTATTGGTTGGAGGCCTAAGTTCCCCACCAGAAAGATCTCTCCATACAGCTGCTGAGAATGTGGCAGCATGCTTCCCCCGAAACTAGTGGTCCAGGAGAGACAAAACCAGTGAATGCAATAGGGTCCTACTGTATAGCACAGTAGGGAACTATATTCAGTATCTTATGGTAAATGGAAAAGAATGTGTATATGTGTATAACTGAATCACTTTGCTGTACAGCAGAAATTAACACAACGTTGTAAAACAACAATACGTCAATAAAATTATAAAAAAAAACAACACAGTGAGTGCAAGAGTGCCCGAGACAGGAGCTGTAACCTTTTATAACCTGATCTCAGAAGTGACCTATCACTTCTGCCAAACACTGCTGGTCACTCTGACCAATCCTTAGACAATGTGGGTGGGGGGGGATTCCACACGCGTGTGACTGCCAGGGGCTCGGGACCATCGTGAAGGCTGGCTCCTGCATATACAATCCTCTGATCAATATCTACTAGCTCTCCAGAGAAGGCAGGGTGCATACATTACCAATTAGAAGTTCACAACACTAAAAAGCAGGTCCTGTGTTTATTCTTACCTTACCCAGGGTTTTCATAGTTTTATTTGCATAACCCCCAAAACGATTTGCAAAAACGATATACTCCTTCACAAATTTTAAAGTTAATATTTGAAATTTCATGTTGTAATGTTCCATGGCTGCAAACATTATAATTTCTAGCATTTTTTAAATGTTGAGTTTTAAATAGAACTATTATATCACTTTAGAAAAAACAAAATTGAAGTTCAAGTTCACTCAGTTTGGCATATACCCTTAGGGCAAAAGCCAGACCCATTGTTCCACTTGCCTCTCTGTGGTTCCCTACTTCATTCAGTCCCTGGCCTGGTTATTGTTGAAATTTTTGCCATCCCATTGATGCTTTTAAGGATATTACATTTCTTTATACCCAGAATTTTAGTTGTTTTCAGTGGAAGTGTCATTGTTATGAGACTAGCACACCACGTTTCCAGAGTGTGCACCATTTTGTTTTTGAATAGTGGCAATTATAGAACATCACACCTCTCCTGAAGACTTTATTCTATTATTTTAAAAATATTTATTTGCATATCTATCTCAGTTTATACATATGTATACATTTTTTCTTTGCCCCGAGCTTTAAGAAAAATAAAAGATAGGGAACCTCACTTATATGTGGATTCTAAAGAACAAAAAACGAAAGCAGGGCTTCCCTGGTGGTGCAGTGGTTGAGAGTCTGCCTACCGATGTAGGGGACATGGGTTCGTGCCCCAGTCCAGGAAGATCCCACGTGCCTCAGATCGGCTGGGCCCGTGAGCCATGGCCGCTGAGCCTGCGCATCCGGAGCCTGTGCTCCGCAACGGGAGAGGTTGCAACAGTGAGAGGCCCGCGTACCGCAAAAAAAAAAAAAAAAAAAAAAACAAAACTGGGGCAGGACCTAGCGAAAGTGGATGTGTGCATGTACCATACAACCCAGGAATCCCACTTCTGAGCATATATCCTAGAGAAATGTGTGCATGTGTTCTAGAAGCATGTATAAGAATGTTCACAGCAACTTTGTTTATATAGCAAAAACTTGGAAAAAATCTAAATGCACAATAGGCTAGATAAATAAATGGTAGTATATTCACACAATGGAATACCCTAAATCGTATACTCCCTTTGGTTGTAGATTTAACATGGATATTCGTGTCCACCCATTAGTCCCTTGGCTGATGAGCATATTCAAATGCCAAAAGTTGCATAATGATATCTCGTTCTCAGGTGACATTGGACACCTGTTCTGAAACCAATGGTTGAAGTTTTCATGGCCAGGGACTCATGGCAACATGACTTGGGTACAGAACAAGTCCTAAAAATGAAGTGGCAAAATCTCCCTTTTTTTGTTGTTTCAATAACCAGACACAATCAAAGAATGTTTAAAGGACATATTGATTGGTAGAAAACAGGACTGTCATTGTTGGTGTCATTTCACATTTAGGGGGCTTTTAGACATTTTTAGAATCTGGATAACTGAGACATGATGTCTGTGAACTAAACAAGAAGTCAGCAAACATCTTCTGTGTGAAGGGCCAGATACTAAAAACTCTAGACCCACCATAAGGTCCGTGTGGTAACTACTCAATTATGTACATGAACAAGCATGGCTGGGTTCCAATAAAACTATGTATGGATACCAAAAATCTAATTTCATACAATTTTCTTATGTGTCTTGAAATAGTATTTTTTCTTTTTTTTTGACCCCTCCCAATCAAAATAGTATTTTTCTTTTAATTTTTTCAACCATTTAAAAATATAAAAATCTGATCAACTATACTTCAATTAAAAAAATGTTGATCACATAATAAAGGCCATATATGACAAACCCACAGCCAACATCATTCTCAGTGGTGAAAAACTGAAACCATTTCCACTAAGATCAGGAACAAGACAAGGTTGCCCACTCTCACCACTATTATGCAATATAATTTTGGAAGCTTTAGCCACAGCAATCAGAGAAGAAAAAGAAATAAAAGGAATCAAAATAAAAAAAGAAGAAGTAAAAGTATCACTGTTTGCAGATGACATGATACTATACATAGAGAATTCCAACGATGCTACCAGAAAACTACTAGAGCTAATCAATAAATCCGGTAAAGTAGCAGGATATAAAATAAATGCACAAAATCTCTTGCATTCCTATACACTAATAATGAAAAATCTGAATGAGAAATTAAGGAAACACTCCCATTTACCATTGCAACAAAAAGAATAAAATACCTAGGAATAAACCTACCTAAGGAGAAAAAAAGACCTATAAGTAGAAAACTATAAGACACTGATGAAAGAAATTACAGATGATACGAACAGATGGAGAGATATACCATGTTCTTGAATTAGAAGAATCAACATTGTGAAAATGACTATACTACCCAAAACAATCTACAGATTCAATACAATCCCTATCAAACTACCAATGGCATTTTTCACAGAACTAGAACAAAAAGTTGCACAATTTGTGTGGAAACACAAAAGACCCCGAATAGCCAAAGCAATCTTGAGAAAGAAAAACAGAGCTGGAGGAATCAGGCTCCCTGACTTCAGACTATACTACAAAGCTACAGTAATCAAGACAGTATGGTACTGGCACAAAAACAGAAATATACATCATTGGAACAGGAGAGAAAGCCGAGACATAAACCCATGCACATATGGTCACCTTATTTTTTATAAAGGAGGCAAGAATATACAATGGAGAAAAGACAGCCTCTTCAATAAGTGGTGCTGGGAAAACTGGACAGCTACGTGTAAAAGAATGAAATTAGAACACTCCCTAACACCATACACAAAAATTAACTCAAAATCGATTAAAGACCTAAATGTAAGGCCATACACTATAAAACTCTTAGAGGAAAACATAGGCAGAACACTGTATGACATAAATCACAGCAAGAACCTTTATGACCCACCTCCTAGAGAAATGGAAATAAAAACAAAAATAAACAAATGGGACCTAATGAAACTTCAAAGCTTTTGCACAGCACAGGAAACCATAAACAAGACCAAAAGACAAGCCTCAGAATGGGGAAAATATTTGCAAGTGAAGCAACTGATAAAGGATTAATCTCCAAAATATACAAGCATCTCATGCAGTTCAATATCAAAAAAACAAACAATCCAAAAATGGGCAGAAGACCTAAATAGACATTTCTCCAAAGAAGATATACAGATTGCCAAGAAACACAGGGAAGAATGCTCAACATCACTAATCATTAGAGAAATGCAAATCAAAACTACAATGAGGTATCACCTCACACCAGTTAGAATGGCCATCATCAAAAAATCTACAAATAATAAGTGCTGGAGAGGGTGTGGAGAAAAGGGAACCACCTTGCACCGTTGGGAATGTTAATTGATACAGCCACTACAGAGAACATTGCGGCGGTTCATTAAAAAACTAAAAATAGAACTACCATATGACCCAGTAATCCCACTACTGCGCATATACCCTGAGAAAACAATAATTCGAAAAGAGTCATGTACCACAATGTTCATTGCAGCTCTATTTACAATAGTCAGGGCATGGAAGCATCCTTAGGGTTCATCGACAGATGAATGGATAAAGAAGATGTGGCACATATATACAATGGAATATTACTCAGCTGTAAAAGGAAACAAAACTGAGTTATTTGTAGTGAGGTGGATGGACCTAGAGACTGTCATAGTGAGTGAAGTAAGTCAGAAAGAGAAAAACAAATACCGTATGCTGACACATATATATGGAATCTAAAGAAAAAAAAATATGTGGTACGGAAGAACCTAGGGGCAGGACAGGAATAAAGATGCAGATGTAGAGAATGAACTTGAGGACACGGGGAGGGGGAAGGGTAAGCTGGGACGAAGTGAGAGAGTAGCATTGACGTATATACACTACCAAATGTAAAACCGATAGCTAGTGGGAAGCAGCCACATAGCACAGGGAGATCAGCTCGGTGCTTTGTGACCGCCTAGAGGGGTGGGATAGGGAGGGTGGGAGGGAGACTCAAGAGGGAGGAGATATGGGGATATATGTATATGTATAGCTGATTCTTTGTTATAAAGCAGAATCTAACACACCATTGTAAAGCAATTATACTCCAATAGAGATGTTAAAAAAAATGTTGATCAAGAAAAATTTTTTAACAAAAGAAGTAAATAAGTAAATAAAGTAAATAAATTAAATATATATATAAATCCAAATTAAATATATATACATATATATATGTATGTGTATATATATATATATATATATATATATATAAATCCATCTTAGCCCACAGGTGGTACAAAAACAGGTGATGGGATGGATTTACCCACAGGTCTTATTATGCTGACCAAATAATTACGTGAGCTTTCTAATTGTCTTCAGAATCAAAGCAAGGTTGGTCTTGTCCAGTTGTTCTATAGCTGAATGTACTAGAGGGGGTCTATTCCACCCCAAATCATCTTGCTTAGGTAACGTGTGATGCCTTTAACTCTTTAAGTAGTGGAAACAAGATACATCAACACTGAGAGGTAATATAGAACAGGAACAGAGAACAAAGATTGGAATCCAGGCTCTCTCGCTAATGGGCTATGTGACCTTGAGCATAACTTAAACATCTTTCCTCATCTATAAAAATGGAAATAATAGCACATACACAGTTCTCTGTTATGTGCAGTTATGGATTCTTCTACCCTTGAACTTCAAAACCCATTCTTTTCAACATTAACTACATCCTGCTTTACTTTCCTGTCCCCCATTTAAGCTTCGTCCATGTTCCACTCATGCAAACACTTGTGAGAATTCACTAGGTTCACCTTCCTCAATGTCCTTGGCTCTTTAGTTATGGGTCTTGAAAGGTCACCTCCCACTTTTGGCATAACTACATAAATCATAGCAACTAGAGAGAATGCAAATTAGAACACAGTTTGACAATGTGTGTCAAGTACCTTAAAATGCTCTTAAAAGTGTTTTCATGCAGTATTTTCAACGCAAGGAATCTATCCTAAAGTAACAATCTGAAATACAAACCAAGATTTATGCACAGAGAGGACCGTCAAGGCATAAGTCATAACAACAACAACAAAAAGATTTTGAAAAACATTCTCCATGTAGGGGGGAAAGAAATATATTTTTTAACTCTTTACATGTTTCCCATGGGATTATGTATCATATAGATTATGTATATTATATTACGTATGTAATCTCATGCATATGAAACCACCTAAAGCATCAATCCTACTTTAATGCCAATTTGGAGCTGTATCTTAGGTTTCCAGTATAATGGTGGGATCCATGGACCTTACCTCATTATACGTATTGGAAAGCCAATTTGACTCACAGTGAAACAATCTGTAATACAAGAAGATACTTTGTATCAAGGGTGTCTTGTTGTAAATTACAATATTCCTCTCAAAAATTATTTGACCACCTCACCCATAAAGGATAGAGCCTCGGATTTTATTCAACTGTTCCCATGCCATTAGGACACGGTACCACACCATCACCAGCTTCTTCTCTGAGAAGCTTACTGTTTCCCCACATATGCCTGGGGATGAGGGACACTAGCCAGGATTTAATCGGACAACCTCAAACCACATTTGGAAGTTCACTCCACACCACCCAGATCTGTGTTGGAGTATAAACAATTTTTGGCCGAAGAAACAAAAATGATAGAGTTAGCATGAACTGAGATGGGGAAGGCTACAGTGGAGTAGGATTGGAGAGGTGACAGTTTAGAATTCCGTTTTAGCCATGCTAAATTCGAGAAATCAAGTGGAACTCTTGAGTAGGCAGGCAGCAATGTGAGTTTGGAACTCAAAAGAGAGGTCCGGCCTGGAGCACTCATCAATTTGGGAGTTGTCAGTACACAGATGATGTTTAAGCCTATGAGACAAAATGGCGCCCCTAAAGGCACAAATAGAGAACACAGAGGTCCAAGGAAGGAACCTTCTGGCACCTGCCATCGGGAAATCGGGTAGATGAGGAAGAAGCAGTCAAAGAAACTAGGAATGAGCAGCTCATGGTAGGAGGAAAACCAAGGGTGTAAACCATGTAAGACATGAAAAAATCGGGACTTCCCTGGCAGTCCAGTGGTTAAGACTCTGTGCTTCCAAGGCAGGGTGCAGGGGTTTGATCCCTGCTCAGGGAACTAAGATCCCACATGCCGAGTGGCCAAAAAAAAAAAAAAAAAAAAAAAGACATGAAAAAAGCACTTCAAGGAGCCATCCACTGTGTCAAAGGCTGTTGACAGCTCAGCAGTGACAAAAATATCTCACAACAGCTGCAGACTAGTTGGTACAAGTGACTGAAGCCAACCATCACATCTAAAAGCCTAAATCTAGGCTATTTTATACTTGATGTTGAATTCCTTATTCCCATCCTCACACTTGGTGATTCAATGAAGTCCTCTCCCTGTAAACGTTTGGTTCAATATTTAAATGTGTTCAATATCAACCCAAACACCCAGAGTGATTAACAGAGAATAAAGATAAGGTTGCCAGGCACCGAAAAAATCCAGATATTATTCAGACTCTGACGTGAGAAGGCGGAAAAGCACGGGGGTTCCAAGCCACTTGTTGAAAAATTTCCTCTTTGCTTACGTGGTGAGCAACCACTTGATGGTGAACTGACTCTCCTTTGGGAAGACATTACCATGCATTTCAGTAGGATTATTCTTCAAAGTGACATTAATATCTATCATCCAAGAGGAGATTTTTGAGAAATGCCCTGGGCATTAAACCGTCTCCCTCCTTTCATGCTCCATGAGTTTCCCCTTTTTCCTTCTCTCCTATCCCCAGAAAGTCTTTTCCCAACCCAGCTTAAGGAGCACGGTTCTGCCACCTTGACAAAAATATTCCATTACCTTTAGGTGACCTTTCTCTGAGACTTGGAAATGGAGTGTTTCAACGATAGGTCAGGCACTGGATGACTTCACTGGTGCTCCCTGAAAGACAGAGCTGATGAATAGCATTTGAACCCTGTTTCCCTAATCCTTCAGGCAGAATTAGAGGCTCTCCATAAGGGTAATCCTGAATGATTCATGATGCCTACTTCAGCATGGTCACACATCATATAAATACAAATTGACAGTTTGTGCACACTGGCCCCATGATGGTATTTACTTAAAATCCTCTCAAGTACACTCCCAGTGGCTACAGTGGGGACAGCTCTGTAAGCCTGGCAAACAGAGGCACCTACTCTTCCTGTCCGGCCACTAGATTGACAGGAACATTTTGAATATTCAGCTCCCTTGCTGTGCCACCTGGCACTTATCTGTCCTTTGGTCAGGCAATGGGTTTGTTAGTTGATTGCAAGGATACTCCTTTAAACAACAGACAAAAAGATGGTAAGCTGACACCTTGGGATAACCCTCTTGGCCGTCCTGAAGTTTAGAGGGTGAAACAAAAAATCGAGGTTATGGAATAATAATAGAGGTGGGAAAGAGATGGGTGACAAATAACGTGCTAAGAAATAGCTAGAGATACTTAACAGCACTAATAATGCACTAAGTACTGAAAATGTAAAGAGAAAAACTCATGTAGAGTCCCCTCCAAGAAAACATTTAAATCTGTTATTTTCCAAAAGAATTCTTGATAGACAATAATGAAAAACAAACAGGCAGATACCAACTGTTATTGATATGTGTTTTCAACACTGGCAACCCCACTGCTTCAAAGAAAATGTCAAAAACAGAAACACTTTTCACAGAGAGCAACGTGAAGGTCATCCACGCAGTAGCATCCTGACTGCTGACCCTGGACTCTGGAGGAAAGAATTCGAAGCAGGATTTGGAAAAGGGTAGAATTCATGTAAATAAAAGCAGAACGAATTCAGAACTGCCTCAATACCAGCTTTTACGTGGGCTCCTTTGGTGGTTAAACGTGGTGTGAAATAATCTGTTTAATGGTCCTGGGGAGCCTTGATTTCCTTTGTGTGTAAGCCCATTATGTGTTTACTTGAAAGGACTTCCCTCCTCCTTTCTGGCTTTCTCTGACATTCACCCTAATGCTTCCCTCTTTCTTGTCCAGAGCATGAAGCAGCACCCTTTGGAGATTAGGAAGGAAAGAAAACTCCACCGGAGCAGATAAAGAGCTGGCAAGGCTCCCGGCAAAAGACCTGCAAGAAGGAAGTGACATTATTCAAGTCACCTCTTTTACCTCATTGCCCATGACCTCCTGGATTTTTACAGTAGGCATGGTGTTGTTTTATACTATTACTAATTGGTGATCAATTCCCTTTTAACATTTGGGTAACCCCTTTGGCTTATACACCCTATCCTGCAGTTTAGAAGGTGGAACAACAACAAAACAAAGCTATGGGATGGGAACATGGGTGGAGAAGGATGAGTTACCAATGACATGATAAGAGGGTCATTGAGGGAGTTCCCTGGTGGTCCAGTGGTTAGGACTCGGCGCTTTCACTGCCATTGGCCCCGGGTTCAATCCCCTGTTGGGGAACTAAGATCCCGCAAGCCTCACGGCATGACCAAAAAAAAAAAAAAAAAAAAGAGGGTCATTGAAAGTCAAGAGCAAGAGCACTAAGAAAACACTAATACATAGTGTTGATAAACCACATCATGGCTCTACAATTTGTTTACTGTGTCCTGAAAGATGCATAAACAATCTTCTGAGTGACGCTAACAATCAAGGCACTCCCATGTTCCTATTGGTTGGATTTGTTTATGGTTTGATTGGTCTGAAGGTACCCAATTATAAGATTATAGGTTATAGCAATTCTACTACAGGAAGAGTGACCAAAATCTTAGATTTTATATCATACATAATAATTTTACCTTTTCTAATTGAGTATCTTACAATAGCTAGTCGAACAGAGCCTACAGATAAAATATACCAAAAACACAGTGTCTTTCTCTTTAAAAAAAAAAATCTTTAAGCAAATGAGAATACAAGCCACAGACTGGGAGAAAATATTTGCCAAAAACTCTTAAAATTAACAGTAAGACAACAAACAACCTAATTTTAAAAAATGGGACAAAGACCTTAACAGACATCTCACCAAAGAAGATACAAATAAACATATGAAAAGATGCTCCACACTGTATGTTATCAGGGAAATGCAAATTAAAACAATGAGATACCATCACACGCCTTTAGAACAGCCAAAATCTGGAACACGGACAACACCAAATGCTGGCGAGGGTGTAGAATAACAGAAACTCTGATTCATTGCTGGTAGGAATGAAAAATGGTGCCGTCACTTTGGGAGACGCTTAGGCAGTTTCTTACATACACTTACCTTATGATCCAGCAATTATGTTCCTTGGTATTTACCCAAAGGAGTTGAAAACTTATGTCCACACAAAACCTACACATGAATATAACAGCAGCTTTATTCATAATTGCCAATACTTGGAAGCAACCAAGATGTCCTTCGGTAGGTGAATGGGTAAATAAACAATTGTGTGTCCAGACAACGGAATATTATTCACTAAATATTTACATTTGATTGACTGAGAAGGACTCCAAGGGACCAAAGACAGGTGAGTAAAAGATGGTGTCATGAAAAATTTATCTGTGATGGTCTCCCTCTTTCCCCTCTAAGTTATAAAGTATGAGTTCAAGTTCTCAAAGTTCCCTAGGGAGCCCTGAATGCAGCTGAGGATGTGCCAGAGGTGGGCAAAGGACTGTAAGATTTGGAAGGAATAAAAGTGAGAATAACTAAAGACAGTGAGACCCAGAAATTTAATTGCCTGCCGCAGAGACCAGAGAGTAGAAAAGCTAAACCAACAAGCTTCCTGCATCTTCACCCACCATGAGCGAGATAACCAAGGGAAAAGGGGCATTGGGCCGGCAGAGGGAATTCTGGCTTCCATGTGCCATTTCTTGACTTTATATTAATTTTGCATTCCTTTTCTTTCTCCCCCAGTAAGTGTTTCTAACAGGACAACTAACAAGAGAATTGAGTAAGCCACACCATCCTGTACCTCAGATAGACCTAAAGTCACTGGGAAAAGAAAGGGAACAGGGCAGGAGGTTTTCAACATTGAAAACACAGAAGCAACAAAAATACTTAAGTCAGTGTTTTTCTGACTAGGATGTAGCTTAGCCAGAAAATCATCTTGTTGGATGATGTTGAGGCAAAGTAGACAAATTTGGTCACTTCAAATTTTTTAATAGTTTGAAACTTTGAGTGTGTTTTGGAAAAGCACCAACTCCTGACCATTCTTCAAGTGTCCATCACAGCATTCCATAATTTAATTATAGTCTTTCACCCCTAGTCATTTGGGGTATTTATTTTTCAAGCAGGTAAACCGTGATACTTGGAAGAACAGAGTAATTTGCAGTCAAATAGAAGAGGACAAATAATTAAACAACATTTCAAAAGTACAAGGAAAAAATGCCACCACAGCAGTTCACATGCTGTTTTCCTTCTTATATATCATGGACTATGAGTCAACCCAGCCGGAATATTATTAGAGGTTGACCTGAATTCTGGCATAATTACATGCATAAAAATTTGGATTTCAGCCCAATGTATAAGTTTACCCTTCTTACTGCAGCTGCTGCCGTTCAAGTGCTGGGAGATCTTTAATTCCCAATCGAGAGACAGTGCTGGCAGGACCTGAGGCTTGTTGAAGTCATCTTTGCAGTCAGACCTGATTAAACACAGCCTGGGTGGGAAGGACCAGGCTACCCCGGAGAGAGGTCTGCACCTGCCAGCACCCTTTGTTGCAAGCTATAGACCCACTCTAACTGGCCTGAGCAGAAAATTTATTAAAAGCTGCTAGGTAGTTCATGGAAGCTCCGGAAGCCCAGAGAACCAGGCATGAAAGATATCCAGCCAAGGGCCGTCCCCAAATGCTGCAGGAACACTCCCAGGACACTAAGACCTCCACGGAGGCCAGCTTCTCATCATCGGCTTGGCCTCTGGGGACCCAGTGTCTCCACCACCCAGTGCCCCCCCCCAAAATGGGTTCTGTGCTGCATCTCCAGCCCCCAGAAGTTCTCTTTTAAATCTTAGTCTCCCGTTGGGCTGTCTGACTGAAGAAACCCAAGCCAAAAAGGGAGCCAAGACGACAACTTCTGACTCTATCTTGGAGAGACAGAACCCATAACATGGGAAATAATCTTAGGGTTAAAAAGAAATTAGCTATCGAGCCACAGGAAGACATGGAGAGGTGGGCACATTTTCAGTCTTACAAATTCGTAGTAACATTGTGAACAAGTGAACATCAGGATCCTTCTATCCCTCTGGAACTTTCATTGACACTCATCTGTTCAAATAGTCATTCTTTCTCATGAGAATGTAAGTTGCTGGTGGGAAGGAATCTCTTTCCATTTTGTTCGAGGATGCAGCCAAAGCAAATAAAATAGACCTTAGCACAGCGTAGGTGCTCAATAAGCATCTGTTTTGTTTGTTTTGTTTGTTTGTTTGTTTTTAATTTATTTATTTATTTATTTATTTTTGGCTGTGTTGGGTCTTCGTTTCTGTGCAAGGGCTTCCTCTAGTTGTGGCAAGCAGGGGCCACTCTTCATCGCGGTGCGCGGGCCTCTCACTGTCGCGGCCTCTCTTGTTGAGGAGCACAGGCTCCAGACGTGCAGGCTCAGTAGTTGTGGCTCACGGGCCTAGTTGCTCCACGGCATGTGGGATCTTCCCAGACCAGGGCTCGAACCCGTGTCCCCTGCATTGGCAGGCAGATTCTCAACCACTGCGCCACCAGGGAAGCCCAATAAGCATCTGTTGAACAAATGAATTTGTTTAACTCATATTTACTTCATGTCTATTAGACATCAAGGATATAAAAGTAACAAGACAGAGCCAGAATTCAACCTGCTCTCGGCAGCTACTGAGCCAGGTCTGCCGGGAAGGACAGCAATGATGGTACCTGTGATAGGTGCTTTGACAGAGGAAGGATGTGGTAGAGAGTTTAGAAGAAGTCTTTACTCTGGTTTTGGGAAGAGAGTACCTGGAAGGACGCCCTAGAGGATGAGCCTGACTTAGCCAGCAAAGCACAGGACAGGAAGGCTCCTGGGGTGGATGAAAGGAAGGAGAATGTCCAGGCCAATGGGCGGCATGTACAAAAGCTTGGACATAAGAGAGTCCGGGATTTCAAGTAGCTCAATACAGATATCTTTGGGTTATAATTAGCCTTTGGGTTTCCACTCACAAGGTCACACAGAGGACACGCAGGGAAAAGAAAGTCATGTTGCAGTGGAAAACCAAAAATTAGCATTAAGTTCTTCTTAAAAACCCTGCTTGGCAAGAAGTTGTCATTTTCAGCAAATTGGTGATGGGCAGTGTCACCTTTACCTAGAACAGTGATGGGCAGTGTCATCTTTAGGTCACTGGAACTTGGAAGCATTGGAACTTGTTGTCCATCCACACAAAGGCACCCTGAGATCAAAGTGGTTCTTAAATAAGAAAACAAATTACCCAATTTTTAAAATGAGCAATAGATCTGCACAGACACCTCATCAAAGAAGACATACAGGCGGAAAAGAAGCGTATGGGAAGATGCTCAACATCATATGTTATCAAAGAAACTCAAATGAAAACAACAATGAAATGCCACTATATACTTATCAGAATGGCCAAAATCTGGAACACTGACAACACCAAACACTGACAAGGATGTGGAGCAATGGGAACTTTCACTCATGGCTGGTAGGAGTGCAAAATGGTGCAGCCACTTTGGAAGACAAATTAGCAGTGTCTGACAAAACTAAACGTACTCTTACCATACAATCCAGCAATCACACTCCTTGACATTTACCCAAAGGAGTTGAAAATTTATGTCTACACAAAAACCTACATGTTTATGGCAGCTTTACTCCTAATTGCCAAAACTTAGAAGCAACCAAAATGTCCTTCAATTGGTGAATAGGTAAACAAACTGTGATACATCCAGACAATGGAATATTATCCAGCACTAAAAGGAAATGAACTATCAACTCACAAAGGGACATGGAGGAAACTTAAGTGCATATTACTAGGTAAAGAAAATCAATCCAAAAAGGCTACATACCATACGATTCCAACCCTATGACATTCCAGAAATAGCAAAACTACAGAGACAGTAAAAAGATCAATGGTTGTCAGGGGTTGTGGTGAGAGTGGGGTGACAGGTGGAGCACAGAAGACTTTTAGGGAAGTGAAACGACTATAAGATATTATAATTGTGGACACATGTCATTATACAGTTGTCAAAACCCATAGAATGTACAACACCGAGAGTGAACCCTGATGTAAACTCTGGGGGAAAAGTAGTTCTTAATTCATTCTTTCACTTTCATTCATTCAACAGCTATGAAGACAACCATACAGTCTCATAAAGCACTGTGGCCCATCATATTTAATTCATGCCCCTTTTGATACTTTGATTTTAAAAGTCCAAACAAATTTCATACCACAAATAAAAATAAAATGAAGTGATGGCTATTTTTAATATGCTATTTTGAACAATCGCAGGCCTGGTCCAGCAGCGATTCTAATATACCCACCCTTCTCAGGAGCATCCACTACCTCTACCCTGCCAAGCCCCACCCCCATCCCTGCCCCAGCGTGATAATCACTGTGACACAGAAAGTCTGTACCAGCTCTTGTGAAAGGCAGTGTATAATAAGAGCTATAAGAAATGTACAAACAGGGAATTATTCTGAAAACAGGACCATCCTCAACTGGAACTAGTAAGTGACATCTAGGGTTGGAATTGAAGGATGGGTAGGATTTCAAGAGCAGAAATGTAGAGAAAAACACCCATAAAAAGGAAGAGGCCTCAGAGAAAACACAGTGATGAGTAATCACAGGTCATAGATGAGAAAGCTGCATTGTCTAGTCTGACTAGAACAGACTACTTGTGTCAACACCCAGCACGGTGTCCTACACAAAGTAAGAACTCACTAAATATTTGTTGATAAATAAATGAATTTTGTCAGAGTCTGAAAGGAGAAAACTAGATTTCTACAAGAGAGTAAAGGGCTTTAAATAGGGCAAAAACAGGTGGATTTTATTCTGATTATAATAGGAATTTATGGAAATCTTTTAGGAATTTATAGGTTTTGGAACAGGCATTGAGCATGATCAGATCTGTGTGCTTTAGAAATGTTTTGTAGCCACTATCTATGGGATAGAGAAAATCCTCATGAAAGGACAGTAGACAGAAGTCTGTGAAGTGATCCAGGTGTAAGCATAACTGAAAGTTTGCACTGTCTTTTATATGTAACTTCCTTTCAAAATTGTTGTCTTAAAAGTCTTTCATGAGATGATATGGAGAGAAAGAATATTATTACATATAATTTAAATACATTTCTTTTTTCACTGTTATGCATGGATTCAATTTTATTGTACCTCGCTTCCCAATTTCAAAAATAATACATGTTTATTATGGAAAATGTATAAGATATCAAAGATTACTTTAACCTTATGAAATTTTATCACATATAGAAAAGGTATACATCTTGGTTATATCTTTACAATCTATATTCTGTGATGACATACACATACACACACACACACACACGCGTATTCAGATCAATTTCCCCATAACTTTTATAATCCGTATTTTTTCTCTTTAAAAATAAATATTTTTTAATTTTTTAATTAAAATTTTACATTTTAAATATTAAAACTTTAATTTTTTATAATTATAAAAGTAATAAATGCTTATAAAAACAAAAATAGTGAAAACTGTAAAGAAGAAAAATAAAACCATCTACAATCCCACCACCAAATGAAAGCTGCTGCTGTCAACATTTTGTTGTAGTACCTAGGTTTTTCTCCCTCTTTTGATATAAGTAGATTAGACTACATAGATAGATGGTAGATATATATATGCATAGATGCATAGATAATCGATAGATAAACGGACTCATCCATTTATCTAAGATAGATAGATAGATAAATAGATTTTTAAAAATTATTTATTTATCTTGGTTGCGTTGGGTCTTCGTTGCTGCATGCGGGCTTTCCCTAGTTGCAGGGAGCAGGAGCTACTCTTCGTTGCAGTGCACAGGCTTCTCATTGAGGTGGCTTCTGTTGTTGTGGAGCATGGGCTCTAGGCGCACGTGCTTCAGTAGTTGTGGCTCACGGGCTCAAGAGCGCAGGCTCAGTAGTTGTGGCGCACAGGCTTAGTTGCTCCGCAGCATGTGGGATCTTCCCGGACCAGGGCTCGACCCGTGTCCTCTGCATTGGTAGGCAAATTCTTAATCACTGTGCCACCAGGGAAGTCCCAATAAATAGATTTTTAATGTGATAATACCATTTACTCTTTTGTAATATTTTTAATCTAACAATATAATAAAATGGACATTCCCCATGTTGTTAAATACTTTTACATGATTTTTAAATGACTGCACACAATTACATCATACAATTGTTCCACCGTTTCCTTAACAATTCCTCTATTGTTGTACATAGGCAGTTTGCAATTTTTTATTGTTATAAACAACTCAGTAGTGAACATTATTGTCAACTGCTGTTTGCTCAAATTCAAGTTTCTTAGGATAAACCGGTGAAGGTAAAATTGTCCAGTCAAAGAGTTTAACTCTACCCTTGTGGCTCATTTAAAAACTCTTAAGTTGAGTAATACACGCCATCTCTTAAATGCCATACATCAGATTTATTTTTGAGATCATTTCTGTTTTCTAAATAGGCAAATTGATTCACTTTTCTTCAGAACACTGAGAAGATAATACAGTGGAATACTGATCAGCCAAAAAAAAAAAGAATGAAATTTTGCCATTTGCAACAATATGCATGGACTTGGAGGGCACTATGATAAGTGAAACAAGTCAGACAGAGAAAGACAAACACTGTATGTTGTCACTTATATATGGAACCAAAAAAATACAACAAACTAGTGAATATAACAAAAAGAAACAGACTCACAGGTATAGAGAAGAAACCAGTGGTTACCAGTGGGGAGAGGGAAGTGGGGGAGTGGCAAGATAGGGGTAGGGGAGTAAGAGGTACAAACTATTAGGTATAAAACAAGCTATAAGCATATATTGTACAATATGGGGAATATAGACAAATTTTTATAATAATTGTAAATGGAATACAACCTTTAAAAATTATTAATCACTATATTGTAAACCTATAACATAGGATATTGTACATCAACTATGCTTCAATATACAAAATAAATTAAAAAAATTTTTAAGAATACTGAGAAGATATTAAGTGATGCAAAACCAAAAGCCACATCTTTGTTAGCTCATTCACTCACTCCTTAAATCCATGTCAGTGGTGCCCAAGCCTTTTTCTGTTCTGTATCTTTTAATCTTCTAATAATCTCTGCTTTTAAATGTTTGCGCATTAGAGAGAAAAAGAAAAATAGAGAACATGTGTGTACACGTGTGCATGCACAGGCACAAGTGATTATTGTGTGAACATCCTATGCCTTCCTTAATCCAAAGGGTGATGTAACTTATTAGCATTAACTACATTTATCCCATTTGGTGAGTCTGAAACACTGGGTTTATATACACTCATCATGGGTTGTATAACGATGGTTATCAAGAACTCCTAGACACCACAGAGTACAAATACCAACAAAACGAGGATGCCAATTATTTGCATTGCTAAACAGCATTTATTTCATACACATACAACAATCAACTAAATATAATGTTGGAACATTTTTTGAATAGTAACACACAAATGTCACTTTAAATATTCAATGAGATGATATTAAATAGTCATTAAGTCAGTAGTGACCAGTCCTGCTCCCATGCATCCAAGCCCAAGAGGCTCTCCAAACTTCTTCTGGAAGATTCTACCACTGGACAAAGCCAGGGTCTTATCCTCAGAGGTTATCCTCACATCTAAAACAGTAAAAGAGACCGGAATCTCCATTGCTTTGAAAGAAGAAAATTGGGACCAAAAAAGTATCTTCCTAGACAAAGGTTGGGGCAATGGAATTGAGAAATTTCACTCAAGTTCAAAGTAACCATCATGTTAAAACTGATAAGGGAAGACTACAGGCATCTCTAGATGTGTATGTAAACAGAGGTCAAATAAAGTAGAAAAACTCATATTTTAATTCTAAATGAAGAATTCTGGCATTGCTCTTTGTAGGACCACAAGCTTGCATTTAACACTCCTGCCACCCCACCACTTCTGGAGCAAAACTTAAAAGGGTGCAAAAAAACCAAAAACAAAACCTCAGTTATTAAGATAAAGAACATTTTAATAAAATATTGTAACCAAAATATTTATGACAAAAATCATAATATTTATGATGTTAAAATATGAAACATTTTAATACAGGATCATTTCTTTTTTTATTTTTTTTTTCCATAATGCACTAATTCTTTATCTCAATTCCTGGGTTTGTGCCCAAGGCAAGTGCTTCATTCTCCTCACCCCGGTCCCAACCCTAAGGGAAACCGAGTCTCAGGTGCAGGTTAAAATCTAGTCAGGCCCAGCCAAAGAGGAAGAGGGTGGGGAAAGCAGCCTTTTCCTACAGCCCTGGGATGTCTCAGGCATAGAAACTTCCTCCCCACATCAAAGGAGACTGCAGCTGCCCAAATTTAACAAATAAAAATACAGGACGCCCAATCCAATGTGCATTTCAGATACACAAGGAATGTCTTTTAGTATAAGTATGTCCCATGCAATATTTGGGACATACTTATACTATTTTTAAAAACTCACTGTTTATCTGAAATTCAAACCTAACTGGGCATCCTGTATTCTGTCTGGCAACCCTCCCTCCACGCCACTCCCACCCCTGCCCCAGGAAGTCTCTCTTAACCCCAGGCAAGAGTTTCTATCTTCCCTGAGAGAGACGGTCACTCTGAAGGCCCATAGCAAGAACAAAAGAAACAAAAATAACAAACCAACTGAAAGCCAGCCCAACACGGAAAGAATGTTATTGCACATTTGCTGACAGAGACTGAGGGAGATTTCCAACATAAACAAGGAAATTTAATCTCATTTGCAAAAGCTTCCCCTGTGCTAATTTGTTAATGGCTCATGTAGTGACACAGAACCAAATGCATTTTATTGAGCTTCTTTTCTCTTATATGATGCAAATCAAAGCAATCCCTGCTAGTAAGTGCAACTAGAGAGACCAGAAATGGTGCATTTTCCGAACTGGTCAGGTCAATCAAATTCAGCTTCTTTTTCCCAACCAAATGGATCGTCTGGCCAACCAACTTCCTGAGCCTTTTCAACCAAAGGTCGTGCATTTGTCATAGTTGTGAGGCTGTGGATGACTTCAGACCCGATGTGAGTTTGCCTGTTAATGTTCCTTCTGGTCCTTCAGCCCGTTCTCTGCCTCCCAGGTAGGAGGCAAGAGAATCCAAAGCCCCCAGAGGAAAGATGCCCTCACACAGTTTCCCCTGCGGCTTGAGAAGGAGGCCAATGCTGGTTATTCTCCCTCCTCGACATCAGAGACCATGCTACGTCATCCAGCTGAATCTGAAAGAAGCCAGGAATGGTTTTCATTTAACAATAATTAATTTTCAATCAAGGCTCTTCTTTCTGCTCATCAGATCTGGGCTACTGCTATACATGGTCCTGAGCATAACTGCAGCCCCAGGAACTTCATCTTCTGTGTCCCAGAGATCAGCTAGAAAAGGAGGTCTCTCCTTCTCTCTCTCACTCTCTCTCTCTCATTCTCTCATAATGTTTATTTCTCTTGTCATGTTTTCCTATGTATTTTTCCTTTGTTACAAAATTGGATTCCATTTTTATATACGATTTTGTGTCCTGTTCACATCTTTGCCCTTTTCCATTGACAAAAACAAAACAAAACAAAACAAAACAGTCCTCCACCTCCTCAGCTGCAGGAAGAGAGCAATGAAGGCCTATACACTTTTTTCATAAAGACTTGGAACAATTAACTCTCAGCCAAACTGTCCTTTAGAATAAGTAAGACTGTTTTGCTTTCACGTGTGGCTAACATCAACATCTTTGGTTCTGGTGTGTGAACTTGGGCAAGTCAATTTCCAGCTTTGGTTTCTGTATCTTCATCTATAAATGGGAATTGAAACTTCTCTACAAATGCTTCCAGCTGTGAGATTCTAAGCTGAACACTGATTTTCAGTATTATCTTTTAAAGGTTGAAGAGGTTTAGCCAATACGGGTATTTTATAGAGAAAATCACCATCTAGGAGCCCAGCAGTCTCCCAACTATGTGTTGAATTAGCAGGAGCTTGAATTGATAGATTAGGCAAAGGGGTGAAATGACCATTTCCTTCCCTCGACTGTATGCTGTATGTTCATTTCATGACGAACAGTCAACGTGCAGAGAGGGCTAATATAGTAACCATGCTTAGCCCTCAAGGGATACACAAGGGCTATCATCATATAAAGGTGTGGAAGGTAGCACAGAATTACATCCAGTCCAATTAATCATCAACTTCACTCTTAGATGACTTAGATCAGACCCCCTTTTTTTTTGCGGTACGCAGGCCTCTCACTGTTGTGGCCTCTCCCGTTGCGGAGCACAGGCTGCGGACGCGCAGGCTCAGCAGCCATGGCTCACGGGGCCAGCCGCTCCGCGGTATGTGGGATCTTCCCGGACCGGGGCACGAGCCCGTGTCCCCTGCATCGGCAGGCAGACTCTCAACCACTGCACCACCAGGGAAGCCCCAGACCCCTTTTTAAAGTTACTCTTGAGTAGGAATGGGATGCTGGGCTCTAAGTAGCTAAAAATATAAACCCAGACCCATAAAGGCAATGGTGTAATGTTGGTCCAGGCTTTAAAAAGAAAGTCTTACACTTCTAAGTAGAAATTTTTGTTTAACTTTTTAAACATAATCCATGAAATTCTAATGGGTGGAATGTAATCTAGTTGAATAACCATGAGATAGGACTACCAAGTTACAAAACTAATCCTTGAAAAAAAGAAAAAGAAAAAAGAAACCTGTACTTATGAACACAAGTTAATGCTGTCATTAGAAGACTATGAATTATTTCAAGAATAATATCCCTGGGCTTCCCTGGTGGCGCAGTGGTTGGGAGTCCGCCTGCCGATGCCGGCGACACAGGTTTGTGCCCCGGTCCGGGAAGATCCCACATGCTGCGGAGCGGCTAGGCCCGTGAGCCATGGCCACTGAGCCTGCGCGTCCGGAGCCTGTGCTCCACAACGGGAGAGGCCACAACAGTGAGAGGCCCGTGTACTGCAAAAAAAAAAAAAAAAAAAAAAAGAATAATATCCCTGCTCAAAACACTAGTCAAAACTTCATTCTCAAGCCATTGGAAAATGTCTTCCTCACTCTATACCGCTCTCAAAAAAAAATAAGTTTTGGATTTATTGTGGCCATTACAGGATCAGCAAGATCTTTCTGAAATGAAAGCTAAGGTTTATCATTGGCTTTTTTTTACAAGCCTAGTTTCCAAGTGGCATTTTGGTGCTTCTAAAAATCAAAGCAATCAAAATATAAAATTTCCTGCCTTTGCATAAGTTGAAAGGAATACAGCATGGTCTGTGAAGGCAATTCCAAAAAAAGATCCAGAAAACTGTGCTGGTCACTGGCAGTTTAGTTAAAATAAGCGTATATCCCAACGATGCAATCATTTAAAATAATACAATACTCACCCATGTGTCAACATTCCAGATTTTGTTTCCCCCCCAAAATCCTCAATCATCGTTTCCAGTTATAAAAGGGTTGAAAACACACAATTGTCTCTATTCTCTCCTGAAACCCCAATAAAAATAACAGTGAAGAGATTTATTTTAAGGAGTAAATAATCCACAAAGATAAAATAATGCGAGAGGAGACAGAAGTTTGAAAGGTGGATAATAAAAGGAAGAAGGGTGTGGGCTTAGCAGTTACAAGTGAGCTGAATCACAGGCAGTACCATTGCGTTGCAAAACACAGCAGCCTCGGATCCTAAACCACAGTGGAGAAATCCAAGAAACAATCAAATTTTTACCACCCAAAAGGCTCAGATGCTACTTTTGGGTAGCTCTGGGAGTGGAAGTGAAGATGGGACTCTACACAGGAAGGCGTGTTAAAAATCACTTATGAAAGAAAGAGCGACCCAGGTTCTCTAGTATCAGGGGACTGTCTTTTTCCCACACTCACAGAAATGTGAAGGTGTAATCTCTGCAGAGGCTAAAAGAGAGGAGCTCTAGATTGGGGTACCCAAGGCACAGTTGAAAGTGAGAGGTGCCCCCAAGAAAACAGATGGATTAAAATTAAAGCTTGCCTTCTGTAAATTGAGATCTCAAACCCTCATCTTTCAGAACACTGGCATCTAGGGTTCTTCATCTAACTGGAGACTAGAACAGATAAGTTGACAAGATTTGGGGGGAGAAAAACATAAAAATTGATGTGAGGGTTCCCCAAACAAATGGTCCAACCGGACTACCCTACAGAGATAGCCACAGTCAACACGCCCTCCTCATGAACATAGGGGATCCAATTAGCCTTTTTTAGCTTCTCTACTCTTAAGATATCAGCAGACAATCAAGGGAAAGACTTTAACAGAAAAAGCAGAGGCCAAAACAGAGAGCCACAGCAAGGAGCAAAGAGAAACCATGCAGGAAGATGAATACTTCAAAAAACCATCGTTGATATATAAAAAAGAGTATTCTTTAAAAGTAGGGAAAGGGCTTCCCTGGTGGCGCAGTGGTTGAGAGTCCGCCTGCCGATGCAGGGGACACGGGTTCGTACTCCAGTCCGGGAAGATCCCACATGCCGCAGAGCGGCTGGGCCCGTGAGCCGTGGCCGCTGAGCCTGAGCGTCCGGAGCCTGTGCTCCGCAACGGGAGAGGCCACAACAGTGAGAGGCCCACATACCGCAAAAAAAAAAAAAAAAAAGAAAAAAAAGAAAATGCTTAGGAAAGATTATTTACAACTGAGAATATCAACAGTAAGCCTGTTAATTAAGTTTGAGGATAGACTAAAGACATTTTCAGACACTGAGGTCTCAAAATTCATCTCCCATGCACACCTGGTAAGGAAGCTGCTAGAGGAGGCTCTCCGACAAATGAAGTGAGGAAAGAAAGGGGAAGACATGGAAAAAATAAGGACCAGGAAACAGGGTTCCAACCCCACAAAGGGGAAAGGGAATCCCTTGGACGAAGCGAAGGGAGATTTCAAGGTTAGAAAGCAATTACCAGACTGATGATCAGAAGGAGAGAACTTTCAAAACAATGAGTTAAGAGCATACCTGATAGATTTGAATATATTGAGGGGAGATTAAAACAAGTAAAAGGAAGTTTGGGGGGATCAGGGATCATAAAAAACCAAACTGAAAACTAAGTAAAACGAAGACAATTATTAACTCCAAGAAAAACAAAAAGTTATGTAAGAAAGCAAGGTAATCATAGTATAACAAATGTCCCGGGTGTGATCAGCATTTAGATGGTCAGAATAACATAACTACACTTACTACATAATTCACTGGGAGAATGAGGGAGGCAGGCAGTAAATATTGAAAAGGTGTTGGAAAGGAGGTGAGTAGCAGGTTTGGTGAAAGAGAAAGAAAGTTTCCTCTTAAAGAGTGGAAAGAAAATAGAAAATACCTAATACTGAAAAATAAAGAAAAAGCATTTAAAAATGTGTTATTTAGAGATAATGGAGGTTAATATCAAAAAGAATAGTTGATGGCGATTTCCTCTGGGGATCAAGAAAATGTAAGAGGGTATCTTAGTCTGTTTGGGCTGCATTACAAAATACTACAGACTAGGTGGCTTATAAACAACAGACATTTATTTCTCACATTTGTGGAGGCAGAAAGTCTGAAATTGGGGACCTCTTCCGGGTCACAGACTATTCATTGTGTCCTCACATAGCGAAGGTGTCTGGGGACCTCTGTGGGGTCTCTTTTATGAAAACACTAATCCCCTTTGGGAGGGTCCCACCTTCATGACCGAATCACCTGCCAGAAGTCCCACCTCCTAACACCATCCCATTGGGCCTTGGCATTTAAACATATGAATTCGGTGGGGACCTCAACATTCAGACCATAGCAGGGGGTATTGGGCAAAGGACTGCAATTTGTTGTAATAAATCTTGTCATCTGACTCTTTAAATTATGTGCATGTGTAAATTTGATATGAATAAAATCTAAACTATGAAAACTCAGATATGTTATTTTATATGCGCATCAGAGTCCCAGGGCAGGATGAGGGTGCGGAGAGAATAAAAAGAACCCTGGGAGTCACAGGGAGGATATCAGCAAATATTTGGTGGCAGCTCTTCAAAACCTTAGCTGGAATTCCTCTAATCCGCAATAGAATGAAAGCTAGTTTTAGATCATCTGTCTTTCAGACCAATATGACCTCTTTCCAAACATGTTTGACTGCCCATGTGCAGTGCATTAAATACAATAATAAAGCTAATAATAGGGGCCTCCCACAAATATTTTTGCTACATAGACCAGACCACAACATTTTTCCTACACCTACTAATGTCAGCAATGATGTGTCAGTGGCAGGAAGCTGTAATGACATTTAAAAAAAAAGCCTGCTACAACAGCAGGGATTGTATCTTATTAAAATTTGTAATAACCGAAGGCCAAAGGGACAGAAAAGAAACTGCCTTCCCCTGGTAACTGAGACCGTAATTCCACTCAAATGTATTAAGTGAGTGGTATAATAAATTAAAATAGATAACATGTATTGAGTGCTTTCCATGTGCAAGGAGCTGTTTATTGCTTTGTGTGTTTGAAGTCCTTACATCCTCACAGCGACCTTGTAAAGTAAGTACGATGTGTCTCATTTTAAAGATGAGAAGACTGAGGCACAGAGCCGTCAGATAACGAACTCATGATGGTACAGCTGGTGAGCAACGGATCTAAAGTGGAAGGAAACTAACACTGCCCCACCCCCTATCGCAAGCCAACCCTGCCCCAACCTTGTAGAGGTGCGGGAAAGATGTCGCCACCTCTCCTCGTAAAGAGCGGACCTCCTGTGTGAACCCCGCAAACAAGAACCAGATCCCTAACCCTACTGACTGAGTCCTTAACACATGCCAGGGCTCTGCGAAGCGTTTCATAAGCAATATCTCCTTTAATCTTCCAGCAATGCCAAGAAGTAGGTATTATTGCTGCCACGTCCAGATGGGGAACGTGAGGTCCCCAGAGGATAAGGGAAACTCCCCTCTGTCTGTGCGGTCATTACATGGCACAGCCAGGATACAGTCCTGAGCTCTCTCGATCCAAAACCCTCTGCCTTTCACAACCAGAAACGATTGATGAAAAAAATGATGGTTCAAAGTGGAGAATCCAACAAGAAAGAATCCAGAAGTTGTTCTTTGAGGATAAGGATTGCAGTGCTTTAATCCTCACAACAGTCAACAGGTTTTATTATTATTATTATTATTTTTTTTTTTTGCGGTACGTGGGCCTCTCAGTGTTGTGGCCTCTCCTGTTGCGGAGCACAGGCTCTGGACGCGCAGGCTCAGCGGCCATGGCTCACGGGCCTAGCCGCTCCGCGGCATGTGGGATCTTCCCGGACCGGGGCACGAACCCGTGTCCCCTGCATCGGCAGGCGGACTCTCAACCACTGCGCCACCGGGGAAGCCCAACAGGTATTATTTTATTGATTTGATGTTGTTGCTACTGTTAAGAGATAGTTTTTTGCTTAACTTTAATATAAATGTTTGAATTAATCATTACAAATTTCATTGTTTAAGACTCACAGATATAGAAAACAAACTTGTGGTTACCAACAGGAGAGGGAAGCGGGGAGGGACACATGAAGCTACGGGATTAACAGATACACTCTACTGTATATAAAGTAGATAAGCAACAAGGACCTACTGTATAGCACAGGGAATTATACCCGTTATCTTGGAATAACCTATAATGGAATATCATCTGCAAAAACACTGAATCACTACACTGTACACCTGAAACTAAGACAATATTATAAGTCAACTACATTTCAATAAAAAGAAAAGTGAAGTCAGATAAAAATTTAATTGTTTAAATTTAGATGATTCCATTTGCTTTACATTAAACTGCCAGGAAGTGACAGACAGCAGTGGAAGGAAGGCTGTGGGCTCCATGTTCTATCCTCACGAACCCCTCAAACCGACCTCCACACGTGAGAACATTGATTTCCACGTGCAATTGCAGACCCTCTCTTTAGCAATCCTGAGGAAAAAATGCCTATTTTGTCGTTAAGACTACATTTACTAGGCTTGCCCTGTGGCACAGTGGTTAAGAATTCGCCTGCCAATGGAGGGGACACGGGTTCAATCCGTGGTCCGGGAAGATCCCACATGCCGCGGAGCAACTAAGCCCGTGCGCCACAACTACTGATCCTGCGCGCCTAGAGCCTGTGCACCACAACGAAGAGTAGCCCCCGCTTGCCGCAACTAGAGAAAGCCCACGCACAGCAACAAAGACCCAACGCAGCCAAAAAATTTTTTAAAAAATAATAAATAAATAACTAATACTACAATTACTCAAGAGTGGTCTGGGTAAACTGCTCCCTTTTCCAGCAGGCATAGCTAGTGAAGGCAGAGTGACAGGCAACATCTCCGTCTATGCTCAGGAACGCAAAGAGGAGAAGGGGGAGGAATGGAGAGAGAAGATTGCCCCTGCAGCCGTAATGAGCTAAACGGTGAACTTCCATCCTCCTCAGCAAGACTTCTGGGCCGTAAATCCCGGAGGCCCACAATTCTTGTCTTTGCTGAACCTGGACAGCGGTGTCTGTCTGCGCCGTCCACTCGGTTCTCAGTACCACTTTTGCCTCTTTAACTCTCCCCTCAGGAGGCACCTAGGAGGGGCTTCCCTGGTGGCGCAGTGGTTGAGAATCTGCCTGCCAATGCAGCGGGCACGGGTTCGAGCCCTGGTCTGGGAAGATCCCACATGCCGCGGAGCAACTAGGCCCGTGAGCCACAACCACTGAGCCTGCGCATCTGGAGCCTGTGCTCTGCAACAAGAGAGGCCGCGATAGTGAGAGGCCCGCGCACCGCGATGAAGAGTGGCCCCCTCTTGCCGCAACTAGAGAAAGCCCTAGCACAAAACGAAGACCCAACACAGCCAAAAAATAATAATTAATTAATTAATTTTTTTTTTTTTAAAGAAAAGAAAAAAAAAAAAAGAGGCACCTGGGAGTTCAGACTGTGCTCTCGCCTCCCTTTTGTCCCCAGCTGTGCCTTTACACAGCACGTGTCTAGGTACAGTCTGGACCCTGACAAGTATTTATCAGATTTCCTTGTTGTTGGAGGAGGGGAGAGGAGGACTGGATGACTGAAGACGGGGGCCCTTGAGAGCAAATCCAGTTCCCGTCCGAGAAAACAGCTCAGTGTATTCTGCTGACTTTATTCCCTTCCTCAGCTCTGCTCAAGAAAATGCTCTCTTTTGTAACCAGGGCACCTAAGAGGAAGGAAAAGTGCCTCTATAATCTTGTATTTGAGAATCAAGTTTCACAGACATTCCCATTTCTGTCAATGAACAAAAAAACTTCTGTTTCTGATATGTTTTCCCCAATCTCTCTAGCTGGCCAGGATGGCGTGGGGACCTGATGTGGAAATGTTTGCAAGCACTTAGATCTGTGGACGGAACCACACCCGGTGCCCGTGGCACTTGATCCGGAATCGGCAGGGCACCGTGTGAATAGGAATAACAATAACAGTAATAACTAGCGTTTTGTTACAAAAAGGAATTCTTTGAGCTGCTTCCCCCTCTCTTGGGTTTTAAGCAGGATAGAACTAACGTCAACCAATGGAAAAAACTTTCCAAAACACAGAACTGGGATCTCAGCCGGACGCCCCTAGCAGAAAACACTTGTAGAGGCTGTGCTTTGCTATATGCATAACCTCCACACAACCTCAAGTAACTCCTAAACGTAGCTCAGCCTGTGAAAGAACACAAGTAGGCATTTCTTCAGAATCCCTTTCTTTGAAGCAGAATAGAGGTGGATAGGATGATCCTTCAATAATCCCTATTGCTTTAGGATTTTAGAATATTTGGTATTTCTCCACATCAGTTCAGCCCAAATAATTCATTATTGCATTAGGAATTGAAGGGGAATTGTCTTCTTGCTCTTTATTTTCCCCCAAGTGCCCCTTCTGGTCCGACCTCCCCACCCAAAACAAACAAGCCAACAGGTAGTATGCTGTGGAGGCTATGACAAGGAAGGGCCAGTGTGGTCCATGAAGAGCCGTGTCCAAAGCCTGTTCGTACCAGCTCAGATCCTAGAAATCAAAAGCACAGGCTCGGAAGCTAGTCTGAATGTTTTCAACAGCATGTGCTCATCTGGGACCTGTTTGCTGGAATCCTGATGCTTTGACTCCCGGCCCCCAAGCTGATGGGCAACACTGTGAAAGGCCATACAAGGTGGCCCATGTATTCATTAAAAAATGAAGACCTAGACCTGGGATGCATGTTTGAATTTGGACTCTGGTGAGAGGCTGCTTGCAAACTCAAAAAGAGTTCACTTCCACTGGTCAAATTCTAATTCCTCTTCCTGAAAGGAAAGAGGAACAGATCCCGTGCTGATTTTATGGCTTATAATCAGGTATCAGAAGGACAGAGGTGGCGAGGAGTTGGTGACAGGTCATACTTCCCTCGGAGCCCAAGGAGATTTCAGACCTAACATGCCGATCGGCTGATGCTCTGGATCAAGGCATGAGCACATCCCATGGGAATATGCCTCAAAGGGGACCAAATTCATCAGCCACGTGAAACTCCATACCAACTTCCTATCATTACAGCCCCTCCAGGCCACACATTTGGGGCAGCCTTCAGTGGGTAGGGGGAGGGGCAAGTCTTCTGTAAGTCATTACCTGATTTAGACTAGAATTATGATTCACTTCTTGATACACAGTCTGGAGGATCACCTGTTAACAAAATTTTTTGCAACATTCCCTCTGAAAACGAAGTCTCAAAAGAAAATGTTACCCATTCATTTATATATTCTTAAATGTTTCTTATATTTTCTGTGCTAAGAGATTTGAAAGAAGCTAAATAACAGTGATAGAGAATCCCAAGCTCCAAAATGAAGTTCGTCCATCACTGATGGACATGTCTGGTGAACACGTCTAAAAGCTTAGAGGTGTTTTTAAAGTTTATTTACAAGTTTGATATTTGACCAGCTTGGAGTCTTTCTAGATTCAAACTCAAATGGAACAGGAAGCTTCTGGAAGATCATAGCCTTGCCTTTAAGTGCACTTCTCAGGCCCCACCTCCCTAGTTGAAAAGATGGTAACATCGAATCTCCCCAAAATTATACTGGAACAACATACCCCTTACCCAGAACCCCATTCTGCAAAATAATAAATAAAATGCAAATATGATTAATAAAACACAATTCCTGAGCCTCAGAAATGGTGACACTGAATGATGTCAAAGAAATGATGGAATCTGTTTCTCAGAGGTTTTTCAGAAGATGTCTGTAATAATCTTTCTGTCATGGCTTCTTAGAGAGACCAAAATTTTGTTCTCAGACTGTGGGCACACCCCCATCTCAGCTTCACCACCAGTTAAGCGAGATCTCAGAGTTCCCTTTCAGCACCAATCTTTTAAATCAAAGGAACACTCTTAAGTTACCATCTGAAGAACCCTGCAGGCCTAAGCGTCCACAGAGCTTGGCTATCCTGGCTGGTCAATCCAAACTACTATTGGGAACCAAATGGAAAGAAGTGGATGGGGGAAAATAGTTCTCACTCATTAAAAAAAATAATAATGACCAAAAAAAATTTTTTTTTGGAACCGTCACTTAGCTCTGATGTGAAACAAGAGAAAGTTAAGCAGAGTGGGGGGTGGAAGCAGGGGGCATTTATTCAGAGCTCGTCTGCCCATCCCTAGTTGCAACATCCATTTGCTTCTCCCTAAAAGCACTGCCACGCTCCATCCCTGAGACTGACCTAGTTTGTGTCTGTTTCTTTAAGAAAGGAGGCCCTTGCTTCATCCAGGTAGGTGGAAAAGCGATCTGTGTCTGGAAACTTGGTGTGATGCCCTCCATCCTTTGGTAGCAGGCTCCAGGTGAGATGAAGCCAATGCCGGTGTTGCTTACAAAGACCGCAGGGACCCCGAGGAGAGGCTGGGCTCTTTCCCAGGCAGCTATTCATGAGTCCAGAAGCGACTTGCCTTCCTTTCATCTCTTCTGCTTGACTCTCCTCGCCGGCCCTGGAATCACTAGTACCTTGAAGCCGCTGTCAGCCCAGCCCAGGCCCCGCTGCTGCTGCTGGGAGGTCCCATCACATGGAGCCTCCCCGCCCCCAGCCCTGTACCTCGCAGCTCTGGCACCGACCTGGATGCAGACAAACTCCACCATGGCTAGAAATGCAGCTTGGTTTTAAGTCTCCAAAAACAGAAATGAGCTCAAGCTTTGGCCTCTCAGCCTTCCCTCTCCCGGGCTCCTCGTCGCCCACCGAGCTGCCCCAAGCAGGACAGCCCTTGGCTTCCGGGCATCCCTCACTGGCCTGGACCCTCCCGCTTCCCCACCCACCCCTGGCACCGGTACCCCTTCCCCACCCCAGCCTCTCTCTCCTTCCTCAGGCCGGCCCAATGCTCCCGTCCATCACTCACTGCTTTACCCAAGATATCAGTGTCAACGTGGGGACAACACCCAGCAAAACCCCAGGCCGTACCAGCTCCCACACAGGGAGGGTTTTGCCTTGACGATTTCCTACACCAGAACCAAGGGGACTGGGTCCCATGCCCTGCTCTACACATCCCATATTTCCTCATGGGCGTCTTGTGGCAAGATGCCAGCCCAGAAAACCCCCTTTCTTACTAAGGGGTCTGTGGTGTTTCCACTTGAGGATGCGATAAGGCCCTCCAGACAGCTATGAGTCACCCAATAATTATTTCATTATTCACCATATAAATGGTATCAAGCAAGTCGGAGCTCAGTTGGCATCAAATTCAACTTCAGATCTCCATGGGTTGGGATCCATGATGCAATCTCACTGCCTTCAACCATTCCCCTGCTCAACTTGAGAACCTTCCACCTGCTCCTTTCACCTTCTGCCTCCTTGGGACAGCGGCCCAGGCCCTTTGAAGTGTCCAGGGAATTTCCTGGTGGTCCAGTAGTTAGGACTTGGTGCTTTCACTGCCAAGGGCCCGGGTTTAATCCCTGGTCAAGGAATTAAGATCCCACAAGCCATGTGGGATGGCTATTAGAATTTTTTTTAATAAAATAAAGTGGCCGGGCTTCCATGGTGGCACAGTGGTTGAGAATCTGCCTGCCAATACAGGGAACACGGGTTCGAGCGCTGGTCCGAGAAGATCCCACATGCCACGGAGCAACTAAGCCTGTGTGCCACAACTACTGAAGCCCGTGTGCCACAACTACTGAAGCCCACGCGCCTAGACCCTGTGCTCCGCAACAAGAGAAGCCACCGCAATGAGAGGCCTGTGCACTGCAACAAAGAGTAGCCCCCGCTCACCACAACTAGAGAAAGCCCACGTGCAGCAATGAAGACCCAACACAGCCAAAAATAAAAACAAATAATTATTTTAAAAAAATAAAAATAAAAAATAAAGTGGCCAACCCCCAGAGGACAAAGAGTAGCCTTCTTATTTCTTTGTCTTTCTCTCCCCAAGACCTAACACAACGTGTAGCTCACGGTTGAGGCTCATTGGCTGGTGAGTCTGTTGACCTTCTAAGGGACACATTAGGGAGATGCAGGCTCTGAGAGTGAATTCTCTTTCCAGTGTGTCCCAGAAGGAGGTGTTACATCCACCTGCAGCAGAATCCCCTACAGTCCTTGCTGAAAATGCAGATTCTCCAGCCCCTTCCATACCTGCTGACTCAGAATGTTGGGGGTGGATCCTGGGATGCTGCATCTTTTAACAAGCTTCCCAGGTGAGTCTCCTGCACATTGGAGTTACTGGGCCATCAGTTCAACTCCATTTTAACTTCTTTAAGACCTTTCTAGGTGGGAGGGAAGGTTGAGTTTTGATTAAAGGAGGAATATGTGTGGAAGTGGTTTTAAGTCCCTCAGCAACTGTAGACATCTGTGCACATCGGTGGCCCACCTACTAACAACTGACGTGAGATCACCTTGCCTGACCCTGCCTGGACCATGAAGCCTCTTTGACCATCAGTCCAGCCTTTATAAGTTGGTCATGCATTGGCAAGTGGCGAACCATCTTCTATCACATTTCCCATTTGTTATTGACCTGAGGCCTCAGCAAGAGAATCGTGGAGTCCCTGACCCTCGTTCAGGTGAGACAAGCGCCACAGGTGTGTGAAAAGCACAGCATGCTGGACCCTATGGGTGTTGTCTTCTGGGTCAGGGTAAGGGCTGTAGGACACAAACTAGTTCATTCAGGGTTAGCAGTCTATTTGATGGTCAGGTTTTTGTGGGACAGTTCATTTGGTTCATTTTGATTAAACCAACAAGCAGTTGACTCGTTGACTCAGTGAAATCAGGGTGGTCATGCACACACAGACCCAGCCCAGGAGAAGCTGCTTTGTGACAAGCCATCAGGATAAAAGAAACAGGTGAGGACAGAGTGGAGTGATCTCTGCTACTCATAACTCCAAATTGACATCATCTATCCTCCTGGAAAGGAGTAGAACTTGCCTGAAAATGTTATGTGATGAAAATGGAAGGAAGTGGCACAAGAGACACAGCATATACCCAAAAGGGAAAACAGGTTTACAGTGTAGCTCTGTCCAGTGGACAAACACATGAAAATATGTGAAGAGAGATCTAATTCATTCCCTTTAGCCTTGTGGTAGAGTACATATATTTCTCTCTTCTATAACCAGATCTTCTTTGGCACAAAGTTCTGAGTCTTTGGCACAAAGTTCTGAGTCTTTGTCCCTGTAGTAGGAGGCTACTAGTCCAAAATACCTCCAGAGAGAAATATAGTCAGCCCTCTGTATCCACAGCTTTCACATCCACAAATTCAACCAAAATGTCAAAAATATTCAGGAAAAAAATTCCAGAAAATTTTAAAAATCAAAACTTGAATTTGCCACACCAGCAACAATTTACACAGCATTTACATAGTATTAGATATCATAAGTCATCTGGAGAGGATTCAAAGTATACAGGGGGATGTGCAGAGGTTATATGCAAATACTACGCCATTTTATATGGGGATTTGAGCATCCAAGGCTTTTGGTCTCCTGAGGGGTCCTAGAACGAATCTTCTGTGGATACTAAGCAGCAACTGTACTCGATTACTTCTGAAATCATTTAAAAGGCTGAATTGTGGGAAAACTAGGTTTAGGAGATGCAGGGGAGGTGCTTGATGAAAGAGTGTGTGTGTGTGTGTGTGCATGTTTTCTTTTAAAAGATGGGTGCTATTTCAGACTCTCTCACATAGAAATATAACAAAAGAGTGTGAAGCTCAGAGCCACAGCATGCCCATCTGTCGACAGGCTGTTCAATTAACTTATTGTTACCAGTGAAACACCAGCTCGGTGTGTCTGCAGAAAGAGGAAGTCCCAGGTGCTAGAGTGACAGCCATTAAGCTGCTGGCAAAGCTGAGCAAGCAAGCTGTTCCTTTGGAGTCAGGCTGCCTCTCTTCCTCCTCTGGTTCCTTCCTTCCCTCTCTGTCTTACTTCCTCATCTTTCCTCCTCCCAGTTCACACCTCTTTCCCTTTCTTTTCTTTATTCCTTCCCTCATCTGGGGACGAGAAAAGGCCACCTCCTCCATCTCAACTGAGCATTGCTTCTTGAGCAAGAAGCCCTGATGGAAGAGAAATGGGCTGGGTTCTGAGAATTTGCTGAAGCTTCTATTTATTTAAACAGAGCCAAGGAAGGGTGATGGGGGAAGATCGTTTTTGCCACCTCAAATGAACATCAAACCATTCCCCACCCTTCCCTCCCATCATGAGGTCTGATTTTCCGCCCTCCACCCTCTTGCTGACAGCTCTCCCACTCTCTAAGTCATTTCTTGGTTTCACTCTCAAGGGGCAGAGAAGACAGCAAGGCGGGGCACAAGCCCTGGTTCAAACCCCAGGGTGTACATACACTGGGGGCTCCCTCACCCGTTCCAGTCTTGGGGGGGCGTTGGTTTTCTGCAGAGGCAGAACTGGGCCTCTCTTGACTCATGGCCATGGAGCTTGCAAATTTAGGGCTGCCTTTATCATCATATTTTCACGATCTGAGTCCACTGGCAACTGCCCAGAGGGGAAAACAATAGCCCACAAAGGAGAAAAGTGAATGCTATAGACATGGATATAGTCTAAGCATTAGAGCTAATTATAGGGGATGAATCACAAATTTAAACGTCTTAAATATAGGCATAAAAAATAATTAACCCTCAAACAGGAAGCTGCTGAACTGTCAGATCGCACCGTTTGAGAACCAAGAAAAGCAAGTCAGCACCCTGTAAGCATGAGAAAAGTGAGGTTAATCCTCTGCTGGGGTTTCAATATTCTGTTCATTTCTATAGGTGTGCTAAGGAAGGTCCTTACATGGGTGGAAGAGTCTACTCATGGGACTGAAACTATCATGGTGGAAACACCCTCTCTTCTTTAGAAAGTGACACTCTCCAGAAGATACATCCAGCCTGAATCTCCCAATGGGAGTGATTCAGCACTCGTCAGTATAAGGATGTTTCAACCTAAAAGCAGACAAACTCCATAGTTTCATCAGGCAATTTCATTCATGTTTTAGTTGCCCTCCACTCGGTTTGAAAAGCTGTCTAAGAATCCCTTCACGGGCATTCTCTACATAATCACAACATCTCTTTGTCTGGGATTAGATGCTCCTAGAAATAAGAAGTTGTGGTCTCATCCAACTATACCCCTTTGTTCCCCACTAGGGGTCAAACCTAATAATACAGACCCACGTGACAGTCACAGGTAAAGGTGAAAATGAGTCTAATGGTGCCAGATGAAGGAAACGACTCCAGGAACCAGAAGCCGTGGGTTCTAGGTTCAGTTACTTTAGCAGCATCGCTATGGTCAAGCACGTGGCACCCACTGCCTATTATGGGGATTAGCTGTCAGAGCACTTCCATTCACGGCATCTGGTATCAGAGTTACCAAGGAAAATGCACCGGCAGCCAGGCACAGGATGGAGCCACACTTCCACGTAGACAAGAGACAGAATCAAGGTCAGGAGTGGGGTCAGCTCTCCATGGCCACGGGTCCCTCCCTTCTTGTGCTGCTGCAGAAGGACTCCCTCCCCTCCTCCCAGGGGAAAGATGTAGTGGTGGAGTTGGATGGATGCCTTGTGATGCACACGCCAAAGCAGAACAACGGAGCTCACGTGGAATCTGAAACAGGGAAAGATATTCCCACACAAGGTGGCAAGTCCAGCACCGGCTGTGAGGACCCTACATCTCTCAGTAAGCAAGTGTTCAGACCCAAGGCCCCTTCTCACGTGACCTAGTGGGGGTGAAAAGGCTCCATGCTCAAGACTGCCTTCCCAACAACTAGGACCTTAATCCTCAAACCACTTAATCCCACCAGTCTGTCCGCTCATCTATAAAATAGAGACAACAGTGACGACCCTACTTCTCCAAACAGGGCTCTCATTAGAGGAGGCCATTTACGGAAAGGAGCTTTGAAAAATGATAAACCCCTGTGGGACATGGATGTGTAGTGAATAACCTAGTAAAGTTCTCAAGAAATAGTACAACTTTTTACTCCATTTGAAGTAAATTGTTAATATCCAAGAGTCCACTTGGGGTCCAGCCTGAATGAAAATCAATTTCTTAGCACTTCTTGACACCCCTGGGTTCTTCCACATCAAATTGTGACAATAGGGGCTTCCCTGGTGGCACAGTGGTTGAGAGTCTGCCTGCCGATGCAGGGGACATGGGTTCGTGCCCCGGTCCGGGAAGATCCCACATGCCGTGGAGCGGCCAGGCCCGTGAGCCATGGCCGCTGGGCCTGCGCGTCCAGAGCCTGTGCTCCACAACGGGAGAGGCCACAACAGTGAGAGGCCCGTGTACTGCAAAAAAAAAAAAAAAATTGTGACAATAAGAGTTCTTTCTTTCAGTCCACTGACTATCTCGAATTTTCATTTTCCCGATACATTTCCCCTTCACCTAGAGCACCCATGTCACTGCTCTTCTTCCTCTTTAGACCTGTCTTAACTTTTTTGTTCCCAAATTGCCAGTTCCATGATGGTTGATGCTGGCTTTCACAATCCAACCTTCATCTCTCCACTTGTCAGTTTGATTTTTTAAAGTGCTTAAATTGAATGCAATTCTGCCGTTTTAATGGTATTTTACAAAAATAGTTAATACACACATAATATCTGGCTACGGTTATTTGAAAAGACCAAGTTACAAAATTATATGTAGTAACAATCCCATTTAACACATACACACACATCCTGTACACTTACACACTTATCCTAAAAATTGAAAATATACATATATCAAAATATTGAGTAGTTATCTCTAGGTAGTGAGACCAAATTTCAATTTATTTTTCTTTGCGCTTATCTATATTCTCTATGGTTTCTAAAATAAGCATGCTTTTTTTTTGGAAAAAAGGAAAGAAATTTATTTTAAAATGCTGCCTCTTTCCTCCTGCAGAAGGGAACATATTGTACTGAATAAATCAAAGACAAAGTATCCTCCTCTAACTGAAATTATCTTCATCATGACCCCAGTGATCTGAGTAAGAATAAATCCATCATCTATTGCAGTGGCTGCAACCTTTTTCCATAGTAAGAAAGTTTATGTCAACCCCATACACGCATATAGGTATACATGTGACTGAAAAAATTTTCAAGAAAGAGTACGAAAACACAATATGTTCTGATATTTTGTATTCTATGCGATTCCAGTACTTTAATGCTGGCTGCCTTGCACCGAATTCACTAACCACAGTTGGAAAGAATCTGATCTATTGCAAACTCCTCATCTTACAAAATTAGGAGCCTTACCGTCAAACTCGGTTGCCTTCCGGGACAAAAGGCAAGTCGCTCTAAAGAACATCCTTGGAAGAGATTGTTTCTCCATCACCTGCGGCATCTCCAGAAATGAATTACACTTCCGTTCTCTGAGCCAGATCCACACATTTTCGATGCCTGAATCAGCCAATACCAAAATGAATGTTCCAACAGCTGAGCTTCCGTGAGAAAGTTTATGATACCAATGTCTTGATTTTAGAAATGGTGACATTGGAAACAGTTTTTCCTCTTGGAAATGAGTGTGAAAGCTCCTAAGCTTGTCAGACTCACAGATACAGAGAAGAAACAAGTGGTTACCAGGGGAGAGAGGGAAGAGGGGAAGGGCAACCTAGGGAGAGGGGGTTTTTAAAAGGGGATTTTAAAAGGGGTTATTATGGAATTATATGAAATCATGTGTGTGAAACTTTTGAGAATTGTAAAGCACTATAGAATTTACAGAATCTTGCATTCAATAAAAAAATTTTTTAACTCCTTTTGGGATTAAAATATATACACAACTATATATAGAATAGCTAACCAGTGACACAACATTATAAATCAACTATACTTCAATAAAAAATAAATAAATAAAATAGGTAACCAACAAGGACATACTATATAGCACAAGGAGCTATACTCAATGTTTTGTAATAACCTATAATGGAAAAGAACCTTTAAAATATATAATATATATATATAATATAACTGAATCACTTTGCTGTACACCTGCAACTAACACAACATTGTAAATCAACTATATTTCAATTAAAAAAAAATTTAAATACCTCTAGGAAAAAAAAAACTCCTGCGCTTGGAAACCAGGATAAATTTCCATGGAGCAAAAGAGGTGAAGATGGACCCAAATTCAATCACAATCTAGTATATTACACGGCTAGCATCTCACAGCTTCCTATCCTTGTCATCTTCTTGTCTTTTAGTTAACGATAGAATTGGATGCACTAATATTAATAATCATCTTCTTCAAGCTTATAAGATCTAAGATAACACCCAAGTTATGATGAGCTACAGAATATCCATTATGTATAAGACGAATGCACGTTCCAGCATATAACTGCCCCCTGGAACACATCACACAAACAACAGCACTCAGCGTGGAGGGAAAGGAGTGAAGCTCAGCGATAAGGATTCAACCACATGCAAAGATGCTGGCCTCTGAGGACTGCTCCCCTATCAAATCAGGATGGTTCACTCACACGCTGATGTGATCCGAAAACACTAGCAAATTCTCGCGGTGACTTCTTCATCTCCATGTAGGTGAGTTTCTAACCAGTGTGACCGACATGCATGGTCAGAACGCTTTCTAGAATGATTCTGCCACTGAGAGTGTGGTTGTGGCCTGATATCCCTAGGCTGAGGTTTCTGGAGTTTCCATTCGTGGTCTGGGCAGTGACGATCTGATTAAGCTGCACATCTGCGAAGGGTTTGAGGTGAAGGAAAAAGGGAACTGGAATGGTTCTCACCTCATCAATTCTGACCACATCCTCCCTCTCCAATTACCCCCAAGAGGAGGGAAGAGAAAAGAGAGCAGGAGTAGAATAATGAAGAGATGAAACAGAATGGAAGGAAAAAAGGAAGAGAGGGGAAAAAGAAAGCTGGAGGGAAGCCCCAAAGTGACTTATTCTCAGAAACAGAAGCCCAGAGCCCAAGTCTCCAAAGAACCAGAGCTTTGTTTTATCTTAATTTCTGCTTCCGTTCCTTCTTTTCCTCCCCAATCTACCTCCTAAGTATGAACTTTTAAATGACAGTCATCTGTGAACATTGGTTTATTAAGTAAATATCTGAACCTTCAAAATGGACTTTTTATCAGCAATAAGATTATGTGAAACTATGTTTTATGTGCACAGTGTCCTGAGGCCCTTGTTATAACAGTGGCATATTTGAAAATAAAAGCTTTCAATACAATATGGAAGATCCTCAGAACATTAAAAATAGGATTACCATATGATCCAGCAATTCCACTTCTGGAAATACGTCCAAAGGAAGTTAAAACACTAACTCAAAAAGACATCTGCACCCTTATCTTCATAGCTATTTACAATAGTCACGACATGGAAACAACCTAAGAGTCCATCACTGGATTAATGGATAAAGCAGTTGTGAGATAGATAGGTAGATAGATAGATAGATAGATAGATAGATAGACAGATAATGGATTATTATTCAGCCATTAACAAAACCCACGAAACTCTACCATTTTTGGACCTTGAAAGCACTAGGCTAAGTGAAATAGTCATACAGACAAATACTGTATGATCTCACTTATATGTGGAATCTAAAAAACAAGCAAACAAAAACAAAAAAACTCATAGAAAAAAAGATCAGACCTGTGGTTACCAGAGGCGAGGGTGGAGGAAGAAGGAATTGGCCCAAGGTACAAACTTCCAGTTACAAGGTAATAAATACTAGGGCTGTTACATACCTGATGACCTCAGCTAACACTGCTGTATGATATACACCAAGGTCATTAAGAGAGTAAATCCTAAGAATTCTCACGACAAGGGAAATCTTTTTTCCTTGTTTCTTTTCCTCTTTCTTTTCTTCTTATTGTATCTTTATGAGAAGATGGATGTTAGCTGAACCAATTGTGGTCATCATTTCACAATACATGTAAATCAAACCATCAAGCTGTATGCCTTAAACACTGATGCGTATCGATTATTTCTCAATAAGACAGAGGGGGAGCTTTCAAATGATGACTTTTCTTTAGTTTTTTTTTTTAATAAAGGCTTAATTCCACTCTGTTGCATCTATTATCTTTCCAATAAAATATATATCTAAGTGCATTACAATCTCAGTGGTGCAGGAACCCAGTGGAAAAGACAGCTGGGAAGGAAGAGGCAAATGCACATCCAGGAGAAAAGATGCAATGAACAGAAGACTGTTCACTCCCACAGCACTCGAGCATTTCAAAGTATTTTACTGTCTCCCTGAGTGACAGGTACACGTTATACCCACACTGGGGCACGGATTCTCAGAATTGCTGCTGCTATCCTATCCACTAGTTCCCTTTTTCATTTCAGGAAATAGCTGACAAGGAAATTTGCGTAACTTGCCCAAGGCCACGCAGGGACTGAGTTGGATGTGAAATTCACTTGTCCTCGAAGCCTCGTGCTAATCCCACCTCTTGACCGCCAGCCAGGGTTAGCCTTTCCGATGCCACTTGAAGTCACATGGTGACTTCACAGAGCCTCTGCAGTGATAGAAAAAAGCCAGCTCAAACATGGAAAACGCAATCAACCACTTGGCTTCGTCTTCCTACCTCCGGACAACTAGCTTGACTCACCTGAGTCAGTCTAATGGACTAATTTTTTTTCAATTCATGAAACTACGTAGACTCACTTTTTTGGCACTGCAGCGACAGTCAGAGTGAGTCATGGGAATAGAAGTTATAGGACAGCATTCAAAATGGCAGGTGACCAGAATATTACTGTTTCAAGAGATCACTGTCATTGGACCCTCGCTTAGCTGTTGATCCATTTACTGAAAAACATAAATCACATGTACAACTGGTTTTAGCAGAACATCCTGGAAAGTGGTATCTACCTGCAGAGAAGCAGTAGATACATGTCAGTTTTAGTCACTCATGCACTTACTCATTTGCTTTCACTGCGTGCCTACTGCATGCCAGAGGCTGATGCTGTATGGTGTTCAAAAATAAATAAATATGGCCCCTGCCATCCTGGCTTTTGCAATATAAAAGGAGACCTAAATAAACTTGGGCAGGATTTTTTAAAGGGCTAAGTAGAGAGTTCTAAAACCTCTGTATGGGATCATAGGAGAGTGAATGATCCCAACAGTGAGTTCTGGGGAAGAACCACAAGAAGAGGTCGGTGTCTGATCAGGAAACTCTAGGATAGGAGAGTCAGGGGCAGGGGAACGAAGGCATGAAGATCCGTAGAGAGCCAAGGCCTAACCCAATGTGGGCAACCAAAGAAGTGGACCCACACAGGGAACAACCCAAGACAGGGTTCCACAAATTCTAACTTCTCTCATGGGTCAGAAGGTGGGGGAAATGAGAATGAGAAGAATAACATCAGAGTCTTGGGTAGGAAACAAGTGGAGGCGTGGGGAGGAAAACTACATTTTGTTTATTGCCGTGTGTAAAGCAATGTGCTGGGAGCCTTACATAAGTCATCTCTCTTAGCCTTTGAGACAATCCTACAAATTGGGTATCTTTACCCCTATTTTACAGATGTCTTCCAGGATTTCCAGAGAGCATTACCAGTTTACAAAAAACTTTCACATCCACTCTATCCTCTGCATCCTCACATTCCTGCTCAATAAATGAGACAGGGATCCTCATTTTATGAAAGAAGAAACTCTGGCCTTGGAACCCAGGCAGCTTGCCAAGGACAGGAGAAGAGCCACTGTGCTTTTTCCATTTTTTAAAATTTATTTACTTTTTAAAATTTATTTTATTGAAGTATAGTTGATTTACAATGTTGTGCTAATTTCTGAGGTACAGCAAAGTGATTCAGTTATACGTATACATATACATTTTTTTCATATTCTTTTCCATTCTGGTTTATCACAGGTTACCGAATATGTGCTATGTAGTAGGACCTTGTTGTTTATCCACTCTATATCTTTTTTCATTTTTTGATAGCCTTACACAGCTGGCCATAGCGCCAGCATAATACCCTCACTCTCTCCCCAGCTTGAGTTCACGTGTTATCTGTTATTCAATCACCAATCCAGCTATCTGAAATCCATTTGAAAGAAACTCAAATTTGTAGCAGCAGCCTCCAAACGGCTCATGCAAGGTCTGGAAAATTCAGCTTCGTGGTAGGAATGGCAAGCAGTGAGTACCATCCCCACAGACATCTTGGGGGTGCACCATTATGCCTTGTTAACTTGAAAAGAAGACTCAGTCTGAAGCTCTTGTGGGGTCTACACAACCCAAGCGAAGCCACACAGCCCCAAGAGCCTACAAAATTATTGAGGTAGTACATTGTAGATCAGCCTGGAAAAAAATCCATATCGAGATTGCCCAAGTCTCAACAAAACTTAAAAAAAAAAAAGCAAGTCTCACTTGGCAACTGTATGGAGACCACACCCTATGCTGCACACACATACCTGGGCTTCATCATTCTTGCACAAGGGAGTTTCAGAACGGCCAATAAAACACTTCAAGATAAAGCTCCTTCAACTTTGAGCACTGTTTTAAAAGTCCTCAGGCAAAGAAGGTTCTGAATTTCTCCAAAACTATAATTTAGCAGCTGTAGCAAACAAGCTAGTGGTTTGATAAGCTATAGCCTACTGCCAACCGAAATCCCAGGAACACAGTTTTCCATTAAATATCTCAGCCATGTGGGTATTTACCTAGTGAAATCCACTACCACCACCCCCCACCCAAAGTGCTACTATCAGTCCAAGAAGCATGAAGGTTCAAGAAACCATAGGACACGATCCCATTCATCTCTGCCTCTGGATTGAATCACTCTCTAATTAAGCATTGCTCTTTTCTCAGAGATCGCCCAAATCCAGAAGAAGCCTGCACTATTCAGTCTCTTCCAACATGTGACTTGCTCAAGTCTCAACAGCATTGAAGCCCAAGCCCAGACTATAAACAACTCTGCTGAAAAATAAACACCACCTAAGGCAATAGGCCAAATACTACAAAACATTTAGTATAAATCTAATGGGGGGAAAAAAGGCAAAACAAACTCTGTTCCTGTCCCTCTCCATAGCTTTACCCAAGAAAAGACTATCCATCTAGAAAGAGCCTAACGATTGAACCAAGAATACCCATAGCTCCCTCCACCAGCTCGTGAAAAGAGGTCAATCATTTCACTTCCTTGAGCTTCCCTTTCCTCGTGTGTAAAATAGGGATCATGAGAGCTGTGTCCTATTTACCCTGCAATGATGTATGGAAGAGTAGCAAGATACTGTCTGTAAAAATACCTTGATCTCCTCTGAGATAGGGTAATATGTAAATTTCAAGTGTTGTTATTACTACGTTTTAGCACATGTGAAATCTGAGCAATAAAAGACTGGTCATCATAGGGTGAAAACAGAACAGGATACAGCACGAGGAGAGCGGAAATCCAAGCTACATGGTTCGAGTGAAAAAGGAGAACTTCCACCTGACCAACAGAAGAGAGCTCAGTGACGGAAGAGAAACGTGTGTATCCAAGAAGAAAAGTCGACGTCAGGACATACTGACCCAGTTCTTGGAAATCAGTCAATAGATCAGAAGTGAAAATAAGGTGAACTGGATGTTTATTCAAGAAGCTCCTAAAATCCCAACTCCTCTAGGAAAAACTTGGAGAAAAGCTAGCAAATTGGCCACACGTCTACACTGTCTGTTCTGGGGTATCTTCCAGAACCCACCATTATACAATTTGCACTTTCCTATGAACTTAGAATTAATAGGAATGCTTTTATTTTAAAATTTTCAGTTTCTTTGAAACTTACCTTACATATATTTCTGCCATTTTCTGCTTTTCCTTTATATAGCTCCTTTCCAATGTTATGTTGTCATTTTCTAATATTTTCAGGTAAATATCATGGTCAAGCAAAATCTTTTTTACCAACATGGCTCATTCATTAATTTACTTGACCGGCATATATTGAGCACCTAACACGTACCTGAAAGAAGTTAGCAGAACGAGTAAGAGGGACAGACAAGTGATTCATAATTTGACCCTAATTATGACCTTACTAGTTCTATATTCCTTTTAAATGACAATATACTTCCCCATTCATCTGTTAAAAGATAAAATAGCAATATATCTGCACAATCACATCAGAACTATCCCAAACACAACTGAAATGCTGTAGTGTTGATGTCCCAAGTGTCAACAATATATCCCCATGATTAGTGGGGCAAATACAACTGAAATTACACCTCCATATTTATATTTGTCCATCTCTGGACCTTCTTTAATTTTAGGATAACTGGAATCATACAAAGTTTTCAAGAAAAAGAATGTGGACCGTGATATCTATTTTATTCTTAAGACTCTTCCAGTGGAGCCTGGAAAGTCTCAACACCTGAACATCTCCAGGTTACTCAATAAGTATCTTGTGGATTGATTATTCTGGTGATTCACGACTCCAGCAATACTCCTAGGTCACTTCCCAGGCTGGGAAGTGACAGCTCAATGTCAAGTTTCTGTCAGTTTGCCTTGGATTGTTTTCCCCGATTAATTAACATTCTCTTGCCCACACAGAAGCACAGATGCTGCTTTTCTGCCTATTCACATTTCTCTTGGGCTCTCCCTGCTCTGTATTCCCATAGAATTTTGTCATCCAATAGCACCAATTGTCATTCATAAACTGGGCAGCTTTCAGGTGTGCTTGCTCTGACGAAAGGACTCTACAGAGATTACAGGACACCAGTGTCAGCTCAGGACTCTAGAGCTATGCTTTTCAAGCTTGGGACCTTGTGGTCCTAGGAGTGGGGACTGTTAATGATTTGAAGGATAAAATCTAAGTCAGAGAATTCATTGAGGGTAGAATTTGAAAACAATCATTTCCCCCCCAAAAATGACTCTATTCTTTGACTTATGTAACAAATATATTATTCAATCATCACCTAGCTATTTTTTCCCCTGTACCTATAAGCTAAAGAAATTGAGGCAATTAGCTGAAACTTTAAAAATACAATAAATTTGTCTGAAATATTACAATATTCAGAAAATGGAAGCTGGGAGGTAGAGTAGATTTCTTTGAGTTCCAGGTAGTTAGTTTCTTTCCTTTTATGTCTGTAGTGCCAGCCTTATTATAAGAAAGCATAATAAATGGGAAGTTTTAGCAAGACTATTATACCAAAATCCCAAATCAAATAGAATAAACTCTAATGTTTTCCATGATATAAAAACACAGACTCTTATGCATGTTTCTTCTTTGGCTCCTTAGAAAACCTCATAGCCTCTCTCTTGTTTAATATAGAAGAGAGTTTGCATTTTAGGCAAATAAATATTTATGTTTGGTTCTGTGTCCACTTTAAAGCAGTTTTTTAAAATTGATATATAACATTCCTCAATGGATCTTGTGAAAAATTGTTTTGCAATACCCAAACTCCTTTTCTGAAATATTGTTTCGATGTGGTTTGTCTCTTAGCACAGCTCCTATAAATATCTGCATGTCTCCCTAATGCACTGTAAAATTGACAATTTCCAGACTGACCAGCGATCAAACAATCCTATCACACGGGCTCATTTGATTCAATCACTAAAACAGCTTAAATAACCAAGACACAGACTGAAACACAATAGAGCCATATATTGGTAATTAATCTGAATTAACTTCCAATGTTCCCTGCGTTGGTCTGTGTAGATGGGGCAATAGACTAAACCTCACCTTCACCTGCTTACACATATGTTAGGCAGCACGTACAGAAAAACAAAAACGAGATGAGATGTTGTCTTCCTTTCTTGAAGTGTAGCACTTTTTTGTGTATCTGGATTTCATGGTAGCAAAGAACCTAGGAGCAAAATGGAAATTTCCTGAAGATTTTCTTTGGGAATCTTAGCTCCACCTTCATCCAAGTAGTCTCTCACTGGCAGGAACTTTGAAAGCGAACCTGTTAGCTGCCCCTCAGCTTTGTTTTAAAGCCTTGGGTGGAAAGATGTGGCATAGAAAAATGCATATTTTCTGTACATGTGACCCAGCTGGTCTCATGCCTATGGAAACATGAGCAAGTGATGCTTGAACTACCCTCTTAGTAAATGTTCTTACTTCAGAGCCCTGCAGAGAAAAGCAATCTGCGTGCGAACAGTACCGGCGACCCAGAGGCCAGAGCCAGCTGAAAGGCAGGAAGGCAAGGGATGATCTGGAACGGGGAGCCCGCACTACATCCTAGAACAACCTCAAACAGCATGCAAATACCATCCAAACACATCGTTTCCATTAAAAAAGCATGTTTTTCATGCGATGAGTTAATAACTTTCATTGGCTTCCTAATAGCATTTGCCTCTGGAGACCTTTTCACTATTTAAAAATCTCAGTAAGCAACCACAAAAATATTACCAAGGGACTAACAGTGGGACCTGGGCTGAAGGGAGTGTTTTCATCTGTGGCACAGCCCCTAGGAAAGAAAAGAGAGCCCATTTCTCTGCCTATTACCCAGAGGAGGAAAAGAGTCAAGTGGAGATGGATTCAGATGGGTTCTTCCTGAGATGTTGGCGATATAAACCAGGCACACTTAGAAGCATGCAGAGAAGGGAGAGCAGGAGAATCATTTCAACCGAAATAAAGGAGTCCATTCAAATCATGCTGATCCCAAATGCAATGCAGGATTTTTTTTTTCTTTTTTGGAGTTTCCAAGGAAAGTCTTGTGGATCCTTTTTAAGTCGTTTTTCTGTTCTCCAGCTTCTGTGGATACCAGTTCAAGGTAGAAATAAAGCTTTGCTCTTTAGGAGTCCCGCAGTCAGAAGCTGTGTAACGACAAAACAGCTGATAGAAATGTGTTTAGAAATGTTACGCTCAGGACTTCCCTGGTGGTCCAGTGGTTAAGACTTCGCCTTCCAATGCCGGGGGTGCGGGTTCGACCCTTGGTCAGGGAGCTAAGATCCCACATGCCTCACGGCCAAAAGCCCAAAATATAAAAATAGAAGCAATATTGTAACAAATTCAATAAAGACTTTAAAAATGGTCCACATCAAAAAAAATCTTTAAAAATAAAGAAATGCTACGCTCTACACCAATATATTGTCAAAATGTCACTCACCAAAATATGACATTAGAGTAATTTCTGAAACAGACTCACAGATATAGAGAACGAACTTATGGTTACCAGGGAGGAGGGGTGCAGGGGAGGGATAGATTGGGACTTTTGGGATTGACTTGTACACACTGCCATATTTAAAATAGATAACAAGGTCCTACTGTATAGCACAGGGAACTCTGCTCAACATTCTGTAATAACCTAAACGGGAAAAGAATTTGAAAAAGAATAGATACATGTATAGGTATAACTGAATCACTTTGCTGGACACCTGAAACTAACTCAACGTTGTTAATCAACTGTACTCCAATATAAAATAAAAAAAAAATTTTAATTTTAAAAAAAGATTTAAAGAAGCAAAAAAAAAAAATTAAACAAATTCAGAAAAGTGCAAAAGAAGAGAAGATTTCTGAATGTTTTTCGGCAAACTATGAAGTAGAATCCTAAACTCTTCATTCACTCCTTTTGCAAGCTTTCATTCAGCGCTCTTCTATTCCTTGATCTATGTGGGGCTTTAGGGAGGAAAGACATTCTTTGCCCTCAAAGAGGTCACAGTCTAATGGGGAAGGCAAAGAAGCGATCACTGGGCTTGATAAACGCTTTGACACAGGTAAACATAAGGTGCTGCTGGAGCCGGTAAAAGGAGTCTCCATCCAGATCTGGGTGGACGGAGGAGTTGTAGGGAAGGTATTCTGGATGAGAAGACACCTGAATCAAGCAAAGGGGTCATCAGAGCCATCAAAGACAATGACAGGAAGCTTGAAGAGCTGAAACATGGCCCACAGGCTGAGTGGTGACCGGCGGGGCTGAGGCCATTAGCCCAGACCAGATAACATCCTTTGCTACGGCATCCTGTGAAGTGGGGATGCTATCGTGGAGACAATGGGGACCTGGTAAAAGTTTAACAGGGGAGGACCATACTCATATTTGCTCTGTAGAAAGCTCACTCTGGCAGCAATTTGGAGATAATTGAAGTGGACGCAGATGAGAGACAGGGAGACTTGTCAGGACGCTGTTGGAAAAATCCAGGTTACCAAAAAAAATGAGGAGGGTTTGAACAAGTGCCATGAAGAACTATCTTCAGGTAAGGGCAACAGGGTTTTATGACCAATTAGAGGTGAATGAGGAAGCATCGTGGACGGCTGCCAGGCTTCTGGTTTGGGTGGCAGGCGGCTCACAGTACCATTCGCCAAAATAAGGAAATCCAGCTCCTTCCTTCTGCCTGTGGCTCCTTCTGACCTTTAGATGATCCCATTTCTCAAAGCTTCAGCCAGTCACTGGAAAATTCTGCCCTCAGTGGCGGATGCCAGTCCACTCTGTGCAGACAATTTGGATGGACACCTTCTTTCTTCCAAAGGTGAGAACCAGGAGGAAGTTCTAATGGGGAGAGACATAAACCTGGGCATAAATCAACCAACCCACCAAACTATCATCAAGGTACATTAGCAGAAGCCATATGAAACCCTATGGCCGAAGGAAGGCTTTACTATGGAGACGTTTGCCCTCATTGTGAGGATGCCAATGCTTCCAGAGGTTGGATTCCAAACTCACTAATGTCTTTGCCAAAATAAAGCCAAATGTGCGTCTTTCCATTAGGTATCCAGGCAGGGTGTATATAAGTAACAGAAAACAGGCCATGAAATAAATTCATTCAGTGGAAAACTGTATATGTCTTAGAAAATACAGCATATCTCACTGAGAAAAGTTGGTGCTATTTGAGAGTACAAATTCTTTGAAGGTTCCCGCTCATCAAGTTGGTTTTTTTTTTATGTAAATCTCCATTGTGTATAGAAGTTTGTTTGTTTGTTTGTTTATTGACCACACCACGTGGCATGCGGGATCTCAGTTCCCCAACCAGGGATCAAACCAGTGCCCCCTGCAGTGAAAGCACAGAGTCTCAACCACTGGACCGCCAGGGAAGTCCCTCACCCATTTTGATTACGCTAAGGAATTCTGGCTCAATCTGAATTCATTTTGTTAAAATGTCTAGATCCATTGCAGATATTCTGGTTTGGGAATTGTACACTTGAAACGATGACCACACCCCACCCAAAGGCGAAAGATTGGGGAAAAGAAATGTTTCCCCCTGAAACCGTCACATTCTTCTCACTGGGAAGGAAGATGCTTGGACCTGGCTGGCAGCAGGGTTGGGAAAGATTAATGAGTGTTTGTAGGGCACTCCCAGGTCTGAAGATGAAAGACATCCTAGGAGCACAGCCTCTAATTGATGTTTGCTATTTTGAGTGTTTCACTAAAGGACTTTTCTCCATGTAAATGAACTCTCATCCCAAAGCTTTTAAGAAGGACATAGGATTGAAGAGTCTCAAGTGTAGTCTTCTACCAACATGGTTTTTTTTCATCAGTAATTTCAGACGTGGCAATTTCACACTCAGTAGTGATTATCCCTGCTCAGGAAGAATATTGACCTCAGGTGCTATGATTTTTTTAGGCTGAGTCTATTTACAGCCAAAACAACCATTTAGTTCCATTTCTTTGAAAGAAAATCAAATACATAGATAAACAAATAAATAAACCCAAGCCTTCAAAGGGCTAAATGATTCACTTTCCAGTCTGTTTTTAAGCAGCGCTGAAATAGTTTTATTTTTCTTGTACATTGGAAATAAACAGGTGATCAAACATCTGGATGTCAAAGTGTATATTTGGTTTGGCTTCATTTCCCAACAAGTTGTTTTCATAATCCAGAGGCTCAAGGAAGAATCAAGTCGGTTCATTTAAGTCCCAAGACAGGCACTATTTCACTTTTAATTTAGCAATAAGTTATCCACCGGCACCTAACTCATTGCCCCATTTGGTCAAATGTCTATGCATCCCAGGTTAGAAAGTAAATTCAGTGTTATGGCAGACCTGGCCACTAAAGCAACATGCCCCAAATCTAAATGGAGAAGAACTGACTCCTTCTCTGATGCCTTGCTTTTCCCAGTCCCAAGCAACCTAACAATCCTCCATCTCTATCCTTCCTTTTCTCCATAACAGTTCATATTAGTATTTAAGACCAAAGAAATGATGAGCTCAAACCCACCACATCTTCAGTTGAACCAGAGACTGAAGTTCCCACATCAGCAGATAAAAATTAAAAGACAGTAGTAATTATAGATTAAACATTACATCTTTCCCGATTTCCTTGACAGTGTCAACGACTAAAGAAGCAGAGACACTCAATAAAGAATGGAATTCGGCCACCATTACACAGATCTTTCCAAATCTAATTTCACCAGCCAAACCTTAGGCTAGCTCTCCTAGAGCTGACCATTTCGAAAGAGACTGGGCTTCAGGAAATGTCTCTGGGAAATTCATGACTTTATCTGTCATGTCGCTATCAGTCTCAAAAAGAAAATAGCTGAGTTTGAGTTTGGGTTCATGGTGGACACATCTCTAAATTAAAGCAAAAGGGCCAGTCACCTTGTTTCCAGTTGGGGGGGCCTGAGCTTTTATGAAGCCCATGGTGCTTCCTTGATTATGAAGATTCAAGAATACAGGAAATGGGGACAAAGGTTCGCCTGATGTGTTAAAAACCATCTGAGGTCCTTTCATACATATAGCCTCCAGCTCCATACCCCCGCCTCCAATCCAGAAAGCACATCCTTTGGGTCTTGCCTCTGTTAAGCTTATCCCCTTCAAAGCTCCCTTCAGGGTCTTTTAAACACGATTTTGCCTTTAAAAAAGATTTGTTTCGTAGATATGTTAATTTGTATAGTATTTTAGATTCCACATATAAGTGATATCACATTGTATTTGTCTTCCTGTCTGACTTACTTCGCTTAGTATGATAATCTCTAGGTCCATCCACGTTGTGCAAAAGTCATGATTTCATTCTATTGGGTGGCTATACAGAAGAAATAAACACAACATTGTTAATCAACTATACTTCAATAAAATTTTTTTTTTAAAGATGCAGGGATCTTGATATTTGCTGGAGGGGGGTCAGTGCACACCATGTCTTTCCCTGGGCACTGCACTCCCTCTACAGCTGGCCTGAATCTTGAGCCGGAATTTGGCTCAAGATAGAGTTTTATCCCAAACTGGAGGTGAGTTGGGGGGGATATCAGAACCAGTATAGAGCACTGTTCAGGCTGGGCGTGCACACAAAACACAGCAGAGGCAGCGTGAGGCTGTTTGAGGAATCCAAGCAAATACAGTTCCATCGTGAAATCAGATTTTTTAAAATAAAATTAAATGAAGAGCAGAGCAATGATCATCTGTTATAAAGTTTGCCCGTGACAGTAAAAGCTTTGTTATCGAACCAGCGAGGGGAGTGGCTGCTGGTCAGCCAGGTCTTCTGGTTAGCTAAGGCTGCATTCGCATTGCCCCAGGAGCTTTACCTCTTATCTCTTCTCCGGCTCTCCCTTTTAGAAATAAAAGAAAGTGTATCTGGTTTGTGTGCAAGTCGCCATTTACAGTCTAGAGAGATGGAGAGTTCATTTTGTTTGTCCAAAAGCAGCAGGAATCATAGGGGCCACTTCCTAGCCACCCTGCCCTTTGGGTTCTCGCTGATCTAGTCTAGTCAGTTTTAGCTGGTTACCAGGGTGAAGATGTTGTTTGGTTTTTTGTTTTTGATGTTCTTTTTACTCTAATACTTTGGGGTTGATTTTACTACCAAAAACGGGGTTGACTTTTTATTAAATAATCTTCCAGTGGTAGACTCTCAAAGGCACAAAAATGGGAAAAATGAGCTTCAGGAAGCAGCAGAGAGGGATAGAAAGCTCAGCCTCCTGGGTGCCCACATGGCTCTCCTGTCTTTACCAATTATTACTCTTATGGACTTGAGCAAGTCATGTCACTTCCTTGGCTCTTAATTTTCTCATCTGTGAAATGAGCATATTAGAGCAAGGGATCCCTAAAGCCCCTCCCAAGCTAGGATTCTCCACACACCTTCAAGAGAAAAGATGTTTTACTTGAGTTCCTCCTCCACGAGCCTCCAAATGGATATTGCCCTGACCATCCAGACCATCTGAAGATCTTAAATAACTCACCGCGGCTAAATCCCCTGGAAAAGGAAGTTAGTTTTAGGTCAATCCAGTGCAAATTTTTTTGGAAAAGCCCTGACATTCAAACTGGGACATCCAAGCTCACGTGTGTCCATGAATTCTCTCCATTTTGGACATAAGGGGAGCCCCGAGACAAAACTTGGCCTTAGCCTCTTTGTTGGAAGCCAAGACTCTGCGTGTTGGAGCAGAACAAATGGAACAGGAGCCGGGAACAAGCCAGAGCTTGACCCTGCCCCCAGGACATCCAGATGTGAGGCCCCTGCTCACCAAAATAAGGGCTTCCCCACAAACCCAGATCAGGCAGGGGTTCCTGTCAGCCCCATCACACAATGTCACAGCGAAACGGTGTGATGGAAGACACCTTGGCTCTGAAGCCAGAAGTCTGGGTTTTGAGGCCTAGTGTTTCACTTATGGTGTGACTTTGGGTAAATGACTTGATCTCTGCCTCTGAGCTTCCTTTTGTAGATCCTGATGACCACCTTTAAAATGCTGATGGAGATTGAATGAAATAATATATAAAGTGCCACACACCATGCCTTGTATGTACTAAATACTCAACACATTGTGACTATTAATATTTCAGTGAGTGGCTTGGGGGTCTCGGGAGTGGTTTATGCAAATCCTTAGAAAAGGTTGATGGGAAACCAGCTTACACTGGCCGGGAAGATGGGTCCAACTTATCTCACAGGCCTCCTCTTTATGAGGGTAGGAAGGAATTTCTACTCCTCAGGGGAGATTAAGAAATAGAAGGGGGCAAGATTCTCTTTGTCAAGGGTCGAAACTGACTCGTTCCTTCTGACTGGAGGGAAGGGATGGCCCCAGAAGAACTTCAGGAATGAAGGGAACCAACTCATGAAGTGACGCTGCAGTTTCTCTGTGCCAATAACAACAGGGAGGTGAGGGAGAAGCGCATAGATGTAAGGTTCCAAGAATACCGAGGATCACCATCTCTACGAGATGGGGCAGACCAGCTGTAGGACACAGGGGCCCCTACTTCCCTCCATAGGCATTGATTTGCCTTCCTACCTAAGAGGAAGCAGAATGGAAAAAAAAAACACACTGAAAACTGATCTTGGGACTGTCAGCACCATATTGGCCGATGCTTGAACTGCCACCTTCAAATCCCCAAACCAGAAAGGTGATGCCTAGAAGGGTCCTTTCGTTAAGAGTGTCAACCTCCATAAACATAACAGATTCCATCTCAGGTCAAGCAGCACCCAAAGGAGAGGAGAAAAAGCCAGAAAGGAAGGTCCATGTTCACTGTCCTCCTGTTGAGTCTCCAGGATGTCAAGACAGGGTCGTGCTGAAGACTCATCCTTCTAGGCTTTCAGGGGCTTCACCTTTTGGTGGGGAACCCAAAGAAAGAAAAGCAAATGTTCCCTATACTTTGGTGCTGCCTTGTCTCTGTGTGACGGTCTATTTTTAAAGATAATGGATTAAAGGATCATATCATTAAGTTGAAAAGAGAGGTCATTATTTGGTACACCATCTCACTTTAAAGAGAATCCTTGGAACAAAGAGCAACAACTAAAAGTAATTAGGGGGCTTCCCTGGTGGCGCAGTGGTTGAGAGTCCGCCTGCCAATGCAGGGGACACGGGTTCGAGCCCTGGTCCAGGAGGATCCCACATGCCCCGCAGCAACTAGGCCCGTGAGCCACAGTTACTGAGCCTGTGCGTCTGGAGCCTGTGCTCCACAACAAGAGAGGCCGCGATAGTGAGAGGCCCGCGCACCGCGATGAAGAGTGGCCCCCGCTCGCCGCAACTAGAGAAAGCCCTCGCACAGAAATGAAGACCCAACACAGCCACAAATAAATAAATAAATAAATAATTTAAAATAAAAATAAAATAAAAAATAAAAGTAATTAGGCTGGGGACTCAGCTGTTGCAGACATATTATGGGTGACCCTATGCTATGTTATAGGGTGTCAGACAGACCCGAGGCCAGCAAACAAAATGGATTATTTTGTCATCAAATGTACCAGAGCAGGAGTCAAGAAGCCTGGGCTCCAACTAGGTTGAAGATTTGCCGTGAAACTTGAAAAAACCACTCATTTCTTGGGGCCCTGGTTGGCTCACCTGACGTGAAGCCTGGACTAAAATGACTCCTTAGATCCCAGAGTTAGTGGTGGCCAAGGTCATGGGCTGTAGAGTCCTAGACCTGAATCTGGTCAAGTCCTGGCTCTGTCCCTTAACAGCTGTATGACCTTGGCAATCATCTATAAAATGAGATGACAAAAATATCTACCTCATAGGATCTGGGGGACATTCAATAAGTTAATGCACCAAGCACTGTATGTGAGCACCAAGGTGGGAGAAAGGAGAGAGGCTCCCTGTCTTTGATGAGTTTTCAATCAGTAAATGGAACTAAAATGAGCCCATTTGGTAGAAATAAATCTCCATTAAAGGAATAAGGTAGGTTTGTGCACCTGTGTGACTTGGGTCAATACATTTCTTTATATGAATTCATTCTTAACTAATAATAGCTGCGATGCCCTAAAAGAAAAAAAATCAACATTAATAGTTATGTGAAAGATCCTACCTGGGCATCTGACACATAGTGGGACCTCGAATAAGTAGGTCAGAATTTGTACAGAGATTAATGCCTCAGAGCGAGGTGTTTAAGAAAGGCAGAGATTATAGGGCTTGGGGCCAGATGGTGCCAGCTTGAAAAGACAAGAAGGAAAAGAAATAGAAGAGAAGAGAGAAAAGAACTCTGAGCAAGGTGAAGGGAATTGAGGCAGTAAAATGGCAGCAGGAGATAAAAGAAGGTGAGTGTGTCTACCTGGCTGGGGTGGGAAACGCATGCCAGTCAACAGGATAGTGGATAGACTTCATTTCCAGGACCAGCTCCAGAGGATGGGCAGTGGCTGCCTGGAGTCCCATCCTAAGAGCAGCCTGAGTCCTTCTTCAGGCTCCAGGAAGGGAGCCGGGATGGACCAGCATCACCAGCCATGAGCAGCGCAGGCTGGTACGGGCCCCTCCTAGGCCATGATACAGCTGTCAGTGGATGTTCTTGGGGCACATGAGGAGAGAGAGAAGGGCACCCAGAGACTCAGCCATCCAGGGCCAAAGGGGCAAAGAGTAAGATGAGATCAAAACCACTCCCCAGGGAGAGGGGGAGGGGAGTTGTTGTTTCATGGGTGTAGGGTTTCACTTGTACAAGAGGAAAAGAGTTCTGCAGATGGAAGATGGTGATGGTTGTACATTATGAATGCATTTAATACCGCTTAAAAATGATTACTATGGTAAATTTTATGTTAGTTGTGTTTGACCACAAACCACAGTCTCTCCTCAGGACTGGAGAGAAAAGCAGCCCCAGGGAGGCAGATGGTCCTGAAGCCAGAGAGAAGAAATCCATTTACTCAACCCTTAGGATCTAACGGGGAAAAAGCAAACCGAAAGGCAATAAATCTTGACAATCATGATAGCAGAGTAGTAGAATTATGAGTGATTTTCATATATTCTGTATATGTTTTAAATGGGTGAAATTAAACCTGTATTACACTTATAATAAGAAACAAACTACAACATTGTAAATCTAATATACTTCAATAAAAAAAATTTTTTTAAGAAACAAACTTACTTTAAAAAGAAATTTAAACCTCTGGCTGCCACACCAAATTTGATTCTTCTTCAGATTCAAAGTCAAACCACAGTATTCATAGCAAGGACAAGCCCTGAACCAGGACTGCCCATCAGATGAGGGACAGTCTCTATGGCTTTATTATGGTCAGCTTGTCCCCCACCCCTGACTTCTTGAAAGCCCTCCCGAGCTTGGGGCATTGGCAAAACAATCCCAAGGATTTTTTTCTTTTTAAACACCCTCAGGAATTTTCTGTCTCTAAAACTTACCTTCTCTATTTTTGGTTGTTTGTTTGTTTGTTTTGGATAGATATTTGTGCTTGTGACATCAAACCAGACTGTAAATTCCTGAGGACAGGAACTGGGTCTTGTTCCTCTTTTAAGCACACTTGGCATTTAGCACATAGAACGGGATTTCATCAGCGTCTGTTAAATGATGAATGTCCCCTGTCTGTCTCCTGCCATTTCCCTGGCCCCCTTTTCCCCTGGTGTCCTTTGCCCCTGCTGGGATGCAGCAAGATTTCTTGCTGTTCTAGAGACAGAGACGGAGATGCATTTTGCTGATCTCTGTCTAAGCAGAGGCCATCACCTGTCACTTCCCCAGGGTCTTGGTGTTTGGGAGCACAACCTCTGTGAATGCCAAGAGGTGACTCCAAACCCATGGTTAGCCACCCAGGGGCTGGCTACCGGATGGTGTGGCCCACTTAATAATAATACTTAACGCTTAAACTGCTGCTTCTACAAGCCCCTTCAAAGCCTTTTATGATCATTTACCAATTAAGGCACAGCCCTGCCCTAGTGACTACAGTTATAATTCCCACTTTACAGATGGGGAAACTGAGGCAGATTTTAGGTGAGCTGCCGTAGGCCAGAGTCCGCTTTCAAGCCAGAATTAGAAGTTGCAGATTCCGACTTCTGGGTTGAAGCTGCTGTACCCCACACCTCTCTTATTCTAAATAAATGGTTCCTGAGTAAGTGGGTGGACAGGCCTCCACACAAGAACTGTGTCTACAGTTTTTGAGGGATGAGTGTAATTCTTCATTCAGTACTTTTTGTCATTCTCCAGGCTGAAGTTGAGTTCAGCTTCCAAAGGGAATGATAAACAAACAAACAAAAAGAAAAAAAAATGGGTTTGCCATGGATTTTAATTTTCTACTATACATACTTTCTGAGCATATGTGAAATGCATATGGCAGTTCAGAGCAAATTAAATATTGTTACCTACTTCTGGCCACTCAGCAACTTCCTCTTACCAAGAAAGGATGTAAGAGAGGGAAAGAGAAAGAGAAAGGAGATGTAACAAAACTTAAAGCTCTGGGAATCCTCAGTTGGTGACAGAAATGATAATAACTGCTCACAGCTATGTGACGTAACATAGCAAATGACCAGGAGGATTAGTACTTCTTGTCTGGACTTCCCTGGTGGCAAAGTGGTTAAGATTCCTGCCAATGCAGGGGACACGGGTTCGAGCCCTGGTCCGGGAAGATCCCACGTGCTGTGGAGCAACTAAACCCGTGCTCCACAACTACTGAGCCTGCGCTCTAGAGCCCGCGAGCCACAACTACTGAGCCCGTGCACCTAGAGCCCCCGTGCTCTGCAACAAGAGAAGCCACTGCAATGAGAAGCCCAAGCACCACAACAAAGAGCAGCCCCCACTCACAGCAACGAAGATTCAACGCATCCAAAAATAAATTAAAAATTCAAAAAAAAATACTTCTTGTCTTACAGGTTACGATGCTAAGTAGGAAATTTTGATTGATTTGTTTAGCAGAAAACTAAATGACTCAAACTATCCAAAAGAAAACCCAAGACTCTGAATGTCTGAGTGCAGACTCCAGCAATTAGCGCAAAATAAAACCGGGCACCTCTTCCAACATAGCGTGTTTGGGGTTTTTTATTAATACCAGGACTGGAAACAAATATTTGAGATTCTTATAAAAGCGAAGTACCTCTCTCTGGGCCTTCTGGTCTATGAAAAGACTAAATGCCACAGCCAATGGCATCCAGAGTACAGGAGAGATTTGGTGGGGTCCTGAAGGACCCCTTCTGGAGGGCCCAGCCTGCTCAGAATCTGTAGGGACCAGAGGGTTGGGGTCATTGGGAGGGTGTGCTGAGGACATGCCACACTTAGCACACATGAAATCACAGAAATGAGGAGGGAAGAGTCAGGGGACCTGACCAAAAGAAAGGATGCGAGTTGAAGAAAAGGATGTTTATTGACTTTTAAATAAGACAATATTCTGTTGTTCTAAATCGTAGTAACCTACATACGCAGTTTCCTGGAGGGAGGGGGAGGTGAAGATGACAACACGCCTCCCCCACCTAAAGCCTGTGAAGTACATATTTCTTGTGTTCCAAAAAAGAGAAAATCCTTTCTGTGCTGCAGGAAACTCTTAAAAGTGGGCACAGCCCTTAAGATTTGCAGCTTAAAAACATTTCCGTTTATAACTCCCTGAGATGTTCAGCCAAATTCATCCCATGCTCATTAGCAACATGGCTGAAAACTCGGAACAGAGAACATATTTTAGGACAAAATTAAGATCTTCCTCTTAGGGGTCAGTACAACGTGGTTCCCCAAACAAATGCCAGGAAACAAATGAAATCCTTAATATTTAAGTCACAAATTCCCTCTTTAGGCATACATGAGAGGTGAGTTCACGCCGAATACAGAATTCAAGGGGTTTTTGTTTTGTTTTTGTTTTTGTTTTCTGCGGTACGCGGGCCTCCCACTGCTGTGGCCTCTCCCGTTGCGGAGCAACAGGCTCCGGACGCGCAGGCTCAGCGGCCATGGCTCACGGGCCCAGCCACTCCGCGGCATGTGGGATCTTCCCAGACCGGGGCACGAACCCGTGTCCCCTGCATCGGCAGGTGGACTCTCAACCACTGTGCCACCAGGGAAGCCCATCATTAATTTTATTTTAACTCATTTTTCCTCATCAAAAAAAAGAAACTGGTATGACAAGTTTCAAGGGCATATGAGGAAAAGGTAAAAAAAAATGGAAATAAAAAGAGAAACAGAGAAAGTCATCTGCCTCCCACTCTTTCCCAGTTCTGTGGGCAGGTGAATGCCGGTCTCCAGTCCAAAGAACCTCCAGCACAGTAGCGCTCAAAGCTTGCAGACCAAGTCAGTAGGAGACAGGCGGGTTTTTGCTGTGATGAGAGTGGGGATTAAGAATTTAGCTGCTCTAGGTGGTTTGTGACCACCTAGAGGGGTGGGATAGGGAGGGTAGGAGGGAGGGAGACGCAAGAGGGAAGAGATATGGGAACATGTGTGTACGTATAACTGATTCACTTTGTTGTAAAGCAGAAACTAACGCACCATTGTAAAGCAATTATACTCCAATAAAGATGTTAAAAAAAAAAAAAGAATTTAGCTGCTAATGACTGAGCTCTTACTAAATGCCAAGCACTGCAGGAAGAACTGGAGCCCATTATCACCTTTCATCTTCACAGCCACCCTACAAGATATTGTTATTGTCACTTTCAGATGAAGAATCAAGGCCAGTGGAGGTCAAGTGACTTGCCAGAGACCACCTAGCTGGCAAGTGGTGGAGTTGGGATTGAATCCCAACACCTGTCGGACCGCAATCCCCTGCACTCAACCAACATGGTCCATCACCTCCCAGGTGTGAGGCTGGGTGCGAGATTCTGGCAATAGCCCCGATTAGAACTCAGGGAGCTGAAGCTCCTCATGCCCATGGGTGCCATGAGAATGACCTTGGAGCATCCTCTGCCTTCTCCATCTCCCACTGTCATTGGGGTTCTGATGGCCTGGGATCCTGGTGCTTTGTCTCACAGTTTTCACAATGACCCCACCCAGGACGAGAGCATACCCCCACTGGGCTTCCACCCTGAGTGCCTCCTGAAATGAATAAAGGAATCTAAGTGTCCCCCAAGGGATGCTTTGTCATGGCCCTCTTGAAAGCCTGGAATTTTTGGAAAACATCCCCAAGAAGGTACAACATCCCATGTGCCTGTTTGTTTCCCACTTGAGAGTGAAGGGGCTGGGAGAGAAGTTACAACCATCACCGGGGAGTTCTTCTGTGCCTGGGACTTTTCAAGCTTATGCTTCTAGAGCAAACAAACCTAGGGCAGCCCAAGACAACGCTGACATCTAAAAACTGCCACTCAAATTAACACCTTTCTTCTCAGCTTTGATTCTCTTCAAGCCACACCCCAACACGATGCAGTTATCTCCCAAGATCTGAGGTTTGGGGAATTGTCAAAAGTTCTGCTACCTTCCTCCTCCTTGGTCCAGATTCAGGGTGGGAGAGAGAAAGAGCCCTATAACAGGGGCAATGGTGGCTACATGGTTCATCGTTATGATTATTATTTGCTGAAAGCCCAACTGCACATTCAGCAGGGTTGTAACTGCCCAGAACAGGCGGGGAATGCCCCCTGGTCATTCTCAGGGAAGCCAACGGGCTCCCCTCTGCAGCATCAGATAATGGTGAAGATGATAAGTTTCAGCTCCCTGGGCCTGAGCCTCCTCCAGTATTTGATCCCAGTAAGGATCTGATTCCCTCCTAATGGCAGTTCTCTTTGATGTCTGAGATTCTCCTGAGGATAAGGGAGGTGACTTCGGGCTCCTGGCCTGACTCAGTTTTGACTTTCTTGCAGCTCTTAAGAATGACTCCCATCCTGCAACCTATTTGCCAGGGTCTGCATGGAAGTTACTAGTGCCATTTTTAAAAAACAAATAATCCGGCAAGGCCTTCTCTTTTTTTATGCTAAGGGTGTAAGTCTTTAGCCACCCAATAGGAGTCCATTGTTTCAAGAAGCCAAAGGGACACAATATTGTGAAGATTCTGGCCTGTAGACACTCTGCAGGTCCCAACTCTTCTCTGCCATTGAACAGAATTTCTGTGTGTGTCTCACTGACTAGCTGGGTGTAGCTTAGGGAGTAAACTCAATACCCTATTTCATATTCAATCACAAATATTTGGAAGCCACCAGTACGGAGGTCTCCATTTCCCTCTCAGGCAGGTAAGTGAGGGTTGGCTTACCCATCCTGGGAAGAAGGCTAGTGGCTGTTGAGGCTGAGCCCCAGGTCAGGGAGCTGTGCATACTGGCGCGTCACCTCACTTGTTGAGTCACTGAAAATCCCCAAAGTGTCCAGCTGAGTTGGGAACTGTCAGAAGAAAACAGATTTCCGGGAGCTCCCCTGACTGGCGTCTGAGAATGGTCAGCGGCCCCATTGTTACTGTGGGATGGGAAGGGGTTTATTCCAAGTGCTCAAGGTCTGGACCAGAAAAAAAAGTTCTCGCATTAGTCAAATTCACACACACACACACACACACACACACACACACACACACACACACACACCCCTCAGAACAATTGATAGCTTGCATATGTAAACAAGATCAGATCACAGGGTCTGAGAGCCCATGTGGGGTTAATTGCAGGAATGGAGCATCGAACAGCAGCTCAGAGGCCGCCATGCAGCTCCGGGCTGAGCTCCCAACAGAACCAGGGGCTGGACTCCCAACAGAACTCATCCATCTAGTGACCCGGTTTCCCCCAGGAGGTAGGTCACTGCCTTGGGAAAGGTCAGGAAGGTGAGATGGACCAAGAAGGTGGAGGGGGTGGAGAGAGAGAAGAGCTGGACCACGGGGCAAATTCCAGCAGGTCTGAATCCAACATCTGGGAAGATAGGATTCTCCTGTGCCTGCTTCCTCCTTCCAGAACCTCATTCCTCCAGATTCTGCACCTTCTAAAGTAGGGATGACTCCAAAGGCCTAAAAAATTCTGGACGAGGGGACACCCACCACCCTGAGATCTCTACTTCTTTAAACCTTGCAAACACCTCCCAACTCCCAGCTACCTCCGCCCTCCGGCGGGCAAGCAGCAGCACAAGGTAGGTCGCAGCTGCCTTCCCTCTGCCCGGGAAAGGGAGGGAAAGCAGGTGGGGCTCCTTCCCAGCAGGTGCCTGGGCCTCGCCTTTTCTCCTGGGGCAAGAAGCAAACACAGGTGCCTCCTGCCACTCCTTTCCTCCTAGAGAGGTGTCCCAGCCGCTCCCTCTGGCCCTCCAGGCTGGAGGCCTAGAGAGGGCCCTTTCCTACCAACTCTTTTTTCAGAACAGAAGCCTGGGGACCCAAACCTCGTCCTCCCTCGCTCCTTTCCCACCAGTCCCACCACCTCCAAGGAGCTTTAGGACTCCCCGTAAGGTCTGCTTTCTCCACGACCCAAGCCTCTTCCTCAAGTCTGCCCCCAGCCAGCGCCCGGGCTGGGGCCACCCTGCAGGAGGCGGCCCCGTCCTCGAGGAGCTGACAGGTCCAAGAGCACACAATTTGGTTAGTTAGGCTTACCACCTGCCCTGAAGCTCTGGTTTGATCTTTGAGTCCCTGCTTCTGGATCTTATCTGACCCTGGACAGAACAGGACTCTGGAAAGCATACCTCTTCTCCCCCATTTTTGGTGCCCTCACTGGGAAGGAGACAGGAGAGAGGATTCTTCGAGGTTATGAAGGCGGAGGGTGAAGGATAGCCATCAGTTCTTTTCTAGAAGTTCTTCAAGGAGAGCCTCAGGTCCAGAATTGATGTGTAAGGCTAAGCTGGAAAGGGTAACGTCAGGAGAATGAACGACACGCCGAGGCGCCTTCCTGGAAACGGCCACCATACGTGTCCATGGACCCCTGCCTCCTGTCCCCGTGCGTTCAGGGCTGCCAAGAGGATTCCCAGACAGACTGAGGTCAACCTATCACAGGATGATTCACCACCTCCAATCCATCCCAGCTGCTCTGGAGAAGGGACACTTCTTCATGACCCAGGAAGGGTCGTGATTCCCTGGTAGGGAGCAATTCAGGGAAGCCGTGTTCTAAGGAAACCCAGAAGCTCTAAACCTCCCACATGGGCCTTCCAGAAGGAATCCCACAGGGAAAAGGCAAACATGGCGGAGAAAGTGGTCCAAGGAAGGTCCCCCCTGGAGGCTGGTAGTGACGTGCAGCTGGAAGAAGGGGGACAGGAAGGTTGACGTGGTCGGGAGTGATGACAAAAGTGGCCTAGCCTATAAAATCCACCCAAAAAACGGTACCAAGGTTTAAAAATAATTATAATTTTTGAAAGACCAAAAATGGTTCTAATTTGGGGGAGAAGGAAAGTCGGAGAAGTAGAAAAGGCAACAACAAGTAGGGACAGGATGGGATTGGGCAGAAAGCATGCCAGAGAAGGGAAAGGAAAACAGACACCATGCAGGAGACATGGCCAAGATGCTGTCCTTTGTGTCTGGGGCCCCTCTCAGGACCCATGTCCCTTTTCTCCTGGACGTGGACAAGCTCAGACCCTGTCCATCTAGTCTGAACTTGAGCTGAAATGCCAGAAGGCCCCCAGCTCCTTTCTGCTGAAAATATAGTCACTAGATGTTTGGGCAAAAGGGACATTTTCCCAGAAGCAATCAGCTAGGGTTTGGGGGTTCCTCTTGATGATGACCCCTCATTATTAAGCCCCAGGCTGAATCCCTTCTTCTGAGACCTGCCAGTGAAGCAGTGAGAATTCCTACACTGTGGAGGTGGAACATCCTTGGTCTTCCTCTTCGTCTGACCCACTTTTCTCAGCCCAGCAGCCTTGATAATCAGTCTTCCCAAGAAGCTTCCATAAGTCAAGCTGAGAACTGACCAATACACCATTTTATAGATAGGAAAACTGAGGCACTTAGGGAGGTGAGCACCCCAGCAAAGAAGACCCCCATCTCCAGCAGCCCTCATATGACCAGGAGTCTCTAGAGCCCAGTGCCCAGGGGAGGAGAACATCAATGTCCCTGTCATTCCTGCTGGGAGAAGGGGAATATCTAATGTTGGGTCAATCCAGGCTGAGTTTCTAGCATCCTTCCTAAAAGGATGTAACAATAACACCACCATCTTCTAGAAAGGTTGTTTCTTGTCTCCCATGAAATTCCTTAAAAGCAATAGGACTACAACCAGATAAAAGGGAATTCCAAAATGGCTTGCATAACTCCCAAAGAGAGCCCTAGCTGCCCATCCGCACAGCTGAATGTGTTCAAAGACTAGATCTAGAAGGACCTACAGAGACTAGCCAGGCCATATTCCGATTAGATGAACAATGAGGTGTCAAAGGACCATATGCCGTGTTCAAGAGCACACACTAGGAATTGACTAAATTGGCATTACAACTAAAGAAGAAGAAGAAGAAATTAGCCTTATTATAATGGGTGAGGCCCTCTCTCCTAGCCTATATACAGAATCCTGCTGTGAGCATGGTGCTTATGAGTTACGTCACTGCCAACCACAGTATGAGTTATACCGTCAACAATATCATCTTTGGGACAAAACGTCCTCCCAGAGCCTCGAAAACAGAGAGAAACATGACATTGGGGTTCATCATAATTCAGAAAATTGAGCGTATGCCTTACTTCCAGCAAATTCTGCCCTATTGTATTTATATTGAGTTTTTGTAGTGGTAGCCTTTGAATGGACTGGGGAGTTGGCTGTGGAAAGTAATCCTATGGTGAATCCTTTCTACTAGCAAAGCATCTTTTTGCAAAGCAAATAATTCCTCCCGATGCTCCTTAATCAGTTTTACTTAAACTGAAGTGTGTTGTCTGTCCTGAAAGCTGATCTCCACATTACTCCACGCACAGCTCAGATTCCATAAAGGACAATATTTTGGGAGCAGCTTGGGAAGAAAGCATCTGGAGAGAAGTGGATCCGGAAGACAAATCAGATAGATTCACTCCTTTCCTAATTCGTCCCCTCTACTCAGCAGAGCAAAGCCCCGACCTTCATACCCACAAAGAAAAGTTTCTGAGGAACTTTGTGAAAGAAAAATAATTATTAACAGGATGGACAAGGAAGCCTGTCTTACGGTGAAGAATAAATGGTATCAAGAGGCAAATATTCACTAATTCTCAGCAGCATTATTCCAGTGGGAAGACACGAGAGGGAGGGTCCTAGATGGATGAAGAAAAGAGGAAGAGAAAGTCGGAGATTGATTAAGAGATGAAACCCATCCCAGGAGTATAATTCATATTTTTAGCTCTATTATTGGTTGGAGTATTTTTTTTTTTTTTTGCGGTACGCGGGCCTCTCACTGTTGTGGCCTCTCCCGTTGCGGAGCACAGGTTCCGGACGCGCAGGCTCAGCGGCCATGGCTCACGGGCCCAGCCGCTCTGCGGCATGTGGGATCTTCCCAGACCGGGACACGAACCCGTGTCCCCTGCATCGGCAGGCGGACTCTCAACCACTGCGCCACTAGGGAAGCCCAGTTGGAGTATTTTTAATGAAGCTATAAAGAAACATTAAAGGACCAGGGATTGCTTCAAGGGTAAACCGAGGTGGAGTCCATTCAGAGGAAGGGGGTGGCCAGTTTCTTCTGCCCCCACCATCCGCACCACAGAAAAGGACGGTGAGGAATCAGGGAGAGCTCAAAGGAAGGCTAACATTCTGCTAGAGTTTTCCTTGTGTTCTCTGATTATTAAAGCAATTCATGAATCATTGTGGGAAACGTGGTAAGTTAAGTATGAAGAAGTAGGAGCACCTATAATCCCGGTAACCGCTGTTAATTTGGGGGCATATTTCTGGAGCTCTTTAAAGGCAGAGGTCATCCTTGCTTTCTGAAATGCTGCACAGGAGGGCAACTCCAGGGCAGGACATTTTAATTCGACACCAAGGAAGCCATGATGCCATGCTCTGGTTCCTGCCATGTAAGACTGCGTTCTGTGGGGCAAGGGGCCTGGACTGTCACAGCTGCACAGTCCCAGGGCCCCATTCCCCACCCACAACCCCAGCAAGTGAGCCCTAGCCTGGGGAGCCGCCGCCAGGTCCAGTCCCTGCCTGGCCCGTCTGCAACGCCACACACCCATCCAGGTGAGAGTGGACCGCTCTGCGTCCTGACAAATGGGAAAGCATCACCCGGGGGCACTGACTGCTCCTAAATCGAGTTTTCAGTTCAGGGAAAAAAAATAAACCAAGCGAGGAATTTTCCACTGCCCCATTCATCATGAGAGCAACAGCCTGGGAGCAGGAAACAGCGAGGCAGGCCATCCAAGGCTCAGGGCCCTCCCAGCCCAACTATGACTCTCCATTCCCTGGCAGGAGTCGCCTTCCACTGGGTCCACCCTGATGGATGTTTTTGACCTAATACATGAGTGGGCGGCAGGCCGAGTGGCCTCATTTCTTTCCACGTTCCACGGGAGATGCAATTTGAAGGCTATCAGAGGGATGCTCCCGACCGGGTATCTTCCCATCTTGGGTTCCCAGTGGCTGACACACCCCTGAGATTCAACTCCTTGGAGGAAGCCTTTTCCTGCCCCTGTGTTTCTCTCCTGAGACAGCTCAGAACAGTGGCTAAGAGGTCACTCGACCACCAACCAGCTTTTCGCCATTGACCCTCCCTTGGCCGCAGCATCCTCCTCTGTAAAATAATAATAGTATTTCCCCCATTGAGCTGTTGTGAAGATTCATTAGGATGACACAGGCACTAAACCTGGTACATGAACCCTTAGTGAGTGCTGGTTGTTTCTGTCCAGCAACGCATTCATTCAACAACCATTTATTGATAACATGTCCTCTGAGGACACGTGGTTTCTGCCTTCAAGGAAGTCATCATCCGGTGGGGGAGACAAATGTTAAAAACAAACAACTGTGACATCACATGATAACATCTGTGAGGTGCATGTTATAATCATCCTTTTGCACACTGTCTCATACATCTCCCCAGTGATGCTGCAAGGTAGCTATTGCTGTGCCCATTTTACACATGATGAGGCTGAGGTCCTGAGGCCGCTGGGTTGGTTAGTAGATGCTCGCAGATTTGAACCCAGGTCCTCAGAGTCCAACCCCTATGCTCTCGATCCACAGTCACCAGTCCCTTTTTTCTCTCTCTTACAGGGTCCCTCAAAGCTTCAGCTGAACTTCCTGAGGATAACTCAGAAGACCACCCGATGTGGAACACGGCTTTAAATCCTAACTTGAGTGCCTTCACCCATCACGTGATCAGCTCTGCCAGGTTGATGCAAGATTACTGGCAGATTCCCATCCATCTCGGTTCACGTTGCTGTCACCGCCACTGCTTCTTGTCCTTATAGAATTGCAACCTTGAAAGTCACTCTGGGACATACAACCAGGGACTATAAACAGCCACCGGGCCATTGCTGCTGAAGCCTGTCCTTCAATGCCTGACAGTGCTGATTAAACATCCCCTGTTACAGGAGCATAAGGAAGCCAGGCGTCCTGCACAGACGAGTAGAGCAGAGAACAAACAATGGGCCAGATTTTCCTGTCTCTCAGGGGAGTCACTCTCTCATCTTTCAGAGAAAAAAAAACCCCACAGTGAGAATCTGGCAGAGTAACCTAAAGGTGGCCCAGAGGAGGGCAGGCGTCAGGAGAGGTTGTCGGGACACAAGGGCCCACCCAACCCATGAGCTGCCCACGCTCCTACCTCAGGCTAAGAAGCAGGAAGGAGTTTTATTTCCTGTGGCTTCTTATTGTCTGCACCACTCATTTGCATCACGTACCACCCTTGATGCTGGGATTGACTCAGTCTCAAGACAGCTGAGAGTACAGTCTCAGTCTCCTTTCCCCACTCTGGTCCCGGACTTCTGGGCATAGCTAGAGAAAGTACCTACCTTCACCCGGGCCCACCCCACAGCGTGGCCTCCACACCCTGCCTGGCCCCCCTGGCCTCCCTGCAGACAGCCTGGCCACCCACCTTATTGAGAATATGGTCTTATCATGACATCTCTCGAGTTCCCGCCATAGCCCCAAACCATAGAGGTGTGACATCTGTGTGGTGACACTTTTCTCTGCCCCCTCAACTTCTGAATCCTTTTCCATCTCTTCTTTTTTCTCAGGAGAAGACTGATGCCACTTCCTTTTTCCAAGGCCTTTGCTCCCGACCCCTCTCTGTGGGGTTCCCTCCACTCGGCCCCATCTGTCTTGCACCTTGAATCTTGCCTCCTTTCCAACTACTCCTTCCCTTCTGCTCACCCACCTGATTCCACGGTGGCCCTCTCAGCCCCTGAACTGAATCCCCCCACCTTTCCTCTGGCAGGGATTCCCCAGGGCAGGGTCTACGTGTCTTGAGCCTCTTCTTCCTCACCACCAACTCCTCCTTTTACTCCTAACAATCCTGCAGCCACCGTAGCCATCTACTCGGAACTCTTTTTCCAGGTCAAAATAGCTGCCAAGCTCCAAAAGCTAGTGGTCTTCTCTCCATCTTGAACCCTTGATTTCTGCAACACTTGACTTTACTTCTTGAAGTGGCTCCTCTCCCGGCTTCCAGGAGGTAGCCCTTCCCTGGCTCCATCCTTGTCTCTCAGACAGTCTTCCGCATTAGCCTTGTCAGCTCCTGTGCTTCCTGTCTTCCACCTCTTTTTCTTTTCTTTTAATTTTTCTTTTTTTTCTTTTTTGGCTGCACTGCGTGGCATGCAGGATCTTAATCCCCCAATCAGGGATCGAACCTGTGTCCCCTACAGTGGAAGCACAGAGTCCTAACCACTGGACCGCCAGGGAACTCCCCTGCCTTCTACCTCTTACATGGGGTGATCTTCAAAGTTATGTTCCCATTCATGAATCCATAATCTATCTCTACCCTCAAGCTCTCTCTTTGTGACCTCATAACCTTACCATGGCCTCAAGCATAACTTTACCTAGATCACCTCCAAAAGTTCATCTCTTCCAAACTCCACATTCATATATCTCCCCACCTGTGGGACAATTTGATCAAGATACCCCACCAACAACTCAATATGTCTGAGGCTTGGTTTATCGTCCTATCTGGATTCACTGCCACCTTGAGACTCGACGTACACTTCTAGGAGGGACCTGGGGTGTTTTGGAAGGCAGAGCAAATGAGAATGATAGTCATTTTCACTATCACCCAGTGTAGACGCCCACTCTACCTCAGCCCATGTCATCTAACCAGTTTCCAGATTCTACTGAGTTTTCCTTCAGGAGATCTCTCCCATGTGTCCCCAACTCCTCAAGCTGTTACCCTGAATTAGATGCCATTTATTACCTTCTACTTGGGTGCCTGCCATGGCCTCTTGGCTGGTGTCTCTTCTTCCATCTTTCTGCCCCCAACCCATCCTATTCCCATTATCACACATACAGCTGTGACTGGACCACTCCTCTGCTGAAAGACCTTTCACACCTCCATATTGAAGAGTGAAGAAACTCCCAGCTCTCTGACCTGCCACTCATAATCTGGCCCCGACGTCTCTTTTTAGCTTTTATGTGTCCTCTGTAGTCTTAGAAACCTGGGCAGCTCCAAGTAAGAGCCTCCTCCTTCCCTGCCTCCATATGTAGCTCACACACTTTCCTCTGTATGCAGTGCTTCTGCCCTCTATACCAAGCTGCCTAGTAAAATCCTACTACCCCTCAAGCTCATATCAAATGATACTCACTCTCCACAACCTTCCTTGGTCCACTCCTTGTCATTTTCCTTTTCATTTGCACCTTCCCAATGAGACTTAAAAATGTGGTTGTTCATGACATGATTCATCCTCCCTCCTAGATTCTAAGCTTCTGAAGGGTAATGCCCATGGTTATTAGTTCTTAACATCCCTCCCTGGGCCTGGTATTGTCTTGCCTTGTGCCAACTCTCGGGAAGCATTTGTCAATTCTACAGCTGATCATTCATTGAATCTATGGAGTTCTTGACCCAAACGTCTTGGTCACAGACACCTTTGTTTTGACAGACAGCTACATAGCAGCATCAGCATCATTTTCTTTTTCTTTTTGTTAATTGTCTTCTCTATCCTCACTGACTTTTTTTCATTTTTATCTTATTGCGGTAAGAACACTTAACGTGAGATCTACCCTCAACACATTTTTAAGTGTACAGCCTGTTACTATGGATTCAGGTACAATGTACAATCTAGGTACAACCTCTAGAGCTTATTCATCTCTATTTACTGAAATTTTATTCCCATTGATTAGTAACTGCTCTTCTCCCCTTCCCTGGCCCTGGCAACCACCATTCTACTGTTTGATTCTATGAATTTGACTACTGTAGATCTTTTATATAAGTAGAATCAGGCACTATTTGTCCTTCTGTGATGGTTTAGTTCACTTAGCATAATGTCCTCCAGGTTCATCCCTGTTCTCACGGATTGCAGAATTTTCTTCTTTTTTAAGGCTGAAGAGTATTCCACTGTAAGTATAGAGCACATTTTCTTTATCCATTCATCTGCTGATGGACATGCAGGTTGTTCCACATCTCAGCTATTGTGAGTAGTGCTGTGATGGACATACATAGTAGAGGCAATATCTCTTTAAGATCTTGATTTTAGTTCTTTTGGATAAATACCCAGAAGTGGAGTGGATCAGACGGCTGTTCTATTTTTAATTTTTTGTTGTGCAAAGTTTCTAATTTCTCCACTTCCTCACGGACACATGTTATCTTTAACATCATTTTCAAAGGTGTTAAACATATGGATGATTGAGCTTTTCTAATAATACTAAGAACAGTCACCATCTGCTGAATAGCTATGCACTAGGCTAAATGTTCTACCTGTGTTATCATCTTCATAGAAACGCCCATTTTACTGATGAGAAAATACATTTTCTACAATTGAAAAAATGCACGAGTCAGTTATTCTGCCCCTGTGAGCTCTACTTAAGCTCTGGGAGCCTGGGGAGTGACCTGGAACTTAGCCTCAGTGCCTATTTTTCAGAATACCTGAGTTTGTGCAGCCACTAATTCTCTTTATGAAGAGCCACTCATATGGAACTTGCCACTGCTATTAATCAGCTCCAGCCACGAGTCAATCTGACACCAGAGGCAGGAGAAGCAGTCAAACCTGTTTGTCTTAATGTGTCTGAATCATTTCTTTTTCGGTTTTGAAGTTTTATGCATCTTTCAAACCATCAGATCACCATGAAAGGCATAGCCCATTGTTTACGACACAGTGGGTGCTTCATACCTTTACTGAAATTTTTTTTCTTTAGGATGTAATTGAATTACTGTGCATGCCCAGCTATAATATGTAATCAGACAAGTTTGCCTTGCCAAAATGAAAACACATCTTCTAATCGTTCAAAGGAGAAAGGTGACTCCTTGTCCCCTCTAGGGCTCTAAGATGCTTCCAGATTGGGGAGAGTGAGGGACCTGAGTCTACGTGACGGCTGACTGCAGTCCTTACCCAAATGCTTTAGGAAACTGCTTTAGATAAGAGTTCAGATCATTGGTTAACCCTTAAAGGAGTCCATAAGAGTCCGCGGGAAGCATCACTGGAGCTCGAGGCCAGCAGCTACACCCAGAGCAGAGCCTGCCTACTGGTGGCTGTCTCCCCGAGGAAGAACAGGGTCTTAGAGTTCTTGCCAGGTCGGTCCCCCATCCAAACGTCAGAGAATCAGAGTGAACATCATCAGCCTTTTCCTCCAGAAAATTTAGCCCTACATTAAAGAGAAGGCAACCCTGGGACTTCCCTGGCGGTCCAGTAGTTAAGAATCTGCGCTTCCACTGCAGGGGGGCACAGGTTCGATCTCTGGTCGGGGAACTAAGATCCCACATGATGCACCATGCAGCAAAAAAAAAAAAAAAAAAAAAAAAAAAAGAGAAGGCAACCCTGAAAAACATTCTCTTTCCTACCCAAATATTGTGCCTCTGCTATCTTCTCTGATGGAAGAGGAAAAAGACATGGGCATTTCAAGATCATGAATAAACCTAAACTAATTTATATTTGGATTGGGAATGTCAAGAGAAACACACAAACATGCAAACACCTGCCCATCCACGGACAAACATGTAGACACACACACTCTCAGACACAAACACCTACATTTGTGACCGTCCTCAATAAATAACGACTTATTTGAAATGACTTATATGAATCTGATCCTATTATTGGAAGCCAACGTCTTGATCATGTTGAGTTTTATTAAGTTTTTATTTTTCTGAAGATCTCCCTAAACACGTGTGAGGCTGATGTCCAGGCTGGTATCCACTCTGCCAGTCATACTCCAGGTGCCAAGGGTATTTTATACATCGGGTTAAATGGCACATTGTAGTCCAACATTTTTCAGTATTGCCCAACAACTTGGCCTCACCCTTGGCTAAACTAACAACCCCTGGGGGAAACAAAATAGGCCATGATGGAGTTGCCAACACTTTCCTATTGATACACGCTTCACCAAAGGACCCACAAGCTGTAATTTCCATAATATTCCATGGTCTTGAAATGAGGAAACTGTAGCACAAGGAAAGTAAGCCCCTTGTCCGGTCTCACGTAACAAGTGAAAGTTATGACAGAGACTGAGAATCTCTACCATTCTGGACATTTTTCATCACCTTCAGTCATGAACCATATGGTTCCAAGAGGAAGAAAAGAGAAGTTGAGAGATCAAATCCAATCCTTGGTGGATATTCACTTCTCTTCATATGGATGATGTTAGTCCTTGCCTTTTTACAACACTGACAGAGAAAACTACAAACAAAAACCTAAGCTGTACTTACCACTGCTATACCAATCCTTAGAATTCTAGGGAATTTTGTAAAAGAGTTTCAGGCAAGCTATACTCCAATAAAATATTTTTAAAAATTAAAAAGTAGGGCTTCCCTGGTGACGCAGTGGTTGAGAGTCCGCCTGCCGATGCAGGGGACACGGGTTCGTGCCCTGGTCCGGGAAGATCCCACATGCGGCGGAACGGCTGGGCCTGTGAGCCATGGCCGCTGAGCCTGCACGTCCGGAGCCTGTGCTCCGCAACGGGAGAGGCCACAACGGTGAGAGGCCCGCGTACCGCAAAAAAAATAAAAAATAAAAAGTAAAAAATAAATTTAAAAATTTAAAAAGGAGTTTCAGACAGATATTTAGAAAATTGGCTTTTTTGGCCAATCCCTGGCAAGTGGCAGCCTCCATATTCCTATCATTGCCTTGGGACAGCAGATTCTGTCATTGTTCAATAACTGCTTTTGTAAAAGGCCAGTAGCCCCCTCTTGGAAGGCCAGTCATTTTGACTCTTATCTAGTTTGGGTCTGTGTGAATGCTTCTATTTGTTCCACCATCCCTTGCTGGATATTGTTCCTGGCATGCTGGTGTGGAGCCACCCATTGAACACAACATGGAACTGTTTGGTTTCGGGGGTGCTCTGGTTTTCAGAGTAATCACAAGAATGAATCATAATACCCAGCCTTCTCTTGGATATCACAGATAGCAACTGGTTGCCTTCACCACCCCTAAAATGTATAATGGTTGACCTCCCTGGGATGCAAGACATGTCTTCAGTTGAGGTTTTTATATTACTCTTGCAGTTTTAAACATGCCTAGAGACAGAAATGCACTAAACCAGTCTTCCCCGATGGCTCTGTCCCAGTTCTGGTGCCTTAAGCCTTCCTTTTAGCATCACATCCACCCATCCTCTGTGATTCCATCCTCCATGCTGCCTGTAGAAGTTCTCCCAATCTGAGATGTTTGTCCTGAATACATTATTTGGAATTGCTTTCTAAGGCACTGGGTTTTGGATCACTTAGCATCTCATCCACCCTGCTCCCACCTTTGCCCATGAATGTACTAGAGCAGCAGTTTCAAGTCCACAGCTCATTGGAGGGCCTCACACACAATTGCAAATGGCAGAGATAGAAGAAAGTGAATATATCTTTGTAGCCATCTCAACTCACCCTGTCCAAGTGATCCTTTCCCATCCCAGATACCTCTCCTGTGACCCTGTTGTTAGCTAATCCTTGCCAGGCAATCTGTTGGTAACTAAACTCTGGAAAGACTTCAGTAGTTGAAGGGATAATGATAACTCTTCACCGTTATAGGCTGAATTGGTGTCCAAGGTAGTTCTAAGGTATATAGTGTTTCATTTAATCCCCACAATGACTAAATGCATAGAATATCCCCTTACTACAGATGAAGCAACTGACGCCTAGAGAGCCAGAGTTTGCATCCAGGCTACCTGGCTCCAGGATCTGTACTCTTTACCACTCTGCTACAGCTGGAGGGTGAACAGACAGATGGCTGCCTGTTTCAGGGCTGACCCTGATCTTGGCAGCCCAGTTCGCACGTCCAGGAATCTGCCTGGACCCTCCTATCCTCATCTCTTCCCCAATCCTCCATCCGATGGGTGGCTCGGGAGAGTGTGTCCCTCTGGTTGCCACGATTCCACCCCAAACTCATGGGGAACCAAGAAATGCACAACTGACACACCACCTTTGGAGAGTTTGCCGCACATGCTGGTTCCTCCCCGTCCCCTTCATTCCTTCTTCCAAAGCAACAGCATCAGTGATCTGGGTCCTCGGGAGCCCATTTCAATCACTAACCAAACCTGCTTCTTGGCCAAGCCCAGCAAACCTGGGGATAGAAACCAAATACACCCAGAGGTGAAGTACACAGTACCCTAGGTTGAAAACAGGCTTCTAAAATTCTGCCCTAAGGAGTTCCCCGGTGGTCCAGTGGTTAGGACTCCACACTTTCAATCCCAAAGGCTCGGGTTCAATCCCTGGTCAGGGAACTAAGATCCCACAAGCCACGTTGTGCGGCCAAAGATAAAATAAAATGAAATTCTGTGCTGGTAGTAATTCTGTTCAAAGCCCAAATGGGGAGGGAACCATGTTAAGCCCACCCTCTTCCTCAAAAGAAGGCAAGACTGGACCCAAGTGTCACAGGAATTCCATGACAGAAGACCTGACAATTTCAGGGAGTCCGGAACCCCAGTCCTAGAAGCTTCAATACAAGACTTTAGAAGGTGCTCAGGTCCTCGGACAAAAGCTCCAGTGTTGCATCTCCATCTTCATTTTGGCCAAGCCAAGAGGCACAATTTATAAAAGCAAACAAACAAATCCTTGCTTCCTCTCTAGACCCACACATAGTTCTGACTGGGCAAGTCGTATTAATTAGCATTAGCCAGTCAGTATCAGATCTGGGATGAAAGGCAGGAGGCCATGTACTGTGTACCACTCTTCATATTATTGTTATTATAATTATAATTATATTTTATGACAGTTTCCTTAACCCCTACTGCTCAACACTGGTTAATTTCTCCATTATAAAAAATGGATTCTTTTATTGCACTAAGTGTTTTGTGATTAGTTTGGTTGTATTTTACCAGCCAAGACATAATTAAGGGAGGCAGGTCTCCAAGTGGGGCCTGAAACCCCACTATCCAGTGTGCGGGCAAGCCAGCAATTTGGAAGGCAATGACCACGCTTTACATGTCGTGCAATGGGAAATTGCATCCTTTTTCAGTCTTGGAAGGGGAGTTTTAAAAATTGAAGTATAGTTGATTGACAATATTGTGTTCGTTTCAAGTGTACAGCAAAGTGATTCAGATGTAGATATAGACACAGACATAGATATATTCTTTTTCAGATTCTTTTCCATTATAGGTTATTACAAGATATTGAATATAGTTCCCTGTGCTCTACAGTCAATTCTTTCTGTTTATCTACTTTATATATAATAGTGTCCATCTGTTAATCCCATATTCCTCATTTATCCCTCCCCTTCCCCTTTGGTAACCATAATCTTGTTTTCTATGTCTGTGAGTCTGTTTCTATTTTGTAAATAAGTTCACTTGTATTATTTTTTAGATTCCACATATAAGTAATATCATACAATATTTGTCTTTCTCTGTCTGACTTACCTTAGTATGATAATCTCTAGGTCCATCCACATTGCTGCAAATGGCCTTATTTCATTTTCCTTTTAATGGCTGAGTAGTATTCCACTGTATACTTATATACACCTCATCTTTTTTATCCATTCATCTGTCAATGGACATTTAGGTTCCTTCCATGTCTTGGCTATGTAAATATGCTGTTATGAGCACTGCGGTGAGTTTTCCTTTTCAGAAAGGGATTCTAAAACCAGACCTTCCACACTGAGATTATGCTGGGCTCCCACGAAGACTGCCGGTGACCAGCAAGCAATCGAATTTAAACATAACCTGCCTCTGCTAAGAGCATTCCCCATGGGACACCAGCCCTGAGCTCTGCCTGTGAGTTTTCACCCCAGTTTTGACCTTTGCCTGCCATGAGATATTGGGCAAGTAACTTAACCTCTTGGGAGAGAGGGTTAAATGGTTAGGCTGCATTTTAAGGGAGAAACTGCAAGACGAATCACTCAGCCTAAAGAATCAATGGAAAATGCTTCCCACCAAAATCCAAAAGCCTGAGAACACAGGAGCACAGCGTCCTTTCTTCAGCTCCTGGTTTCTGTTGATGAGGAGGAGCTCTCAGACGAGAGGGAAAAAGGCAGCAACACAGCTGCAACACAGCTCCGGAGCCTACGTTCATGACTCATTTAGCTTCTTTAAGCTTTGTCCTCCTATGTAAACCAGGGACGATTAAGAGTAATACCTATGGGCTTCCCTGGTGACACAGTGGTTGAGAGTCCGCCTGCCAATGCGGGGGTCGCAGGTTCGTGCCCCGGTCCGGGAGGATCCCACATGCCACAGAGCGGCTGGGCCCGTGAGCCATGGCCGCTGAGCCTGTGAGTCTGGAGCCTGTGCTCCGCAGCGGGAGAGGCCACAACAGTGAGAGGCCCGCGTACCACAAAAAAAAAAAAAAAAAAGAGCCAAAATAAGAGTCATACCTACAGCCCAGGACCGTTGGGATAATTAAATGAGAAGCATATGTAAAGCACCTAGTAAGTGCTCAATATTCAGGGTGGCCCCCAAGTCTAAAAACATGGGGTTTATTGACAGTGATCTCCTTACATGCTAAAATAATTGCTACGTTTCCAGATTTGGTGGCCATTTTATGCATTAGCTGATATGACTGTTCAACAGGTAGCACTGCCCTAGGTGTTGAAAGACACCAAAGAAGTCCCTTTGCCCAAAGATATCCTATGGTCCCTGGGGCCTATAATTCCCATGAGACTCTTGTGCTTGGTTTAAGTTGTAAGGCAGGAAAGGCTTCTTTGACATGGAAAGCACAGAAAAGAAGGATAAGTTTAAGCCATTAGGGCTCATCAACATCCTTAGCTCAAACGGGTGAAGTTAGCATAGAACCAGAACAGTGGTTGCCAAGGACTGGGGGTGGGGGAGATGGGGAGATGCTGGTCAAAGGTTACAAACTTCCAGTTTTAAGACGAATAAGTTCCGAGGATCTCACGTGCAGCATAGTGACTATCGTTAATAATACTATATTGTATCCTTGAAATCTGCTGAGAGAATAGATCTTAAATGTCACACCACACACACACACAAAGGCATCTATATAAAGTGATGGCTTTGTTAATTAACTTGATTGTGGTAATCATCTCACAATGTCTATGTATATTAAATCATTACATTGTACACTCTACATACGTACAATTTTTCTGTGTCAATTACACCTCAAAAGAGCTGGAAAAAAATTAAGAAAGAAAAAAAAGAGTGGAGTCAGGGACATCAGTTGACACGGCCCAGAGTTCAAAGCTCTGCTTGCATCTGGTTTCCAGGGTGAATGAGGGACGGTACCTGGGGCTCAGCTTCACAGTGAGAGACGCCAAAAGAGAGTAGGTGGAAGTCAGCAAGAGGTGATGGAGGCGAATCCACAGCAAACTTCACCTCCTTGAATTAGTCACCTATTCATCATCCATCTCCCCGCATAACTCATGATTCTTAAAATCAACATCTCTCAAAATAAATGCCTTCTCTACCCTACCAACCTCCAGGAAAATAAACATTGTTTTTCTTTTCTTTTCTTTTCTTTTTAGTAAAAAACTCACTGTTCATCCCTCTCTTAGCGTAGAAGTCCATCTGACAGTGACATTCTCAGGCCAGCCTAGGTGGGACTTCTGCAAAGAAGCTCCTTGATTGCTGGAAACTGATCTCAGACATGGAGAAAGAGACCCCTCCCCCTCCCCCTCCTGCACAGAGCCTAAAGGAAGCTGCGGACGGTGCAGTTTGCCATGTTGTTTTATGACCTAAGCCTACTTTAAACATCCTCTGGAGGTACCAGCCCATGAGTTCAGCGAGGCCATGCCTACCTAGAGCTCTAGGCAGGGTGGTATCCACCAGGAAGCTGGAGCCATGTTAATTACAGGGCCAAAAGGTTGGGCTGAAGGCGTGCATGAGGCTTCTGTATTAGACATTCCATATTTCATGTGGACGAGTTTGATCCTTTAAGCTCCGAAAACACCCAGAGGGCAAACTGTCAGCACCATGCACAAGAATTTTGCCCTGAACAAAATGACCTTTGAGTTCTTAACTGGTTTCATATTCTCCGGGTCTCCGCGTACATATTCCTCGGTCGATCACTCTCAACATCTTAAATGTATTTATTTGCTGGTGGGGTTGGCCCTCTCTGGCCAACAGCCACTGATTAACATCTAGTCTGCAAACCATGTAGAAACGTAATCCTTAACAAAATGGGGAAGTTCCGAGCAAGCCAACACATTGTATTGATTTGCAAACTTCAGCCCACAGTGAGCATCTTTTCTCACTAAACTCCGGCTGTCTGTCTTCCGTGAGGCTCCATGGAGACTCAAAGGGTCAAGCCAGGACTCTCGCCTTGTCACGTGTCACAGACATTAAATTCAGTGGCTGATGGGAGCAAAGCACGGTGCTAAGACGTCCATGGACAGGAATGGGACTTTTTGTTTAAGATGTGAAATCAAGGTGACATCTCCCATCAGAGGTATCTTTTTCTAGATATCAAACGTTGTTTTCTCAGCAGTAAGTAAACCAAAGCAGCATTTCCCTTACGTGTTAAGACTTAAACAGTGTAGGCTTTTCTGTCTTTTACTGTCAAGGCTGAGAACAGATACGCCAGCACTCACTCGGTCTAGGACGGGCCCTTGGGGACAAGCTTCTCTGTGTCTTTGGGTAACTCAGATATGCCCCTCCATCTTCTGTTTCCCAGGTCGTGACAGTGAGGAAACACGGGCCAGCTATGTACCTCTGAGGACCTCGGAGATGGAAAAAGTGGATTGATACATGCCTCTTTCTTTCCTCCTCTCCTTTCACCTCGGTCCAGCCAGCTGGCTATGAGAGTGGACATCCTGCCAGCTCTTCTATCTGCCGTAATGGAAAGCAGACACCTAATCCCCAACCCTCATCTTAGACTCTGCGGCCGTTGAAAACCTGTACCTTCATCAGAGCTGCTGGTGACGAGTCCAGCAGGCTGGCAGAGGTGTTTTGCTTTCTCTTCCCCATCTTTGAATGGGTGAGCTAAGGAGCAGAGGGATGGGCTTGCTCTGGAATCTCTAGAGAAACTTTGCAGAAAGTCTAATCCCCAAACTGGAGAGTCAGCCTCGGATGGAATCAGGGGCGCAGTGAATTAAGCTCCAAGCTCCATGCCTTGACATCGCCACCCATCACAGGTCGGGAGTCCGAGTGGCAGCTCCAGGCCCCCGATCCAATTAAGACAGTAAGGTCCTCTCTTCTCCTGGTTACAAGCAGAGGATTGAGCCTCAGAACCTGCTCCACCAGTGAACCAGATCTGCATTCCCAATTTAATTGTTCTCAGGCCCTCTCATCTCCCCAGAGAGGCTGTAAACCTCTTAAGGGAAGGGTTGACTTCACTTACAGTTGGATTAGATGCTCACTTGCTTGGTATAATTTGGGGGAAGCTGAGAGAGGGCTGTTTCTCACCAGATATATCCTGCTACTCACCAGCTAGAGTCTCTGAAATTCCGTTCCAAAACACTGTCACATGGGTAAAATGTCGTCCTGGAAATGCCCTCATTTATACCCAATTAAGAAGGGCAGACTCACAGGGTCTCCATCATTGCCTTACCCTCCACCATCACAGAAAGGGCCTAAGGAGCATGAAGGTGGAAAAAGGGCTCCGTCCCTGCCCTGCTCACAGGAAGCCATCTCGTCCACCTGTCTCAAAACAGGCATCATAAAGTGAAAAACTCACTCCCACCACGCTTTGCAGTCCAAGAAACCCAAGTCACCCTGTGAGATTAGGGGCCGTGCCTAAGACTGCCATGGGCTCGGGTAAAGAATTTCTTCATTCCCTTCTTTCTTTCATCAATACCCGGGTATCAGAGTGCGCAGCAGCCAGTGAGACCAAACGCAGTCGATTAAGGCCTGATGCCGATAAAGACAAGATCAGAGACACCAGCTTCACATAGCACGCTAACCCTGGAGAGGGAGCGGACAGGACCCTTCCTCCGCCCAATCCGTATCCTTCTCCGGGGGGAAAGACGGCTACTATTTTTTTTATTTTTTATTTTTGCGGTACGCAGGCCTCTCACTGTTGTGGCCTCTCCCGTTGCGGAGCACAGGCTCCGGACGCGCAGGCTCACCAGCCATGGCTCACGGGCCCAGCCGCTCCGCGGCATGTGGGATCCTCCCAGACCGGGGCACGAACCCGTGTCCCCTGCATCGGCAGGCGGACTCTCAACCACTGCGCCACCAGGGAAGCCCGGCTACTATTTTTTGACAAAAGAGGAGCAGGAGGCGTGATGATGAAAACAAGGCGTTGGAGTGAAACAAGGAAGGGGCCATGAGCCAAGGAAGGCAGGAGGCCTCTTGAAGCTCAAAAAGGCAAGAGAACAGATCCTCCCCTAGAGCCACCAACAAGGAGCCCACCCCGTGACCCCGTGACCCCGTGACCCCGTGATCCTGTAACTTAAGCCGGTGAAACTGACTTCAGACTTCTGACCTCCGGAAGTGAGTCGTAAACCAGCAAGCCTGCGGTAGTTTGTTACAGCAGCAGGAAGAAAATGATACAGATGTCGGCTTCCTAGAGGCACCGGACCTGAGTTTCCCCAAGAATTTGCCTGGGAGACAAAGCTGTGTCGCCGTTGCTGTGGACCGGTTACCAGGCCCTGGAGGAACTTCAAACGCATCCTGTCAGCCTCACACACCCCCAACCCCTTCTCCCCACCCAGAACTCCGTCAGATTGGAGGCCACTGTGTCCAATGAGGGCTTTCAATTTCTCCTCTGAGAAAGGGACCGATCTAGGTTCAAAGCAGTTCATTGCACAGTCGTTTGTGAATCAAACGAACTGTGTTGCTTGTGTCTTACGTGCCCGGCACCGAGCTGAGCACAAGGGGCTGGCTGCCCCTCACGGGGCTAAGCCCCCATCCGGGGGCCAGCTGTGCACCCAGGGGGTTCCATCTCAGCAAAGTCCCTCACCAGACGTGTGACCTTGGGCATTCCTCAGCCTCTCCACCCTACCTTTTTCTTTTCTTTCTTTTTTTTTTTTTACAACTTTATTGGAGTATAATTGCTTCACAATGGTGTATTAGTTTCTGCTTTATAACAAAGTGAATCAGTTATACATATACATCTGTTCCCATATCCCTTCCCTCTTGTGTCTCCCTCCCTCCCACCCCTCCAGGTGGTCACAAAGCACCGAGCTGATCTCCCTGTGCTATGCGGCTGCTTCCCACTAGCTGTCTATTTTACGTTTGGTAGTATATATATGTCCATGCCACTCTCTCACTTTGTCACAGCTTACCCTTCCCCCTCCCCATATCCTCAAGTCCATTCTCAAGTAGGTCTGTGTCTTTTTTCCTGTTTTACCCCTAGGTTCTTCATGACATTTTTTTTTCTTAAATTCCATATATATGTGTTAGCATACGGTCACCCTACCTTTTTCTGTTCCATAAAATGAGGAGGATACTCTTCTCACTGGACATGGCTTTTCCGGGAACCAGGCTTTGGAAGCACTGAGCACCGTGCCTTCGATACAGGGTGTGTGCAACACAAAGGCAGCTCTCATTTCTCTGTGGTTTGATGGGCCCTGGGCCTTGGTGGGGAGCCAATGTGTACTATAGCCTCCAGGCCACGTTCTCACCCTCATTCCTCTCATTGTCCAGTCCACATGTGTCCCGAGGGCCAGACAGAACAAGTGACCAGCCCCCCTGTCCTTCTGGGAGGCTCCCATGGTTCCAGGCCATTGTCAGTGGTCCTCGGGTCTTCAGAAGAGTGAACGCCATGGGTTGACCGCTGGGAAGCCGGGAGTTCTCTGAGGGAGGCCGAGCTTAAGGCCACCAGGGAGCCCTGAGAAGTTCCAGGTGAAGGACAGGGAGCTTCATGCACTCACCTCTCAAGTTCACAGAAGACAGGTCCGCTCTGGGCCTGCCGTGGAGAACTCGGCAGGATTTCTGACTCAGTGTCACAGGCTGTCAACGAGGGAGTCCAGGCAGCTTCAGCTCAGAGTTGGCAGTGACCGTGGATGGGGCTGCGGCCGAGGACGCTGCTGTGTTCAGAGACGCCTGTTTTACAAGACACCCAGCAGCTGTCCTGTCCAGCTGTTAGAGGCCAGCCCGACAAACCGGGGGGAGAAAACCTCCCAATACCAAGAAGGAGAGGGTGGCCGCATTCACCGGGTGGATTTTACTTAACGACCCCTCCCAATTCATAAGATGGAGTTGTAATGACCCTCAAAAAGCACATGCTGTACCCAAGCCCCCGCTCCACCAGCCCCATACCTGGGGCCACCAGATTCAAAAAACGATTCCTGACCAACTATTCAAAACACTGGACCACACATGGCCCATTCAACAGCATCTCCCCAAATCTTGTTTCTTCTGCTTCTTTAAAAAAAAAAAAAATGGGAAAAAAGTAAAACTTAACTTAAAAAATTTGAGGGGTATTTTACAAGTTTGCTTAAGAAGTATTAACTAATTCTATAATCAGAAAAAAGCAAACAAACAAACAAAAAACCAAAGAAAAAAAGCAAAACTTTCATTTTCTGGAAATGTCCACTGGCCTCTCCTCCAAAAAAGTTAGACCAGATTGGCTGATGTCTTAGTCGACTACCTGGTAGTCTGGGCATCGAGCCAACCCCATCCGGATCCTTCTGCAGGGGGGTCCCCATCAGGTCAATGCACTGAATTAGGAGCCGGTGCCAGGGGCTGGTTTGCCCCGTCACCACACTGCATCCCTCATTTGCACAAGGCTGGGCCCACAGCTGCTTCCCTAGGAATCAGCAGCTCCCCTCCAGGTATTTGCAGGCCTTGGGACTGCTGCTGGGCCCTGGCAGCATGGCGGAGTGCTTTGTACTGCACGTCTTTTGTTTAGCCTGAGACTGGGTGGGCGGGGGGTGGGGGTGGGGGTGGGGGTGGGGTGGACAGGGAGGGTGCCCGTTCTCCAAATCCCCACTCCAAACTGTGCACACAGACATGACAGGGGATTGTAAAAGTGCACCGCAAACAATGTGTCTAATGTACCAGGATCCCCTGCAAAGAAGGTCAAGGGTGACGGAGAACAGCCCAGAGAAACCAGAATCCAGACAGAGCACCCCAAAAGGAACAGCTCTGAGGGAACACTGATCTATTTCCTCTGCTGATCCCCTTCTCCTGGGAGAGAGAGAGAGCACAAGGAAAAAGAAAGGCTGGACGCCGGCTACCTCCCTAGAATAGGCTATAAGCAATTCAGGCAGACTTTCTTTACACAATGGATGAGTGAAATATGAATCACACTGCCAACATCAGCAGGACAAGCAAGTCCTGTGTATTCCGCTCAAGAGGGGCCTGGACACATTTCGGAAAGAGCAGGGAATCTGCAGGCTGGGACACTAACCCCTGTCCCAGGGTGACAGTCACAAGATACAAGTTAATTTGTGTTTTGCAAGATAATACTAAGGGCAGATGAGAGTGGGACGACCCCAGCCCATCTCGTACCTTATTACAGCCTGCTCAAGATTCTAACCAGGGGTGTGAGGACGTCTTTCCTAATAAAGGATGTTCTCCAAAACAAGTTTAAAAATCCAATGGAATCATGGCATTTTTCTTCTCACATGGGTCTTAGACAGCATGTCTTCTAATGATGTAAAGAGCCCACCCCCAGAGAAATCAAACAAAAATCCCCAGATAACCCTTGTTTGTTAGTGGTACAGCCAGGAATAAAAACCCAAGTTCCCAGACTCCTAAGACAGTGGTGGTCAGACATTTCAGATGATCAGTGAATTTCTCTGAATTCTGGGGTTTTTCCTTTATTGGGTTTTTGCAAAGAAGTGCAGACGAGTCCCAGTCTGAGGGTGTGTTCACACCAATACGAGCAAGATGGAATAAGCGAAAATGAAAATGTTTTTCAGAAGTTCATTTCATTTGAAAGCGCAGAAAGGGGTTGGTGTATTACTCAGCTGTTTTGGATCATGGTTAAAATTTATGCTCTGTGGATAAAACGATAAAATGCTATCGTTCAAATGTTTTCTTCGCACCTTTTTGTGATTTTTAAATTTTTAATTAAAAAAAATTCTTTAATCTCTGCTTAGCTTGGAAATGGAAGGGAATTTCTCTGCAGAGGAGTCAGTAATGCCTGCTGTCCAGGAAGGATCACAAAAATGGTTTGAGGATTTGGGGTGGATTTGGGGGTGAGGACAGGGGTATAGTACACAGGAGTACGTGGACTCATAATGCTTCTAAATCTCAGAAAAGTCAGTGGGACAATTCACCATTGTGAGGAACCTATCAGATGAGGGAAATGGATGGCATTTGAGTTTCTGAGTTTGAATTTTGTGAACAGGTGTTTTACTGAATTCGGATCCGACATGCACTACCTGGGAAGAATTTGCTCCTTTCACACAGTTTCTAGACTTAGGAAATACTAAAATGATGTCCTGTGATGAGGAGTCAGCTTTAAAAGTCATTCTAAACGCTTAAAAAAGGTTTAGAAAATAGACATTGCTCTCAGAAGGCAGGTTCTGAGTGTCCCCACTTGTGTCACACCTTCTGCTTGCATGGAGACCAACCCAGGGGCCCAACCTCGCCACAGTTCATGTCGTTCTTTTCAAAGGGGAATAACCTGTAAATGTCACCAGACTGAGACACTGGAACCTTGGTTTCTCTATTTCCTAATCTGCTTTTTTTTAATTAAAAAAAAAGTTTTTAAATGGACTTCAACCTAGATCCTCAACAGGTATTTGTTGCATCTATGAAAGAAGTGTTTTCATTCAGAATTTTTACATCATGAACGTCCACTGTTGGATATGAGGGGTTCATAAATGGCAAAACTGTTCAACAACTATGTAGTTTGTTATTTTTCTATTATGTTGGCTTTTAAAATGTTTTTAAGAAATAATCCAAATCTTCACATATATTCCCATGGATGTGCTAAATGCAGCTATTTCAAAAGCGAGGCAGAAGAGATGGAAAATTAATTAGGAGTACAATTTACTCAAGAATATTGGAGCAGCATTTTAGATCTACAATCTTGTTCTGTTTTTCTAGAGGAAACCCTCTCTCCTGTCGCTGTTCTAGTGTGTCTTTTTTCTTTTAAGTGAAGAAGAAAGAACAAAACTATTGAAGCCATGAAAACATATGATAACATTCGAAAGGAGAAACTGCAGAAGAGTTACATAGTTTTTTAAAAAATCTTTTGCATCATCCTCCCAAAATATCTTAGAATGTAAAATCCATGTACAGAATGATAAAATGACATTTGTCTGAGGCAGGAAGAGGATCAAATGTGCCACTATCGCTATAGCACCTAAAACAAAATGTAGCTGGAGTGTTGAGTTTGGGATTTTGCTACGTGTGCCCCCCACCCCTGCCCGCCCTTCTCCTACCCCCAAGAATGTCAAGAATTTGAACTCCTGTTCTTAAGGTGAAAGGGCATTCACTCAAATCTGTATGAAGGAAAAAAAGTGGCAAATCCTGAAACATTGGAACCCTCCAATAACAGCGCCCAAGTTTAAGATGGCAACAGACGACCACTGCCTTGGGTGTTTCACAAGTAACCAGAAACCACATCCGAATTAGGAGCCAATCAGATCTTCATTTGCATCTCAGTCATCCTCTACTTCTTTATTTCAACATTGAGCTTTAGGCTTGAAATATTTGCTAAGAAAGCAGAGAGGCGATTAACAGAGATTTTTCAAATGTGTGCCAGCGTTACACATTCTGTCAACAGAGTAAAAGGAAACTATACAGCGTAGGTTACAAAATGGTTATTTCATGTTTCGCAAACATTCCAATCAACCCTTCACTGTGATGTTATTCAACAGTAGAAAAGCAAAACAGACGTGAAGCCCAGCTCCTTTCCATCTTGCAGAGATCCATCAACTGCAAATCCACCCGAGAATCCCAACGAGGAAATCTTCCTGTTTCTCCTGCTAGAAGATCGTCTCCTTGAGGCTAGACAAGGAGGAGGGAACGGCAGCTCAGAGAGGACCACAGAACCTACCCCAGCCTGGGGATGCCTTCCTCTGGGCTGCATCCCATGAGCCCCAAAGGTCCCCAGTTTCCCAGATGAATTGATGTTGACTGTCTGGGGTTTGCCTTATCTCCTAGTGAATAACTGAACAAGTTTGGGCTTTGTTATTTTGTTTTGTTTTGTTTAAACTCCTTTTGCTTCAATTACCTAGAGCTACCAGATTTTAGAAGAGCTTGGCCACCACGCTTGATTACCCTGCTATGTGGTTGTTTTTAAATCTTTTAACTTTATTATCTTTTTATATTATTATTCCAACAGACTGCATGAAAGGCAGTGATCACTAACACAGAACACAACAGGTGCTAACATTCAGCCAGGTTGCTCTCAGAACCCGGGCTGTCGGGCCCGAGCCGCTGACATGCACGCGGGTAGCTTATACACTGCTACCCTCATAGCACAGGCTGCAGGAGAAGTGACAAAGGACAGATGCTCTTGTACCCTTAGAAGCTATTTAATAAATATCATTGAGAAACAAAAAGGAAAAACAAAATCAGCCCTGTGGAGCACAACCGCCTTAGGTCAACTGAACGTCATCTAGTTTATTCAACCAAAAATTGAGAGAGGAGGAAAATATTAAAACGGAAACACACAAAAAAAAGCAGTTCTTAACACTAGCAGGAAATAAATTTGTACAACAATTCAGTCTGTATAATATGATGAAATAAATCTACAACTTCTCTTATTTTGGTGCTTTGAATTATACATACAAACGACAATTACAGGGACTTGTTCACAAAGCATGGAGGCCTAGGAAAGTCTAACTGAACCCTCCATGGCAATCTGGGAGTGTAACACGTTGCCCGGAGTGATAGAATTTCCTACGCAGAGGCCCACAGCTTTGAACGAATGATTCGCCTACAACATTTTTCTTTTTTTTTTTTCCTTTTTTTTTTTTTTTTTCTTTTAATGCATCAAACTGTGACCAGGAAAAGGAAACAAAACTGGCAGTTTGTCCATTTGGATATCAGAACTAGTTTCTTCTTAATTTCCACACTTTATTTTCTTCCATCATCTTTAAAACGCATGGCATCCTTCGTGCCTTCCTGACGGAGGCCATAAAGTCTTCTTCTTCCAATGTACAGTCTTTCTTACAATATAAGTTATATGCAATGTTTAGCGATTTTTTTTTTCACAGCACTAGAGAGACCCTGTTCAATAGGGAATATGAGTCTGAATGGCTTATTCACAAATGGTATCCAGATTCAGGGAGTGAGAACACAGACACCACAGTGGGCTCCTCTGTCCAAGTGGCAAACATCGTGTTGCTTTCTGCCTGCAAAAACATATAGATCCATCGGGTTTCGGTTTCATGATACTGCTCCTGCGAAAATGCACGTCGAAGGGGCTGGAGGGACTCTCGCCTGGAGATCTTTGAGCATCGAGCAGGGACCCTAACCCATGGCGGTGACCATACTGGAAGGGTGGTGAGGTCCGAAGGAGAGGCTGGAGGGCGGGTGCATCGGCGTGGGTGTGGTCAGCATGTGGCTGGAGTGGCTGAAGGGTGAGATGTGACTGAGGGAAGACATGTGTCTGGAGAGGGCGGCGGGGTTGAACGAGCTGCTCTTGGGGAAGTCCTCCAGCGTGTCGTGCACCTTTTTGCACTTTTTGGATTTGCTAGACATTTTTCGGTTTCTGGTCTGGATGCCTTCCTTCTTCATAGTCAGGGGTCTGTTAATCTAAACAGAGATCAATTTTTTTTTTTTTTTTTTACTTTATTCGGCTGGCTCTGAAATAGTGCAGACTTTCACACCCCAACCCGGGTTCCCCTGACTGCCCCAGATCAGGGATCTGCTTTCAGGGGGCCCCTTCCTCCCCACCTTCCTGCCTCCTTCCCAGGGACCCAGAGTCCTGCAGGCTAGGGTTCTGCGGTGGGGGGTCTGTCAGCCTCTATCAATTTCAGAAACCAAGAGGCCATAGGCAAGGTGTTCCAAGCAGGGCTCATTCATTACATTCATCTGCACCAATCGTCGGGGGGAAAGTTTGCCTCAGGGAACTTTCTGTCTCCAAGGACCATATTCTAGAGACCCACCCAAGATGGTTGTATTTCTCTGCTAACTAAAATATCATAATAGCTTGTCTTCTTCCATCAGAATGACCTTAGACTATTTCATGAGCATGGAGCCAAGGGAGGGCTTTTCAAGGGGGAAATAATAGCTTGTCTACTGGTCCAAAATCTGTGTTAGGACTGGGCAAGTACTGCAAGGCAATGGATCTTAAGTCTCTGCCTTGAGAAGCTAGGACTGCTTCCCTCTTCAAAGTCATGCCTGGTTGCCTCTCTTCTGACGAACTTCTCTAAACGAGAGGTGCTGTAAAATCTTCCCCTGAAATGTGTAAGTTCTGGGGTCATAGTTTAATCCAAAGTGTCTTTCCAAAACATAAGCTCTCGCCACAGCAACTGTGATGACTGAAAGTTGCAATTTCTACCTGGTCCTGACTATCCACTTCTTACTAGACAGACAGCAAAACAACCAATCCACAAGAATTTAATATCCACTTACGGGGTACAAAGCCCTGTGCTAGCCTGAAAGCACTCTCCTCCTAAAAATCAAAGACCAGGCCTGAAGTTGAGTAAAGAGACAGAGGCAAGCACTAGTCTTCCGTCTCCGGGGCAGCAGACCATCGCTCTCTTTCTGATAAGCCTCATGTGTTTTGTTTTGAATACACATTTGTTTTAGGGGGGTGGGGAGAAGAATCAAGAGAGGGGACTTCAAAGCAAACTGAGATCATTCCCCACAAGGAGTCAGAATCAGATTGACCTCAATAGCGGCCATCTGCCCCGTAGAGCAAACCCACCACACATCTGGCCATGTTTCTGGGGAAATGGGCAAAGGGACTCAAAGAGGGAAGGTCAGGGTCTCAGTCACTCCTGACTCCTTGGGGAACAAACAGCTCCTTCCTCCAGGGTCCTCAAGGGTGGAGGAAGAGAAGATTTCACGGCTCTAGGATCTGCCTGTTTGCTCCAAAAGCTAGAAAGGGATCGTTAAGGAAGAAAGCATCTAGCAGCCAAGAAGGCCAGGCTCTGACAACACTACTTGTAGCAGCAAACCCACAGCTTCCTGGGCCTGAGCTGGTCACCTGGAGAGGGGTAGAGAACCACTCCCCCTTGTGCAGGAAGGCCACGTGAGTGGCGACAGAGGACCTAAAAGGTCGTTGCCCAAAGAACATCTCAGGGTTCCTTCCTCAAAGTCATAATCAAGATAAAGACGCAGCCTACAAAGGCGATAGGAATCTACTGTCACATCGAATCTCCCCCAAGATACTGCCTAGACACACGGCTCTTTACGCTGATATCTAGATATACAGAGCCAGGTATCTAAATATAATATCTAGTTACACAGATAGCCACACAAAGCCAGATAACTAGTCCCAACACTGATACTGAGATAGGTAGTTATCTACACACCTAGATAAGAAGACAGGAACTAACTTAGGTCGAGCATGGTATCTCGATGGGCAGAACACAACACAACAAGAGGAGAATGTTAATAGATTATTATCTCTTATTGTCAAATACACAACAAATCCGCCTCCTTCTGTGAATTCTTACTAAACCAGAGAAGGCAGAAGAACCACTCTGGTGGATGAGCACGCTTCTATCTCCCAGCCACTGGGGCCCAACCATGAAGTCGGAGATAATGTAGAATAGGGTGGGAGTGAGGGGTGAAGAAGGTTCCTTGACCTGTCTTTGATTTAATGAGAAATTCGTATTCTTCAGAAATAGATATTTTTTTAGATTGGACACAATTGAGAGCCTATCTCACTGTGGCTGAGTAGTCAAAGAAATTTATAACTGGTTCATTTCTCATAATTCCTATACTTCTGTGGAAATAGGAAAGAAGTATATATACACACACAATTCATGACTTTGAACAGAACTTTGGTACATTCTAAAATGAGACGGTGCTTACTCTCCTCTGTTCCCTACTAGTCCTGGGGTTACTGATCTCCCCGCAGGGCCTTTTGCAATTCAGAAATCCATCCTGGCCCTTCTACTTCATCAGCCATGTTCCTCTGAGTCAACATTTCTTCAAGTAAAAGGGAAATCAAAATAATTTCTGCCCTGTCTACATCATGGGACTCTTTGAGGCTCAAATGTAATCAAGTAACACGAAAGTTCTTTGCAAAACCATACATTACAACCCCAAAATCATTTTATCGGCTGTACCAACCACTGGGTAGCTCATAAACCCTAAGGCCCCAAATCTTCCAGATTTTAATCACAAATCTGCTTCTCTCCACGGCAGTGAGCAAGGAAATTCCCCAAAGTGAAAATGGGCCTGGGGTTTCATTGCTGATAAATGTACACAGACCACAGTCTGAGGATGTGTGGGAGAAAAACGATGGATTGTAGTAAGAGCCCCGTTCCGTCAGCGCCGGACCCCTCCTCTCGAGAGCGGACGGCATATGGGCAGGCAGGTGAGTGCTACGGGGGTCCCCGGGAATCAAATCAACTCATTCCCAAGAAGCACAAAACGATTAGGTTGCTGGGGTCACCCTGGGAAGTTCTCCTGTGATTCAAAAACTCTAAGCAAAAAAGCTTCCTCCCCAATTCCCAGGTGTTTCTGGGTAAGATGCTTGACTGCCAGAATGGTTCTGAGCAAAGCCCTCCACCTTTCCCCATTCACTCCCAGACATTACCAAAATCAGACTGGTCAAGAGACTTCAGGAGAACCAGACAGAGCCAGAGGGATGAAGTGAGAGAGACAGGGAAAGACAGACAGAGACAGACAGACAGAGAGAAAATTCTTTCTCTGGGATCAACATAAACTTCTGGCCTCATAAGGGTCATGGCCTGTCAGCCAGAGTTGCTGCAGGGAAAAAAAGAAAAAAAAAAAAGCTGAAAAATTTTTTTAAAGGTAAACATATTGCAAAATGGGAGGACCCCCAAATTGAAAGATTAAAAATGACACAGCCAAACCCATGTGACTGACTGACAATTATCTTTCTGCTAATGTGAGCTAGAAGGAGAAAAGCGTTCTTTTCCCTGGTAAGGATAACCTCTGTCGGCTGCTTTGCAAGAGTTCTCCTGGTGAGGACAAAGTCAGCAGATGAAATCTCTCATCTCGTATCTTTTATTCAGAGAATCCATTTAAAATTCACCAAGCCTCTTTACCCCTCAGTAACTGAATCGCCCTGAACTCCTGCGCCATGCATTACAATCCTATTTACCTTTCTCTTTTCACTGACTCATTCTCTTTTTTTTTCTTTTTTGCAAAACGTTTAAAAACTCAAGGAAACATCAAAATATGACTGGCGACTTTGGTTTTCCCAAGAGAAAGATTTTTCTCTCCTTAAAAACCCAGACCAGGCCCACCACGCGTACTGTTTCCAATACAAACTAAGGGGCTGGGTCATCTGCTTTAAAGCCTTCAATCTCAGCAAGGCTACGCTGTGCCCTGTGCCGAGTCCTTTCCTACACTGGGTCCTACTGCAATGCCTTTTCTGGGCCTTGTCACTGGGCGATTCAAATGGATAACCAACAAGGACCTACTGTAGAGCACAGGGAGCTCTACTCAGTACTCTGTAATAACCTAGATGGATAAAGAATCTGAAAAAGAATAGATATAGTATAGGTATAACTGAATTACTTTTGCTGTACACGTGAAACTAACACAACATTGTAAATCAACTACACTCCAATAAAATTTTTTTTAAAAAAATCAGAAAGGGGACCAGGGGAGGGGGATGCTGTGCACTGGGCATCATCCGAAGAGGGCCATTCCGGGAGCGGGGGCGGGTCCCCGGGACACTTACATTGTGCAGCTTGTAGTACAGCCCGCAGGCATTGCAGACAGGGTCTCCATTGGCATTTCTTCTCCAGAGAGTCGTGGTTGTGGTTTGACAGTTTGCACAGGACGTACCTGCCCTTCTTGCTGCTGACTGGGGAGCGGGAAGAGAGCGGAGGATAAAAATCAAAACAAATGTTACATGGGTTTGCAGAGCTGCGGAGACCGACTCAAAAAAAATTATCACTGAAATCAAAACTAGCAAGTGGCCCACATGAAAGTAATAAAGATCCCCAAAAGCTGCATCAAGAAGAAAAATGAAGCCAATCCACCGGCATGGAAGCAGGTCAGACCATAGTCCGGTGGTCAGCACATAGCCTGCTGTCCCCTGGGGAAGGATTCGGGAGGATGAGAAAGCCGACATCACCTCACCGACATAACGAGGCCCCCTCCCTCCCCCACGGAGTTTGCCAGATGTTTCATTTTGATGGGTAGCAATTTTGAATTAACCAGACTAGTTTGGGTACCAGGCTCTCAGTGGCTTCCTTCACCAGGCCTACAGGAGGTCTTTTTCAAGAGCAACTGCCCAGAAAAGCAGTTCTCAACAAGGATACTGGTCATCGCAATAGACCAACAGCCAAGGGAGAACAAACCCAAGCATCAAAAGCGCTTTCTAGATCCCAAATAAAGAAACGCTGGATGATAAGGAGGGCAGAGTGCTGTCAGAATGAGAGAACGTCTGCGCATGTGTGGCTGGCACACACGGGATGGGCCACGGAGAAAGCACCGAGCCAGCCATCCTAAGTGAACGGGACCCCAGCCAATCTGCAGGCATCCTAAATGTGCACAGCCCACGCTTTCAGATTTGGTCACTCGTGGTGACAGCCATCTTCATCCCCTTTAGGTGGCTTTCAGTTAGTGAGACAAACTGAGAGGAACAAGGAATTTTGCAATCCACCAGGAACACTGGCCCCGCTCCTAACTTCATTTCATTTCACCCTCTTGAAAGTAGGTGCTTCCTATCTGCCGTTCACAGAGCAAAATGGTTACAGGTCAGATGTCAGCCCCAAGCTGAATTTTCATTATTTGATTGTGTCACTGCCTTCATTTCCTTTAAAAGGGAGATTTTTCTTTCACTTTTTGACGCACTTAAATGTATAAGGGGACTATTTCCTATGTCCATACGTTAAAAAAGAAAACTTAAGCTCAAAAACTTTTGAAAGGAAATGAGGTTGGGTCACTTGTAACCATGTATCTCTCATCTCCTCACACCCCCTTGCAACATAAAAAGAAAATTTCAACTGCAAAATTATTTCCGTCCCTGGGACTCAAAAATATTATCAAAGGCAAGAGAAGGAGTAAGAATTCAGCTGGTCTTTATCTGTGATCAAGAAAATTCTGGCATGGTTATGAAAGCACAGAACGAAAGGACAGGGATCAGGGTGTGCTTTTCCATCAGTATTTTACCCAGCAAGAAGTTGGGCCAAACACCCGAAGAGGTCAGATATTGAAAACCCAGTGGCAATTCTGAATGAACCAAGCTGATTCCTTTCCTTTCAAAGCTACTCAGTTGTTCCACAGAGATGCTGCCCCTTCCCACAGGTTTAAATAGCAGAGCTGTGGCTTTTTTCGTTTGTTTTTAGTAATTCTTAGTTTCTGTGGAACTAGAAAGGAAAAACAGCCCTTCTCCCTCATAACTGAGAAGGTTCCACTTTTGAGTTGTCCATTTGGAAAATAATTCACCGCAGTCCAAGAGTGCTGTCTCTTATCCTATATGCCTCTGGTCCACCTGCTTTTATGAAACATGATAATTTAAGACTTAACCGTTGCTCTTGTGTACTCTTGGGAGGAAAATGATATATGAAATCGGTGCTTAAGGATTTTGACAACTACATTATCACGTGATTATTATTATAGTCCTGGACTGGTTTTCCCCTTTAAAAGAAATACTTGGATATAATAGACTAATATCTACGCAAGTACCGGATTTCCCAGCCCAACAACTGGGAAGGGATGGTACAAGTGCACGACACCAACCGATAAAATAATAGAGTTCCAAATAACCACGCTCATGGTGCAGCCCTTTGCAGTGTATTGAAGGTAACATGAATCCAAACAGGCTTAGACTTTATGAGAATTTATACAGAACCTCTAAAAGTCACACTGTTTGAGTCACTAGCAGAAGACAAAGTATATTAATAAAGCAAGCTAGTTGTGAGACTTATGAAAATCTTGCAACACTAGGAAAAAAATTCTATGGGTCTTCCCTTCTATTTCCTGCATGAGTTTATTCAGTGTTAGATATGCATCTGTGGAAGAGCTGACTACACAGAGGGGGCAGGCAGGGTGGTCTTCAGCAAGTCTGCAAATGTGCAAAAGCAGCAAACTGGAGAGACGGAGCAGGGAAGGAGGGACAGGAATTATAGGAAAGAACAAAGAGAAAGTTCTAGGTATTCAGAAGTCAAATACATCTAAGGGCTAAAAATATACGTATATATATCCTGAATGGGCCCCGAGCGTTTCTCTGGAGCATGTGAATTCTATGGAACTAAAAATAAAAAAAACACCCAGAAGAGGTGAGTAAGAAAGAGAAGACAGCTTCACATGTGACAGCAAAGGAACTCTAGAATAAAAAGTAATTATTACTCAGAGTTCTAGAGATTTCTTATGAAAGGTGAATGAAGACAAAATTATGTAAAATGCAAGTCCAGGCCTCCTGTACAATCTACCCAGACAGAAGAAACCCCAAGAAAATGTCAAATGTACTCTTGCTCATCAACCAGACAACTACGGGGTCTGACACTTTTCTGCTCTCTTTTTCCTTCTTTACTTTTACCTTAAAAAAAAAAAAAAAAGTCCAATTATAATGGTACCATGACTTATTTTAACAAGAAGTTTTTTGTTGTTAGTTTTCTTTCTTTTGTTTTTCTTTCCTTTTCTTTTTTTCTCTTTTTTTTTTTTTCCTAAGGCCAGGTTTTGAGTGATTCAGAACATTCTTTTGTGGTGCGATCATATTCATTCTGTGCTAACATCTCCAGCCATTTTTTTTTTTTCAAACACGTCTTGTTCTGATACGTTCAAACATCTTGATGTTTAAGTTGGGGAAGCTGAGTTGTTGTTTATGAGTTATCTCCAGAGCTCAGATATCCGGCAGCTTTTTCCTAGGAAGTTAGCTTTGCACATGAGAGAAAGGAAAAAAAAAAAAAAGTACCAAAGAGCATGGGGACAAGTCGGGGGAAGGTTGAGAGAGCTGGAGAAGGGGGCAAAGATCAGAAAGAATAAAGCCTAGAGACCTAGGATTGCCAAAAATTAAAGTCACGTGGGCATTGCCATCCCTAGAAAGATTTTCCTTCTTCTGAAGAGGATGTGAAAGGTGTTGATTTGCACTAAAATCTGATGGAGAAGACAAATAATTCTTTAAAAAGAATGCAGAGGATTTGGGAAGGGTCTACCTTAGAATCTGAGGGATGCTGCTTCATCCATTAATTTGCATGGGGAAACTCGCCTCCTCCCCTCTCTACTTGGTGAATCACCACAAAAAGCATTTTGATCTCTTGACTGTGGTTACAGTTATCATTTGCCAAGCCTGCTTCTATTTGTCTGTTACATACACTTGCTATTCAATCTGGCCTGAGATTCCAAAGACAAGTTTGCAAATGAACCTCTCAGGCTAATTTTCCTTATAAATGCTTGCCAGTGCCAGGTTTTCTCAAGTATTCCTAGGGGTCAAGAGGTTTAAGAAGGGGACAAAGAGGGGGGAGAGAGGAAACTATCCCCCCCGACCGGCAGGAGTTCAAAGGGAAAATAAGACCAGACACTAGGGGAGACCAAGAAGCAGGACAGGAATCACACAGTTTTCCCCACAGGAATTACCTGTGGCAATTTCTCAATTCTTCAGACCAAGGAAGAAGAAAAACTCCACTAAGTCCAATGGCTGCTGTTTGTGAAATTCAGTTCATTAGCCCTGGCACATGAGATCTCATCCGTAGCACTAAGGCAACCCTGAGACTGTAATTACTTCCTAGGAGCCCACTTGTATGACTTCAGAAACAAGTTCTGGGTGGCACCTGGGACACTCCATCCCCTTACTGAATTCCTCTGTGAAACCGTGACTATCAATGCATCTTAAATCCTGGTCCTGTTAAAGCAATCATTCTATCAGTGAAGACATTTAAGATTTGATAACCCAGAAGTCAGCATCCTTAAAAATGTGATAAGTGACTTACGAACCATGGAGGGGGGGAAAGGCGGAGGCAGGGGGACCTTTCTGTATATCTAATTTGCAAAAAAGAAAACAAAGAAGAAAAAAGAAACTATCCCAAGCAAGCTGATTTTGAGCCGTCCTGCCCATTTCCAGCAGAAAGCTCTTCTTCCTGAAGAGAGGAAGTTGAGGACACCCAATGGAGAGTGTTGGGCCAGTGCTTCCCAAGGACAACTCACCAGCCTTCGCTTGGGTTTGATGAGGGGCCGGTTCTGTCCGTTCATCTTGTGGTAGAGCCCACAGGCGTTGCACAGGTAATGTCCCGTTCCATCTCGACGCCACAGTGGGGTAGAGGTTGCCCCACAGTTCACACACTCCCTGCCTTCTGGAAACAAGATCACACATAAGTCACTTATGGAAGGAAGACACACAGAAAAGCTGCCAGCAGAATTAGGCAATGAAAGTTAAATGGAGAACTTCTTCTCTATCTCTTTTTCCTCTTTTGGGGAACTTTCCCAGCTCCCTTGAAGGTGGCTCCTGAGTTGAAAAGAGTTACTGTGTGACTCTTTCATGGCCTAACCGTTCCCCGTGTACACACACACACAGCTCCCAGCCCAAGAAACAGCACAGGAATCAGTAGCAGCAGAACCTTGTCCTGGGCCTGCCTGACTTGATGGGGAAGGTCAGGCAGAGCCGAGGAGGAAGGCGAATTTCAACTTGAAACAGTTCCCTGAGAAAACCCTGAGCCCCGGTCGATGGCGAAAGCACAACATTCCATTCGCTTCCCTCAGAGGAAAACAAAGATGATCCATTATCGTCACCAGGTCTGTCTATGCGGATTGATTAAATAATGAAGATTAGGATGGGGCCAAAGGAGAGATTCATCGATAGCTAGATAGAGAAACAGATAATCAACAGATGAACAGATGGATCAATCGGCTGATGGATTTTAGCACCGAGGGCCTTAGATTTTACTTCCAATAAAATTGTAAATGTCCCTGGCTGGCAAGGAATAGATGAAGACCCAGCAGGGTCCACTCATTAATTCCCCCATCATCTTTTTTACTCTCTAGAAAAAACCAAGGTTTTCTGTGGTTTTCCAGCCACTGAGACCCCAGTCTGAAGGTTGGAGGGAAACGCAGAGCAATCTTGAAGGCAAGGAAGCTGGAGATGGGAAGGGAGGGAAACAGAACGAGGGGAAGTGTTGGGAGGGGCGGAGTCAGGAGAAGAGGCCGGTTTATGGGGGGGAGGGCAGTGGGGAGGCCCTTGGGTTGGCTCATTAACCAAGACCTGCCTGCAGTTGCTCTTTTTCCAAAAAAACCAAACAAACAAAATCAACAAAAAACCGGCCAGGCCGGGTTGAAACAGCACTCGCTCCAGGGGCTGGAGAGTGACGGGGACCCACCTCCAGAGGGAAAGCCCGGGGAGAGAACCCCTCCAGATACCATTTTAGGAGGAGGGGGGTTTGCTCACAGAGTTCTTCTCAACTTCCCCGAGAGGAAGAAGAGCAGGACGGTTTCTGGGAGAACTTGCCCCGCTCCTGGGGGGGCCTCGTCCTCCTGGCGAGGACGCACCAGCCTCACTGCCAGCCGAGAGGGACTCAGGAGGAGCCCCCGACCCTGCAGGGCCAGTGGCTTCACCAGAGCTGGTGCCCCCAAGAAGAGGAGTCAGGAAAGGGTCTTTAGGGTGCTGGGAAGGGGCCTGGGGATGGTAGGGGAGAAAGATGAGCCCCTACCAGTTGTTTTAAGAGGTTAATCAGCTGACCCCAAACTACCAGGAAGACGGGGTGGAGGAAGGGAACCCGAAGGCAGGACGCTTGGGAGTCTTGACTCCCCATGAGGAGGGCAAGGCCAGCCCAGTGCCCGGGGACCTGCTCAGATTTAGGAAACCCCCAGACCAAGTATGATGGTGGCAAGGAATTTACACCCCTGAGCCTAGGCTTTTCTCCAGGGACAGGCTCTCAAAAAAAAAAAAAAAAAAAAATGTTAAGGAGTTGAGAGATTTCAATTTCTTGCTCCAAATTCCAAAAGTTCTTAACCTGGGGTCTACAGAGAGCCTTCCAAGAACCCCTGAGATTATCCACAGAAACGTGGCCCTCATGGGCCAGGAGCATTTGCTAGGCACCCAGCAGCTCTGAGTAGGCTCTGGGCTGAATCACATCCAGATTCCTCTGCTTTGGGGTCAAAAGCCTTCGGGATGTGGCTGCTGAAGGTGGGAGAGGCACGGGGGTGGGGGAGGAGGAGAGGGTGAGTGGGTGAGGAGATGTGGCCGCAGGCATAGCCAGGGTCCCCGCAGTCCTCGTGCCCCCGGTGGGCGCTGCGTCAGCCTCTTCTGGGGACACTGGCCTGGCCTGGCACGCTCCCCATCCTGTGCAGACAGGGGCCTCGGGCTCCCAGCCGTTTTGTCCCAGACCTCTGGGGGCTTTCTCGGGCTCCAAATCCCCTCCATCCCCAGCAGCTCGGGCTGGACTGCCCCGCTCCTGGGCACCTGGGCCAGGGGATCTCCCTGCCTGACACGATTAGTCTGATTTCCTTTCCTTTGTCAGCCAGTGGGGAGGATAACAGCTTCCTTTTCCGAGGGACCTTGAAAGCCAGCAACAGTTGCCTCTCCAGCAATTGCACATTAGAGCAACTTTCTGTCTTGATTCACTCGGCAAGTCTGTGATTGCCTTGCGTGGCTTTTTCTTATTTTATTTTATTTTTTTCCCTCTCCTTGTTGCCTCTCATCTGTGACTTCAGCAAACAAGCAGTTTTCCTAACGGAGGCCCTGACTGTCTCCTGCTTTCTCTCTCCTTGCTCACCGCCCGCTGTGAGCTGCTCAGACAGACACCTCGCTCTTAGGTGACAACCACAGCGCCGGGAGGCCTCCTAACACTCAACAGCCATTTTCAAACACCCCTTGGCCTCCGACTGAAATCCTGAAACTGAGGCTGGACTGAAGGAGTACGGAGGCTGCAGAGAAAAAGGGGGAGCTGGATGCCCCCGGTGGAGGGAGGGGGAAGCTAAGAAATGGTCCCCCCCCGCAACATACACACACAAAAGGCTTGGTGTCTTGTTTGCAAAGACACATCTCAGCCCGGACAGCCCGGGCGTTAAAAAAGCAATAGGTGCTCTAAACCACAGCTCAACCGTTTCTCCAAAATGCGACAACCCTCCCTTCTCTGGGCTCCTCCTTCAGACGAGAGCAAAGAAGAGGTTAAAGAAAAAAAAAAACAGAAAAGCAACCACTAAAACCAAGAGAATCCCCTTCTCAGGAATTCCCACTCCTTCCACCCTCTTCACGGAGCCTCGAAACCTGCCCTGCGCGCTCCACGTTCCCGAAAGTCCCAGCTCCCTCGCCGCCCAGTTGTGCTGCTCTGGGGTTTTTTGACTGTGAGAAAGGAATAAGGAGGAGGAAGTCAAGAGTCAAATTTAAACCGGCTCCTCTCCTCTCCAAAAAAATAGAAGAAAATAGGTATACAGGTACCCCTGGCTCTGGTTTAGGGAAACCGCAGCCCTCGTCCTCACCCCTCCCCAAATGTCCCGCTCTCCAGGGAAGAGACAGAAAAGCCAGGCAAACCCGAAGGCAGAAGGTGTGCCCGACGGAGGGGGAGAGATCAAATGCGGAAATGAGGGCAGAGGACGAGAGGCATTTGGAAAAGTCACTCGGTCCCCTCCCTACACAAACCACCACCCCAGCCTCAGAGACCACGATCTGGCCCCCAACTTCTTAGCCCCTACCAGCAAAGAGAACTTTCCCAAAAAAATCCCACCCCGACTTCAAAATGGACAGGTTGTTCTCTTACTGCCATCAGCCTCGGAGCCTTGATCGAGCCCCCTCCGCCCCGCCCCCGCTTTTGTGAGATCTGTACCCCGCTTCCCGGGGACCCTCCACTCGCCGAGGCAGCCAGGCCACTTTCCTGCCCTGTTCTCCCTTCCTCTTGCTTTCTCTTCGGCTCCACCAGCGAGCCTACCTCCCTCTCCCTCTGCCGACTTTCATGTACTGAACACGCAGGTCTGAGTTTTCTGTCAGCCTAACCGCATCCGGGCTCTATTAAAGTTCCTGGCTCGGGATAAACAATGCAACTGTCGCGTGCAGCAGTCTGAAAATAATTGGATTAGCTAAAACATATCAACTAAATAGAGACAGTCCTGCCCAGGCAGTCGGAGTGAATGTCACCCTGGAAAAAAACCCTGGAAACTGATCTCATGGTCACTGGGCACCCAGAGCCCTCCCTCGGAAGTTTTCTAAACCCCGGTTTTGCGGGCTCTGTTTCAAGACTGGTTGTCTCCTCCAGCAAAGACAAGTGATTTCCACCACTTCTGTGTATACAGAGTCTCTACAGAGACAGAGCAGAGGGTACCCAGTTGGGACAGACCAGGACAGAGACGCCCACCCTGAAATGGACACCCCCAAGGAGACATGCCAATCTTCCCCAAGCCATCTCAAAAAGTACAGTGAAATCTCATCTCAGAGACTCCCCGACTCTGTTTCAGCTGCTTTGACATTGGCGGTGGGTTATTTTATTTTTAAAGCGGAAATACTTTGTGTGGGCTTTACTGTTTCTTTTCACGCCAGCCTCTACACCAAGAGAATAAAAATGCGGCTCGCTTTTAGCTGGGGTGTGCTTTTCTGAGAGAGGATGGGCAGAGGAAGCAGAGACACACCTGGGGAATCTTTTTCCATCCTTCCTAACCCCTCTGGCTTCAGATGAGTCGGGGAGTAGGTCGTAAGACGCCTTCCTTCCCTGCCTGAGCTCCCAGCACTAGAAGATACTGCAGTTAACTAGCCCTTCTGACTTGCACTGAACTCCCTACCCAGGGCAGAGCCCACCTCTCTACCCAGAAGTCAGGATGGGAGACTTCTTTTCCACACAGAGAATGTGTGTCCTGTCTTTGCCAGGGTCCCGCCCCCGGCGAAAAATATACACACACTTTATTTATACATGTCTTTGTAAAGGGCTGTCCTCTGGTGACTGTATGACCCCCTCTGAGCTGAGCGGAGGAGACCGGTCAGGACGTAGAGGCCAGGGGGGTCAGAGGAGGGACCTGTGTTTGTTTGGGTTTCAGGAGGTTTCGTTTTAGCACTAAACACTAAAGATGTATTCCCTCCCCTTCCATTTGCGCTTGGAAACTGACTAAAGGTTACTGCCAGCACCCAGAAGTTCCTTGGCAGGACAGGCAGGAGATGGGGGTTTGTTTTTGTTTGTCTTTTTCCTTCCCCAGCTCTTGGGGGTGGCTTTTAAATCAGATCTCACTTGCCCTCTGCTCTGACAGGAATGAGAGAGGACACACCTCATTCTTTCCCCGCTGGAAGAATGGGAAGATATTAAATCTTTGAAGGGTCTGAACGGCCACCCAGCCCCCGGGAGGGGCCGGAGGGCACGCTCTAATCCCTGTCCCGGATTTTGGAGCAGGGAGGGGGGCGAGGGGAAAGGTCTCGAGGGGAGAGAAGGTTCCTACCTGTGCTGGATCTGGCCTTGGGCCTCGACTTGCATCCGAAGCCGGTGGGGGAGCCCCCGAGCAGGCTGCTGGGCGGGAAGAGTCCGGAGCTGTACTCGGGAACGTAGGGCGGGTAGGTGGTGATGGGGTGGTGGGCTGAGGCCGCCGCCCCTCCCAGGGTGGTCATGCTGCTGCGGGGATGCGCCGACTCGAGCTTCATGCTGTCGGGCAGAGGCACCTGGTACTTGATGCACTCCTTCTCGTCCTGGCGGCCCGAGCCGGCTGAGCCCGGGGTGGACAGGGACGGGTCAGGGGAGACGTCCTTCGGTGGGGTGGGTGGAAAGGTGAAGAGGTGCGGGCTGGAGTGGCCCGCCGACAGGGACGAGGACGAGGCTGGGGGGTAGACCGACAGGGGCCCCGGGGAGCCGTGGTGGATGGACGTCTTGGAGAAGGGGCTGAGGTTCCAGGGCGAAGCGGTGTGGTGGCTGCCCAGCGCCTTGCCGCCGTCCAGCCAGGGCAGGGATCCATGCAGCAGAGGCGGCCGGCACACCTGGCTCCCTGCGTGGGTAAAGGGGAAGGCCCGGGAGAGAGACAGGCGAGTGAGAGTAGCCCCCTCTAGACCTTCAGGCACCTGGGCATCCTCCCCCTCCACCCCAGCCTCCCTGGCAAGACAATCCCCACACAGACCAGACCTCACACTCCCTGATCCTGGGGGCACCAGCAGTACCTGGGCCAACACACCCCCTTCACCCCTATCTCCCCACCAATGTCCCATCAAATCCAGGGAATTAAGGGCCTGTGTCTGACACCCAAGAGGTGCTGCCATGGAGCGAGAAGGGCCCTGGCTTCCTTGGCCTCTCCAGATACACTTTCTGAATCACAGACCTGAAGTCCCTCTCTGGAACCTGACTTGATTTATTGGTTTCCTTCAATGGCCCAGCGGCCCCCAGCCCAGACCTAATCCCAGGCAGCCTGATAAGAGGGTGGGCTGGGAAGGATGAGGCCTGAAGGGGTGAGCCACACAACCGCTCAAAGCCAGGAGAACACACGGACCCTAAGAGAGGCCCAGCTGCAGAGCCAGCTCCCCAAGCCCAGAGCAGGGAGAGGGCTTGAAAGAGAGGAGAGGGAGCATTTTAGGGTTACTTGCACGTAACCCCACTTCACTGCTTGCTCGGAATTGGTCAGGCCTGGAATGGGATTTGCAGGGAAGTGAACCGCTCAGGCTGTCGGAGAAAGTTTCCAAGCCTGGACTCTGGGATGGCACTTTTATCTGCCGTTCTCACCCTCCCAGATCCTACTAGAAAAAAATAAAACAGGCCCATATGCCCCCAGAGTTGTGACTCCACCAGTGCAATATGTGAATTTTCACCTGAGCCCCTGAGACACAAAAAAATGCCAGTTTCTGTGTCTATTTCACTCACACACACAGTAAACAGAGCTATCGTTTGAAATGCAGAGTTTTAAGGCAGCTGTAACTCAGACCAAAAGAGGCTCTGAGAGGGGTAAGTTTAAACGGCAGGTACAAATCCACACACTTATTGATCTTTTAATCCAGTACCTGTCTCAGTGTTTGACATTCTATTTAACCATTAAGAACAATACCGAAACTAAAATCTTAAGAGAAAGGAAGGGGAGGGGAGTCGAGGGGGAAGGAGAGCTCTCCGAACACCAAGGGTCAAGCTTCACATTATGCAGGAAGTAGTATAGTAAATAATATTAAGGCTGCATCTACCGCATTTCCACTTAACTGCTGATCTGCACAGAACAAGGGCAAAGAGCGCCCCATCCGCAGAAACAATTGTTTGAAACCTGGTGACAGCAGGGAGGAGAACGCCTGCTGCCCTAGGGGCTCTGTCAGCGGCCCCAGCCCCGGGATCTAAGTCGGGGAACCAGGGCAGACCTCAACTGAGATGGCCTCACAGTCCCTCCGCCTGAAATGTTGCAATTTCTTCTTTGGGAACACGCTTACAGATGGAAAGCCTTAAGAGCTTTTTCCCCCCACCTACATAGGGCTGGGTTTCTCTCTACCATTTCAGAACTCTCCTGAATCCCTCAAGGTGAAAGAGAAAGAAAAAAAGAAAAGAAAGAAAGAAAAGAAAAGGCAACTGGAATCGCTCCTCCATAAAAGGAGACCCTGATGGATCCCAAATCTTCTTTGGGAGCCTAATGGGTCTGTTGTAGGGCCGAAGGAGAGAGCAAGGCAAGAGTTGCGGGGAGCAGGCAATGAGGCAACCAAAAAGTGTAGACGGAGGAAAATTCCGTGCAGCCGGGAATCTAGGAAACCTCAAATGTCTCAAACTTAAGACGGGAGTCTTTCCACCAAAACCCGGTCAAGCACCAGACTTCCCTTCCTCAGAGGCTAGAGATAGGAGATGTGCCTAAAAACCAAATGCACTAGCTTTGGGGAAAGGCCGAAACACAGCGGTGGGAATAAATACGTTTCTCGGGCCTTTCTGGAAATGTGCGGATAAACATACCGAGGCACGCCGGCAGAAGCCCCAGAGAGAGAACCAGGGGATAACCGGGGGAGCGAAGCCCCTAGAAAGAACCCTGCCCCAGCCAGGTTTGGCCGGCACCGAATGCCCGGTCGGGGGAGCGGTGGCCGGTGGAGGCAGAGGCTCGGCTCCCGCGCCCGGGATCTCTGAGGCCCCCGAACCAGCGGCCGCGCGGGGAGAGAGGGCTGCAGCGCGGCGCCCGCCAGGTGAGCGCCAGGCCCAGGGGACCGCAGCCGCGCAGAGGCGCCTGCTGCGATTGTTTTGAAAAACAGACTCTCGCGACGATCGAGACGCCTTCCTCGCCCATTTCCGGGCCCCAGTTTTTTTTTTTTTTTTTTTAAATGAAGCAGTAACGGCACTTGGGGGCTTTGGCCGGGGATCCCACCCCCTGGTCCCTCCCTGCCTCTCCGACCCAGAGAGCCGGGACAGCTGGGCGGAG